>NC_140237.1:5109674-5562174 GCF_949987555.1 Borostomias antarcticus
CGCGCTCGCCCCCGCCCCCGCCCCCGTCCCGGTCTCCGCCCACTACAGCCACACCCCGCCCGTCCAGCGCTCCAGCATCATCCACCTGCGCCACGTCACCGCCGGCCCGCCCGCTGTCCAGGAGGAGCCCTACCGCCCCCTGGTGGGCACGCTGAAGACCTGCGCCACCTACCCCCAGCAGAACCGCTCGCTCTCCTCCCAGAGCTACTCGCCCGCCCGCCTGTCCGGCGTCCGCACCGCCAACAACAACAACAACCCCGCCGCCGCCACCGAGCCCTATAACATGCCCTATAACATGCCCTATAACATGCCCGGGGAGCACAAGTCCCACACCTACACCGACGGCTTCAACGCCAACGACATCCGAGACTGCCTGGAGTTCGCCGACGCAGACTCGCCGCAGACCTGGGGGAGCACGGACAAGCCCAAAGGCCGGAGCAGCGCGGGGGGGGGCGGGGTGTACTGCACCCAGCAAAGGAGGTGCAGGAGGGAGAACTGCTCCTTCTACGGCAGGCCTGAGACAGAGAGCTACTGCTCCTACTGCTACAAGGAGGAGCTGAAACGCAGGGAGAGAGAGGGCAAGTCGCACAGACTGGGATAGCCCACCCGCCAGCCGGAGTTGGTTTGAGCCGGGCTGGTCTGGACAGAGCAGAACAGTGGCCATTTTCGAAGGTACCAAACAGATGAACATGCACATAAAGGGTAGTACAGAATCTCGTTGAAATGGAAAAAGAACATTTCTTACTCTTAAAAAAGTATTGATTTCTGTCACTTTTATCTCAGTGTAGGCTACTGTAAGAGGACACAACTACTTGATGAGAAACAGAGTGTATTTGAGGAGGGAACAGCTTTGGCCAGGACATTATACCTATTTACTTTTCTCATGATGTGGTTCAATGGAACGGTTCACTGGTGAAATGCCAGAAGCCACTGAACTCAAAAGATAAAGATTATATTGAAATATAATGATTGTCAATCTAAAATTCCCTAACTATTCTCTCAAAAGTCACTTGTCAAAGCTGATCTATTTAGTGACTAGAACAGTTTTTGGAGCAATAAGTATCTTAATGTCAACTTAATGTGACCCAACCCCTCTCTATGCACTAATTTGCTCAAGTAGAAAATTTGCTAAAATAAAAAAGCTGAATATCAGTGACATACCATTGGATCATATTTGAAATACAATGTCCTCATGTGATGGATGGTAATGCACTTTTTAAACTTCTTTTTACATTTTATTGCAAAAATGACTACAGGGTTAAGTGAAACAAAACATTTATTAGTTTCATTGAAATATAAATATAAATGCACCTAGTCTTGCTTTTTGAATTCTTGACTAGTTTTTATTTTTTATTTAAAGAAGCTTTTAATCAGTGGTTGTCTTATGGTTATTGTAACTGGTACTGTGTTTGTATATGCTTTATATTTGATTGTTTAACTCTCATAAAACATGTCTCCTGGCCAAAGTTGTTAACACTCAACATTCAACTGACATACTGTACTGCTCAAACACTCAACATTCAACTGAACATACTGTACTGCTCAAACACTCAACATTCAACTGAACATACTGTACTGCTCAAACACTCAACATTCAACTGAACATACTGTACTGCGATTTGTAACCCTTTTATGTGACTGGTCCACTCTCACCATTTAAATGTAAAATATGATTTTGTATTCATTTGGGAATTTTACACAACTTAAATTATTAATTTGCACATTAGATACCAATGTACATAGCAAAAATTAGGGGGAAAAATAGTATATTGTTAAACATAATTTGTGTGTTTTTGTGTATGGACTAGAGAATGTGACTACATTGGGAATTTACAAGCCAAGGCTAAAGTGTAAAATATAGAAAAATATTTTTATATGATTTTCACAAAATGCCATGAAGCAATATTTTGCGCTTTTTCTTATGGACACCGTTTTCACTTTGGTAACTTACTTTAAGAGCACGGCCTTCTGGGAAAACAGGAACCTGTAGGAAGGAGGGCTGATAAACCTGTAGGAAGGAGGGCTGATAAACCTGTAGGAAGGAGGGCTGATAAACCTGTAGGAAGGAGGGCTGATAAACCTGTAGGAAGGAGGGCTGATAAACCTGTAGGAAGGAGGGCTGATATCATGGATGAAAACAGGACCCTGTAGGAAGGAGGGCTGATATCATGGATGAAAACAGGACCCTGTAGGAAGGAGGGCTGATATCATGGTTGAAAACAGGACCCTGTAGGAAGGAGGGCTGATATCATGGTTGAATAACTGGTCTGATGTCATATGAAGGAACTTCTAGATTGTTATTAGCTTCAATCTTATATGGAACCAGGCTGGATTTTAGACGGGTTTGGAAATATCACAAGTATCTCGCTATGGTTTGAAAGACTAGAGGCCTATACTGTACACCCCTCATGGTACCTCCACAGATCTGTACATGTTGACGAGTATAACGTTTCAAACATTGAAATGTGAATGAAAATTCACGCTACTGTTACATTATGCATTAGTGAGTTTCATGTCACACAAAGATCAATTCAATCGTCTTTATTTCTCTAAGCACAACATAAGTTTGTACTATGTTGTACTTCCAGAGCTAATAATGGTATTAAGAGAAATTGAACATAATGTAGGGAGTATAAGAGGTGTGTCCAGATCCATGCAGAGTCCTTTGGAACGGTGTGTACAGTAACAGAGCATACAAGAACGGTGTGTACAGTAACAGAGCATACAAGAACGGTGTGTACAGTAACAGAGCATACAAGAATTGTGTGTACAGTAACAGAGCATAACAGTGCGCTTGTTTGTAACTGGTACCATATCTTCAGCTCAGCCGAGGGGGAAACGGTATGCATATGAAGTGCTGGTGCTTGAATCTACATGTCGATCATCGATCAGATGGCAAGGGGTGTGTGTGTGTGCGTGTGTGTGTGTGCGCGTGTGTGTGCGTGTGTTTGTGTGTGTGCGTGCGTGTGTGTGGGTGGGGCTACCCATGGTTTGACATCGACCATAAGGTCTTTGATTTGCAATAAATTGTCCTTGTAATATGTTGTTGGTAGACAACCACATATTTTTTTCAAATGAGCTGTTACCGTTCAATGTCTATATGGGTTACGTGTCAAACAAGCCAAATTGAACTTATAAGTGTCCTACTTTGCCCTACATTGCAATAATGATAGAGACCTTTGGAAATTGGAATATTCAACCCTTTATTCATAAAAGGCACTGTTGTGATATTCTGAAAGAAAAACCAAGCTTTAGCGCCAATATCAGTGAGTGTATGAGGTGAATTGCTGAGTTTTTGTCTTACCTTGTGAGAGATAGCGTGTGGTTCATATAGCCCATGAGCAATGGGATTGTATGTGTTCATATCTAAAAAATAATAATAAAAATAATAATTTATACCGGTCTCATTCTTCATACTGTGCAGATATCAATTCCAGGAGTAGGACCTGTCCTTTGAAAGTGCTGTAAGAGGGGGTCCTCATCATGAGACTGGCCCCCAGGCAGACAGGCCCCCAGGCAGACAGGGCCCCAGGCAGACAGGCAGACAGGCCCCCAGGCAGACAGGCCCCCAGGCAGACAGGGCCCCAGGCAGACAGGCAGACAGGCCCCCAGGCAGACAGGCCCCCAGGCAGACAGGCCCCCAGGCCCACAGGCAGGGATTCCATGGCTTCTCTGCTGAACAGAAAGCTGATTGTGGGCAGTCAGAATGACATGCTGTACTGAGGTTGAGAAACTTCACCAGAGTGTGAAGAAGATTATAGATAACAAACCAAAACTGCACACATACTGCACACACAAGAGATTTGATTTGACCCGGGGTGTGATGGTTCGGTTTGGGACCCAGGCGCAACAGGAAAGGAGGAGGCAAGGAACGGTAAAGCCCAGAGGGGCGATTTAATAAGATAACACAAAGGGGGAGCCACAAAAAGGATGCCACAAAAATATAATAGGATAGAAATAATAGGAGCCACCAAACTGCCACTAAATAATAATAAATGTCCTTGGCTCAAGGGAGCCGGAGGGATCGGGAGGTGGAGCAGGGTGAGGGCTCTGCTAGCTGGTACACTCAGCAGAGGGGGTCCGGGATACTGGAGAGACGAGGAGGAGAGGCAGGGTGAGTGATAGTAATCACGGGCAGGAAACGAGAAAAAAAGCACTACAAAATACAGGTGAGTAATATCGTAGGCTAGGCTATACTTTACCACATATGTTATGGTAAGATCTGGCGATGAGTGGAGTGTAGACCAGGTTCTTGTAGGGGTTGAAGGTGATTGCAGAACGAGGGACAGGTGTGGTGATGATGAATTGGAAACAGGTGAGTAGGGCCGCGTCATCGTCGGAGACGAGCGCGCCGTTCTTGTCGTTGCGCACGGGCCGATGTGCTGGGCATGTCGGGATCCGACTCTTCGTCACCGGAGTGGGAGGAGACTGCCGAGTCCGCGGAGCTGGCCGGAGACGGGGAACGCCCGGTAGTGGGGGGAAACTCCGGAGAGTCAGAGCGTTGCATGCCTGGGCCGATGCGACGTGCGGTAGAGCGCGTAGGACGCCCCGAGCGCGCAGCGGGCCCAGAGGGGAGAGAGGGAGGCGGTTGTGGAGGCGAGGGCATGCGAGCCGTAACAGGACCCCCCCCCCGAGGGGAGCCACCTGGCGACCGACCGGGGGCGTCAGGATGTGCCCAGTAGAAGTCCCGGGTCCATAATGAGCTGCCTGGAGATCCAGCTGCACTCCTCGGGGCCGTACACCTCCCAATCCGCCAGGTATTGGAACCCCCGACCCCGGCGGCGCACCTTCAGCAGCCGCCGAACCGTCCACTGGGGATGCCCGTCGACCATCTGGGGAGGCGGAGGAGCTGGGGCAGAAGGCATGAGGGGACTCGAGGAGACAGGTTTGACCTTGGATACGTGGAACACAGGGTGTACCCGCATGGAAGCAGGGAGCTTAAGGCGTACCGCAGCTGGGTTCAGGACACGGTCGATCTCGAAGGGCCCAACGAAGCGCGGAGCCAGCTTCCTGGAGGGGACCTGGAGCGGAAGGTCAGCGGTGGAGAGGTAGACTCGTTGACCGGGCCGGTACGCCGGAGCAGGAGTGCAGCGGCGGTTGGCCCCGCGGCAGGAGCGCTCGTTGGAGCGGAGCAGGGCCCTGCGGACCTCCCTCCAGACACGGCGACAGCGGCGGAGGTGGGCCTGGACGGAGGGGACGGAGGCCTCCGACTCCTGGAGAGAGAACAGCGGGGGCTGGTACCCGAGGGATGACTCGAACGGAGACCTGCCAGTGGCAGCGCTGGTCAGGGCATTGAGGGAGTATTCGACCCAGGGCAGGTCCTTGCTCCAGGAGGTGGGGTGGAGAGCCGACACAAAGCGGAGAGCGGACTCCAGGCTCTGGTTGGCCCGTTCGGCCTGGCCGTTGGTCTGCGGGTGGTAGCCAGAGGAGAGGCTGATGGTGGCGCCTATCTCCCTGCAGAAGGCCCTCCAGACCTGGGAGGTGAATTGAGGCCCACGGTCCGAGACAATGTCCCCGGGGAGGCCGTGGAGCCGGTAGACGTGCTGGACGAGGAGCTCGGCGGTCTCCGCAGAGGACGGGAGCTTGGGGAGCGCCACCAGGTGGACCGCCTTGGAGAACCGGTCCACCACGGTGAGGATGACCGTGTTGCCCCTGGAGGGGGGAAGACCGGTGATGAAGTCCAGGGTGATGTGGGACCAGGGACGGCTGGGGACCGGGAGAGGACGCAGGAGGCCAGCCGGGGGCTGGTGGGACGCCTTGCTGCGGGAGCAGACGGGACAGGCGACAACAAACTCCCGGACGTCGGACCTCATGGAGGGCCACCAGAACCGTCGGCTCAGGAAGGAGAGGGTGCGGTGAACCCTGGGATGGCACGCAAACCGGCTGGCATGGCCCCACTGGAGCACCCGGGACCGGACCGAGTCAGGCACGAAGAGCCGGCGAGGAGGGGCGTTGGCCGGACTGGGATGGGCGCGTTGGGCCTGCCTCACCACTGCCTCGATGTTCATGGTAATCACCCCTATGACACGTGAGGCCGGCAGGATGGTCTTAGGCTCCGCGGGGGGCGCCTCGGGAGCGTGGAGGCGGGACAGCGCGTCGGCCTTGGCGTTGCGGGAGCCGGGCCGGAAGGTGAGGGTAAAATCGAACCTCCCGAGGAACTGTGACCACCGCGCCTGGCGGGAGTTGAGGCGCTTGGCCGCCCGGATGAAGGTCAGGTTCTTGTGGTCCGACCAGACGAGGGTGGTGTGTTCCGCGCCCTCAAGCCAGTGGCGCCACTCCTCCAAGGCCCCCACCACCGCCAACAACTCCCTGTTCCCGTGTCGTAATTGACCTCAGCTGGGGTGAACCGGCGGGAGAGAAAGGCACAGGGGTGCAACTTCTGGTCCTCCACTGACCGCTGGGACAGAACAGCACCGATGCCTGTGTCCGATGCGTCCACCTCGACCACGAACTGCCTGGAGGGGTCAGGATGGAGAAGGACCGGAGCGGTGGTGAAGCGCTCCTTGAGCGCGGAGAAGGCGGCGCTGGCAGCCGGTGTCCAGATGAACGGACGCAGGGACGAGGTGAGGTGGGTGAGGGGAGCTGCTACCCGGCTGTAGTCCCGTATGAAACGGCGGTAAAAGTTAGCGAAGCCAAGGAAGCTCTGGAGTTGCCTCCGGGTAGTGGGTTGAGGCCAATCGACCACGGTCTTGATTTTGCGGGGGTCGGGTCGCGTCAGGCCTCCCTCCACAATGAGCCCCAGGAACTCCACTGATGAGGAGTGAAAGGTGCACTTCTCCGCCTTGATGTACAGGCGGTTCTCCCGGAGACGCTGGATGACCATGCGGACGTGTTGGACGTGCTCCTCAGCGCTCCTGGAGAACACCAGGATGTCGTCCAGGTAGAGGACCACAAAAACGTCCAGCATGTCCCTGAGCACATCGTTCATGAGCGCCTGGAAAACGGTGGGGGCGTTGGTGAGGCCGAAGGGCATGACGAGGTACTTGTAGTGGCCACAGGAGGTCTTGAAGGCGGTCTTCCATTCGTCCCCCTCACGGATACGCACCAGGTGATAAGCGTTCCTGAGGTCCAACTTGGTGAAGATGGTGGCACTGATGAGGGGTTTGAAGTTGGAGCTCATGAGGGGGAGTGGATATTTATTCTTTACCGTGATGTTGTTGAGCAGCCTGTAGTCGATGCACGGCCTCAGATCTCCTCCCTTCTTCTTAACGAAGAAGAACCCCGCTGCCACCTGGGATCGAGATGGTCGGATGAGACCCTCGGCCAAGCACTCGGAGATGTAGGTGTCCATGGCTGCTTTCTCCGGGAGGGAGAGGTTGTAGAGACGACTGGCTGGGAGAGGGGCGCCAGGGTGGAGCTCGATGGCGCAGTCGTAGGGTCGATGAGGGGGGAGTGTGCGGGCGCGCTCCTTACTGAAGGCCTCTCCGAGGTCGTGGTACATCGAAGGGACCGTGGAGAGGTCCGGAGGAGCGGGACGGGGCCGGTCAACCCGAGTGGAGGTCTGAGCAGCTCGGAGGCAGCGGGCGTGGCAGGTGGTGCTCCAGCTGAGGATGCGCCCCGAGCTCCAGCAGACATGAGGGGTGTGGAGTTCCAGCCAGGGCCTCCCCAGGATGAATGGAGCATCGGGAGAGTGGATGACGAAGGGGCGGACGTCCTCCACGTGGTTTCCTGAGACTGTGAGGGTGAGGGGTAGGGTCCGGTGCGTGATGGGGCCCATGGGATGGCCATCCAGAGCGAAAGCCGAGAGGGGCCTCTCCAGAGGGGAGAGAGGGAGCGCCGCTTTGTGGGCGAACTGGACGTCCACGAAGCTCTCGTCGGCACCGGAGTCGATGAGGACAGGGACGGAGAGCGTGTGCCCCTGCCAGGCGAGGGTGACAGTGAACCTGGCGGCACGGGTCCGGGATTGGGGATGGATGAGCCGGCTTACTCGGTACCCCCTGGCGAGTGAGCCTACTCTTTTTGCCGCCCTGGGAGGTGCAGAGGGACAGGAGTCGACGGCGTGCGCTGGGCTAGCGCAGTATATGCACAGTCCGTTCTGTCTCCGGTGCTCACGCTCTGCAGGGGTCAGTCGGGTCCAACCCAGTTGCATGGGTTCCTCTCCAGCGGTGTTTGGGGGGGCGAGGGAGGCCGGGGCAGGCCGAGAGAGACCGGTAGAGGGAGGCGGAGACGGTCTGGGCACGCTGTGGTGTTGGTGCGCCCGCTCGCGCCTGCGTTCCCGGTGGCGCTCGTCTATGGCTATGGAGAGGGAGACGAGTTGGTTCAGGGTCGCTGGTCTGTCTCCCCCAGCCAGGCTGTCCTTCATGGCGTCCCCCAGGCCCCGTCGGAAGGCGCTGTACAGGGCAGACTCGTTCCAAGAGCAACGGGCAGCGAGGATGCGGAACTCCGTGGCGTAGTCCGCTACTGAGCTGGAACCCTGGGTGAGGGCGGAGAGAGCAGCGTCCGCGTCCTGTCCGTGCACGTCGTGGTCGAACACAGTCCTGAATTCTGCCACGAAGGCTGTGTAGTCCTGCATGTAGGCAGCTGCGCCCTCGCGACCCGCCATGACCCAGCGGCGAGCCCGTCCCGTGGTTAGGTTAGCGATGTAGGCTATGCGAGCTGACGCATTGGAGTACATGCTTGGCTGGAGATCAAATACATACTCACACTGCATGAGGAACTCCCGGCAGAGGGTGAATGTCCCGTCGTAGGGGGCCGGGGAGGCGAGATGGGGCTCCCGGTTTGGTGGAGCGGTGGGGTTCAGGAACGGAGCCAGGCGGGCACTGAGCGCGGTGACCTGGTCGGACAGGGTGCTTACCAGAGTAGCGAGTCCCCTCAGTCGCTCGTCCTGGGCTTGCTGTTGGCCGGATACCTGCTGCAGTTGCTCAGCTTGGGTCTGTTGGAGGGCTTGGAGTGGTCCGGGAGGTGCAGGTCTCTCCTCCATGTTGGCTGGGTCAAAACTGGCCAGATCTTACTGTGATGGTTCGGTTTGGGACCCAGGCGCAACAGGAAAGGAGGAGGCAAGGAACGGTAAAGCCCGGAGGGGCGATTTAATAAGATAACACAAAGGGGGAGCCACAAAAAGGATGCCACAAAAATATAATAGGATATTAATAATAGGAGCCACCAAACTGCCACTTAATATTAATAAATGTCCTTGGCTCAAGGGAGCCGGAGGGATCGGGAGGTGGAGCAGGGTGAGGGCTCTGCTAGCTGGTACACTCAGCAGAGGGGGTCCGGGATACTGGAGAGACGAGGAGGAGAGGCAGGGTGAGTGATAGTAATCACGAGCAGGAAACGAGAAAAAAAGCACTACAAAATACAGGTGAGTAATATCGTAGGCTAGGCTATACTTTACCACATATGTTATGGTAAGATCTGGCGATGAGTGGAGTGTAGACCAGGTTCTTGTAGGGGTTGAAGGTGATTGCAGAACGAGGGACAGGTGTGGTGATGATGAATTGGAAACAGGTGAGTAGGGCCACGCCCGCGTCATCGTCGGAGACGAGCGCGCCGTTCTTGTCGTTGCGCACGGGCCGATGTGCTGGGCATGTCGGGATCCGACTCTTCGTCACCGGAGTGGGAGGAGACTGCCGAGTCCGTGGAGCTGGCCGGAGACGGGGAACGCCCGGTAGTGGGGGGAAACTCCGGAGAGTCAGAGCGTTGCATGCCTGGGCCTATGCGACGTGCGGTAGAGCGCGTAGGACGCCCCGAGCGCGCAGCGGGCCCAGAGGGGAGAGAGGGAGGCGGTTGTGGAGGCGAAGGAATGCGAGCCGTAACACGGGGAACTCATTGAGACCAATGGTGCCCTGGTTACAAAACAAAGCAAAAACAAAAACATAATATATTACTAAAATAATTACAAATACATCATACATACATGACATTACATATTATAAATGAAGTCTCCGACGCAACTTCAGGCGACGTCAACGCCGGGCTAATCGGCAACGGCTAATCAGTCACACCCTGTAATGACGCAACCAACCAGCTGACTGTCAGCTGTCATAGCATTGGTTCAGCTCGCTAGAGCGCATGTATTTAAGCTGTCAAAACATGTTATTGTTCGCTCTTGCCATTACTGCTGATCGCTTGCTATCTGCGTGCTCGCTCGCTGCCGCATGCACGCTGCTTCCGCGTTCTCTGCTCTTGCGTTGCATTCATGCTCACGTTTGTGTTTGGTGCATTTTGCTCACCCTGCTGCCCGCGATGTCCTCTCCGGTCTGTGGATTGGGGGGTCCGTTTAGTGGCGTCGTGGAGCGGCCGGTTCCAAGACAGAGTCCCTCCGGGATGTGGGTCCGTCCAGGGGTTCCTCCACGGGCGTCTGCCGGTGCCGTCGCCTAGCCGGCAAGGCTTTGCAATTTCCCGGCGCGGTGGCCTCTGCCCACTACCCCGGAGGTTCTCTTCCGTTATAGCGTCGCACAGGTATTAGCACGTCCCTCCGTAACACCATTGTGCCATAATCTATATGTTGCTCTCATAGCTTGCGTTGGGAGTTGAGAAAAGTCCATCTTTTTAAGTGTTACCGCAGACGCCAGCCACTGGGTTTCATACATGAGCCGCTGATGTCACGGGTTGTTCATGCCTCTCGTCCACCTCATTGCTCAACTGCTGTAATTTCGTCTGTACGCCGGGTGCTATGTCACTTATTAAAATGTTAACAGTTTCAGGTGAGAACGTAACTATGCAGATTCTCGAAATGTAATCAGTTTATCAAAATACCCCCTCATGACTTGTTTTGAGAAGTCGCTGGCTGGTGCTAGCTACATGACAGGCTATACTGCTTGCTTGCTGGCTAGCTTGCGTTCGTCTAGGTTCTTATGTTGCACATATGGGGTATCGTTATATTTAGATCGCAAATGCTAGCTGAATGATTCTCGCGTTTCAATGATGTTGCAGCAGAGGGAAATCTGGCCGAACCTGCTGCTCTACTCGCTAGCCACCATGGTTTGTGAGTGCCACCACACAGTTGGCATTAGCCATTTGATAATGGCTATGCTAGCTAGCTAGGTCACGTTAGCCGACTGGCTGTCAGCTGTGTCCAAACCTAGTTTTTGTTTTGGAAGTGACAACAATGATGCACCTTTAGCAGTTGTTGCAGTCTATTAGCTTCCTAAATAGTTTGGGTCGGTGGCGTTAGGCGACTGATATGGTAACTTTAGGGCAACATAAAGTAAAATCGTACGTCGTAATCAAATTAGTACTACGGTTATGCTCTCCAATCTGCTATGTGTATGTGATGATGCAAATATGCTGACGACAAGTGATAGCTGGCGCTAGCTTGCTAACGTTAGGGTAATCCTGAACTTGACCATGCAACGGTGAGAGGTTGTTTAGCTTGCCTGTCAAATCTCAAGCTTTGCTGTGTCGGTCGATAATGCCGCCGAGCTCATTAAAACTGCGGGTAGGGGTGCGTGGCTGTCCAAGGCGGATATCACTGACGCGTTCAAGGTGATGCCCCTCCATCCGTCGCAATGGCATTTATTCGGCGTCCGGTGGCGTGGCCTGATGTTCGGCTGTTTTTTTGGTTGTCGCAGCAGCCCTAGGATTTTCGATTCTCTATCCGAGGCTTTATGCTGGGTCCTGCTGACTGCATGCCGGCTCCCGTTCGTTCTTCGCCTGCTGGGCGAATTTTTTACTCGTCGATTATCCCTCGCTGACCCAGGCCATGGTATTGCAGTCCTGCGTAGCACCTTCTCCCGGCTGGGCATTCCTCTGTCCGACGGGAGGACCATCGGCCCGCGCAAACTGAGAGTTCCTCGGTATCCTCCTGGATAGCGTTAAGATGCGGGCCTCTCTGCCCCTCGAAAAACTGGATCGGATACGGGGTGTTATGTGCGATGCGCGGGAGTGATTAGTTTTTACTAGGGAGCTGCTCTCCTTGCTCAGGCATACAAACTTTGCCGTGCGCGTCATACCTCCAAGCCGCTCGTTCATTCCCGGCTGCTCGCGCTGGCCCGGTCCATTGAGCGCCTGCAGGATCTGGTCAGCTTGTTCGAGGGCTGTCGTTCAGTCCTCCGTTTTTTGGTCCCAGTTGTGCGAAGGGCGGAACAGCGTTTCTATTCTTTATAATATCGGCTATGACTCTTCTATGTCCCTCCGGCGTTTACTGATGCTGCGCCCTCAGTGGGTTTTGGGGGTATGTTCGGTAATAACTGGTTTTCTAGCGCTTGGGCTACCGAACTGACCTCGCCACCTAAACAGTCAGCTCCACGGCGCTTATGGTGCTGTATTCCATTGTCGTCGCTAATATTTTGTGGGGCCCTCAGTGGTCTAGGGAACGCATTCTCCTCTGCGATAACTAAGCCACCGTGAATATTATCATCAATGGTCGTTCGAACATTCCGTTCATTAATAAATTAATGCGCCGCCTCACATGGCTGTCCGGGCAGGGGAACTGCATTTTCCACGCCGTCCACATCCCCGGCCTCGACAATCAAATCGCTGACTCGCTGTCTCAGTTTGAGTTACAGAAGTTCCGCAGACTGTGCCCGGATGCGGCCCCGTCCGGCCTGGTCTGCCCTTCTTTTCGGCAGATGGTTCTGGACTGAGCGATGCCCAGATGCCCCTCCGGTCATCCGCTGCCTGATACATGTCCTCATGAGGGCAGATATCACGGTTCCCGCGCTTTATTTCATCTTGCACCGGACGCACTCAAAGGCAGACAGAGCCGGTGATGGCGTGAATGTATTTATGTCAGGAAATAACACCATGTTCTGTCCTCTGTCCTCCATGAGCTCCTACCTGACGGGCAGACCCCAGGCCGGTGGAGAGGAGCCCCTCTTCCTCATGGGAGAGGGAAAGCCCATGATGAGAGCCTGGTCTGCCGCTAGTCTCCACACCCTCTGCCTGGCGTGCGGGCTCCCACCGGG
This sequence comes from Borostomias antarcticus, assembly GCF_949987555.1. Lineage (NCBI taxonomy): Eukaryota > Metazoa > Chordata > Actinopteri > Stomiiformes > Stomiidae > Borostomias > Borostomias antarcticus. The sequence goes on from NC_140237.1 coordinate 5,122,523, forward strand.
CCTTTACACTGCGCACTCCCTCCGCATAGGAGCCGCAACCACCGCTGCTTCCATCGCACCGGTGTCTACCCTGAAGTCCATGGGCAGATAGTCTTCATCGGCGTACCAACGCTACCCAGGCCTGGCGTCCAGGCTGTTTTGGATGCTCAAAGCAATGAGCGGGCTGTAACCGAGTCGTGTAATGGTGTCACTGCGGATTTCACATGGTTGCGCAAATTTAGCACTTATTATATAAATGCATAGTGTAATTGTTGTGTGAAACACATGGATGTATTAATAGAATGGATACAGCCACTCCATTCACTGACCGCTTCTGAGTTGGGGGCCCGTTGGACCGTGCAGTCCTGGCGGTTCCGCGTCGTCTGGTGTGTTACCGGTGGCTTTCATGCTTGCGCAGTTGTGCTTTTCTGAGAGGAGCGCGGGTGCGGGGGTCGCCGGGCGTGCGTCGGGTGGCGCTGGGTTTGCCGGGATGGCGTGGTTCGGTAGGCCTTAACTTTTGAGTTCGAACCCTGGGGGCTTGGTGAAACAGCATGTTTGTTGGTATGGGCTCCCCCTGCTGGCTATTCAGGTTCTTACAGGCTGCAATTGGCTTGCCCATCCTAGTCGGACGACTCTCCGCCGACCCCTTCATGTGGCATGAAGGCCTCGACGCTGCGGTGCGTGTTAATTTTGGGGGGTATTTAACGCATTCTTCTGGTATTCCACTATGTGTCGGCTAGTGGAAACCAGGGAACTCGACTTGCTTAGTCTCTGTGGCTCTCCATGGTGATCGTGGGCCGAAACATCTCCGAAGGGCCATCCTAGCGGTCCCTCCGGTCACCATGGAGGCAGAGGCTTTAGGCTGTACTCCTCTGGAACCCGTGGAGGCCAGGGCCTATAATGTACAGCGGTCCCCCTATGGCTCTCTTTGGCGGTCCTAGTGGGCTGAGTTACCTCCGAGTGACTTTTCGATCGCAGCCCACTCTGATCGTCATAGAGGCAGGGGGCTAAATCGATGCCATTCCCTCTTCCGGCTCTCTGGGCCAAGCTTGACATCTAGATTGCCTCCCCCTACTATCATGCTTTCCACATGCTGTGGAAGGCAGGGGGCCCCCCGAACAGAGCACACTGCCAAAAATGTCATATGCTGTATTTGCTGCATGTAAAATAAATGGGTCAATTTTGACTAAAGTGATCTCGACTGAATTGATCAAATATACAAAAACGCTGTACATTTACACATTAAATTTGATAAAACTGATAAATTGATAAAACAGATTAAACTGATCAAACTGATAACATTATTTCAAAGCATGCACAGACCTCAAGCTCAATTTCATTTAACATAACTTTAAAGCTGCCCACAGAGAGGCATCCATTTGATCATCTCCTGAAGCCCATCTCAAGCTCTTGAGCAGGGGTGGCCAACCCGCCGCTTGCGAGCCGCATGCGGCTCTTTGCCCGTCAATGTGCGGCTTCTCCATCCTTTCATTAAAAAAATTCATTCATTCATTCCATAACAACGTTTCTCTCTCTCTCTCTCTCTCTCTCTAGTTTCCCTGTGCATTTCTTCCTGCCCATTTTAGTTTATTGCAGATTTGTCATAAAATCATATGATTCGTTTCGCTAGTGAGGAAGTCGCGTGAGAACCACTTCAAACCAATCATATAGGTAGCAAATCACCTTTGTAACAAAATAATTGTAAACAAAATAAATTGCTTTGCGTGGGTCGTTCTCTTTTACGACAAAAGCTAACGTAGCCTAGGCTACTGTACACAACCAAAGAATGGCTGTAAAGAAATGCGCAGCGAAAAGAAAATATGAAGACGAACACAGGACATTTTTTACCCGAGTGGGGAGAGTCATTTTTTCTTCATAGAACGTAATGGTAAGACATTCTGTCTGATATGCCAGACATCATTGGGAAATTTCAAAGCCTCAAATCTCCAGCCCAGTCCAGCCCAGCCCAGCCCAGCCTAACCCAGCCCAGTCCAGCCTAACCCAGCACAGTCCAGCCTAACCCAGCCTAGTCCAGCCTAACCCAGCCCAGTCCAGTCCAGCCTAACCCATCCCAGCCTAACCCAGTCCTGTCCAGCCTAACACAGCCCATCCCAGTCCAGTCCAGCCTAACCCAGCCCATCCCAGTCCAGTCCAGCCTAACCCAGCCCAGTCCAATCCAGTCCAGCCTAACCCAGCCCAGTCCAGCCTAACCCATCCCAGCCTAACCCAGTCCAGTCCAGCCTAACCCAGCCCATCCCAGTCCAGTCCAGCCTAACCCAGCCCAGTCCAATCCAGTCCAGCCTAACCCAGCCCAGTCCAGTTCAGTCCAGTCCAGCCTAACCCAGCCCAGCGTAACCCAACCCAGTCCAAAATATATTATGTCAGAAAATATCTTGTTGTATGTATTCATTTTAAATAAATTAACTTTAAATGTATATTTAATGGACAATAACGTTTTTCTTCTTATTTTAGACTGGGGTGCCTTGGGATTTTAAGTACTTATGAAGGGTGCGGTGACTGAAAAAAAGGTTGAGAAACGCTGTTATATATGTTGTGGCTCTGGGTGGTACCACAGTAATTTTTGTGGCTCTTAGTCTCTGACTGGTTGGCCACCCCTGCTCTAGAGGCACAAAACTAAAAGCAGTTTTTCCTACTGTAGTTGTTCTGACCTCAAGAACTAGCCAATCATTGGATCTTGTTTGGTGATGACTATAACACATGTAATAGTGTAATGGATGTCAGATAGATAGGAAGCTTTTGTAAGATTGCTTTATAAACATACAGAAGTAGATGATGCGTTCTCATAGCAGCCAGGGATGGAATTTACTGCCTGATAAAGATTACAATGATGTATTGTGAAATGATCAGCGGTAACAAGTGCTGAATGATAAACAGTGTGAAACTGTTTCAAGGTGCTAGAGGCATATAAATAATGCTTCAGTATATAAGTTCAGTATATAAATAATGCTTCAGTATATAAGTTCAGTATATAAATAATGCTTCAGTATATAAGTTCAGTATATAAATAATGCTTCAGTATATAAATAATGCTTCAGTATATAAGTTCAGTATATAAATAAAGCTTCAGTATATAAGTTCAGTATATAAATAATGCTTCAGTATATAAGTTCAGTATATAAATAATGCTTCAGTATATAAGTTCAGTATATAAATAATGCTGCCAAAGTAAATTACTGACAAGAAAGTAGACAACTAAGAGCTTCCTGTCATCATGTGACACGCATGATTTATTTTGATAAAAGGACCCAAGTTTCACCCTTAAGAGCTCATTAACATGTATTTTGAAGGACAGCTTTTCGTCAAAAAAATCCCAAGACAGAACTGTCCAAAGAACATATTGAGGTCAGTTTCCTTCAAAGAGTAGGATCTATAAATGCAGTATTAAGTTTTTGCTGCTCTACAAGTGAGTACTGGACTGGATCAAAGGTTGTCTGCAAAACAGATGACGCTCTTCTCTATGAGCAAATAAATTACTTTATCATCAGCATAAAAGTGCACCTTACAGCTTAGGCTTACAGCCTTACTTGTAGAAGATACAATGCTATTTATATTAATATTTTTGTTATATTAATATTTTTTTCAATGTTATTTAGGTGAAAAGTAAATGAATGAGCCCTTAGACTATCTATTAAAATTGAATGGTCAACTGTATCAAAGGCTTTGGACAGGTCCATGAACAGCACAGTGCTGTCCAAGCAAAAAAGGTTTCACCCGGTGGCCAGAAAGATGAGCTGTAAAAAGTTTCACCTGGGGGCCAGAAAGATGAGCTGTAAAAATTCTTCCCTGACCTCTGTGATGATGCTGCTACATGATAAAAGATTAATAATAGCGGCCGAAATTAGTTTTCTCCGGAGGGTGGTTGGGGTCTCCCTGAGAGATCGGGTGAGAAGTTCAGTCATCCGGGAGAGACTCGGAGTAGAGCCGCTGCTCCTTTGCGTCGAAAGGAGCCAGTTGAGGTGGTTCAGGCATCTAGTCAGGATGCCTCCTGGGCGCCTCCCTAGGGAGGTGTTCCAGGCGTGTCCGGCTGGGAGGAGGCCGCGGGGTAGACCCAGGACTAGGTGGCGGGACTACATCTCCGCACTGGCCTGTGAGCGGCTAAAGATTCCCCAGGCAGAGCTGGTTGATGCTGCTAGGGAAAGGGATGTCTGGGGCCCCCTGCTGGAGCTGCTGCCTCCGCGACCCGACCCTGGATAAGCGGATGAAGATGATGATGATGATGATGAGATATAGCCTTGTTGTGGTACATATGATTTCGGGAATCAAAAGATAACTCAAAACTCAAGTATAGTGAAGGGGAGTCAGATTCTGCCGGGGAGTCGAATTCGGCACAACACCCCGCCACAATAATTTCCAGTAGGCTAGGCTATAAATAAAGCTTGAATACAGTGCTTCTTCCATGACTGACAATTTCTTGACCAGACTATGTGAACTCAATGACGCGCATCGTCGTGAAAGATGGATACGATGAATTGTCGCGGTCATTCATGTAGTGTTGCCAGTGTCCCGGCCACGACACGGCAAGAATTTATGGAATTGTGATCGCCTAATCTGACATGGTGACCATCGTGAAAGACAAAAAAATATTTTAATAGTTTAGTCTTAACGCGGCATTAGTTTTCCAGTAGATTTACAGGAATAAGGCCTGAGTATGTGTCTACACAACAATATTAACTCAAATATATCTTTTTCATACTTTGAATATAATTTCAATTCTGGTCTTAAATGCTTTTTCATGATTGAGCGACAGTATTTTCAGAGACTAAATTGACTCTGTTCAGCTAAAATGACCTTGCCTGTTGCATAACAATTTGTTTTTGACGGATGTTATTTGCCTCCTTCTATGTTGTATGGCTTCCTCCTCTGCCCTCCCTGATTGTGAAACGCACTCCTGCAAAAAGGTCACAGAGAAAGGAAGTTCACTCTTTAGCACAGACCCTTTGTCCCCGGGAAGTTGTTTATTAGCATAATTAATCTGATACCAGGAGCAAGTATTACTCAGCTCACAGACTCGGCTCTCAGCACAGTCTACCGTTGACTTACGTGACCCCTCCACATCTCTGACCTCAACACAGCACAATAATATAGAATTGTAACAGGAACTGCGCACAAAGGATTTCATTCTCCAGTGCACACAAACACAACCACTAACTGCTGCCTGGCATTTTCCAATGAGACCCGCTTGATTCTCTCCACCACCCAGTCAGTCCCACACACTGATCCCACAACATCCCCTCCTCATACAGACAGGAATGAGTCACAGAACAAGAGCAGAATCATAGGAGGAAGAGCAGGGGTTGATACAGAGGAAGTGAAAGAACAAAACTAGGTTGAGGATGTGGAGAAATGGAAAAAAAGAAAAAACGTTGTTTACTCATTTGTCCTCATGTGAATGGCGCTGTGTAAATGGAGCCAGTTCCCACGTCAGTTCGCCCTCATACACAATGTGTCATGGGCATGCTGACTGTCTGACCCAACTGTGTGCCCCTCGTACAGAGTTATTGTAAATACAGTGACAATGTAACCTTAGGTTTTATCAATGTGTCCTTATTAATCCACAGTATGAGATTGAAAAAAAAAGTTGACAAGATGCAGAAATCAGATGCGTATTTTAGCACAAGGCTGGAAGCAACTCGTGAAACTTGTGTTTCAAATTATATGAGCTCAGGTTGAAGCACCAGGGAGTTCTTCATTGTATTTCAACATGGGTTCAGTGGTCTTCGACATACTAACTATACAATTTTAAATTGTTTACCCTGGTGTACTTATTTTGTGTGGGCTCTTTGCAGGAAAAGGCTTCAAGCTGAGAGTGATACTCCTACAGTAAGTGCCAGCCTCTGTTCTCAGCCCTGCCAGTTGTCCAGAACATTCCGTGGGAGTGGAAGACTGTCGGACAGTGAGAGGGTGATGTGGATGGAACTCCAGTCCATATGGGTTATAACAACAGGCTACTTCTTGTGCTGTAGTGGGCCTATGCTAGTCTCAACACCAGACCCATGAGAGTTCTTTTGCTGATACACTACGTAAACTATGTTAACTACATTACTGCATGTGTGACGCCCACTATAAGTGTGGTCACATTTATGTATTTATAAGTTTTCTTTTGATAAACAATTGCTAGTCAGCCAAGATTATTTGGATTCATTGGTGCTGATTGTGCCCAGGTGTGGCGCTGTGAGACTAGGTGCGTTTCCTGTCAGCACGCAACTCACGATATACTTTCGTTGCCATCCTCTCCCGCTCATTCCTTTGTAAGGCATTGACGGAGAAACAACACTTTGTCGTCCCGACTCATTATTTCCTGTCATTACAGGTGAGAAGTGTACACAAGCACTATAAATGTTATCTAAACACCATTATAACATGGTTATGTAAGTTTGTCTGAGTGAATAGTGATTTTCGGAATGGTTGAACTGATAGATAGCTTTTGGAGACCACGTTAACTAGCTACCCCTCGTCTGAACGGGCGCTGTGGACAATGTGATTTTGCTAGCTCCCGTAGTGAGTATTTTCTACCAGAAGGCTCCTGGCAATTAAAGATGCTATTGTATGTCTGAATCTATGTCTGTGGATGTTCTAGTTAGGACTATGATTCATGAGAAACATAATGAAGAGTTCGTTCATTAATATTAGGATAAAAACCCCTTTGGTTAGCCTGTTAGGATAGAGAGGTTATGGTTAGGTCCAGTAATGTGGTTGTTAAGGTACATAGTAATTAGATAGCGGTTTAAGTAGTCTGGTCAAGTCTATTACCACCACAGTGGGTAAATGATGAATGTATGTGTGAATGTAAATGTGATGAATGTATCTCACAGAATATGTCCACGTACAAGGTGCAATGAGATAGTATAGGATATCAATTTAGACATAGCATAAGGTATTTAGACAGAGTGAATTAGTTTGTATACAAGATACAATGAGATAGTATAGGATATCTATTTAGACATAGCATACAGTATCTATTTGGCATAGAGTGAACATATCAAACATAATATTTTGATACAGTAGATTAATGTACTGATGATGGTGATGACTGTTTATTGATATGTTGTATAAGAATAATTGGGAGGACCAAAGACTGACTTTTGCACTTGATAAGATCTTTAATAAATGTGAGATTCCTTTGTAAGGCATTGACGGAGAAACAACACTTTGTCGTCCCGACTCATTATTTCCTGTCATTACAGGCATTTTATCTGGATACGTTGGCCCCACCCCTGGGGCCTGTAACAGATCATGGGGGCTCGTCCGGGATCGGCGCCACCTGCTGGTTGGGAGCTGATCCAGTGAACCATAACCGTGACCAAGCGAGAACAGAGGCTGTGTTCCAGTGGCTCATGTCAAGCGAGAACAGAGGCTGTGTTCCAGTGGCTCATGTCAACCAGACTAAGCAAGAGTTGGTGTTACATCTGTGATTCAGAACTCTGGAAACGTGTTGACTGTGTGAGTGATTAAGAACAGTGATCCTGAACCCTGGAACTTTGTTACCATGTCGGACGATGGAAGGAAGAACCTGGTTCGTGAGATCAGGAGGGGCCTGCTTGACCTATCGGCTAAGGAACTGTTCGAAATCGCCCAATCCGTGGGTCCAGTACCAGATAGAGATCCATCACAGCTTGAAGTAGGTGATGAGGATGATTGTCTTGATTACATTAATGGTTTCATGTGTAGTAAGTCTCTCCTTGAATCTGAAGATATGGGAATGGTTGTATTGTTGTGTTTGAATGATGCTATTACTTCTGCTATCCAGACCCATAATGTAGCCATTACAACATCTGTGAGCACAGATATGCCTACCGAACCACCATCCATACACTCTCCACATACTCATCCTAAATCTCCACAGTCCACCACGACTGACACAACTCAGACAACCATGGCTAGTGTTGTACAGGACATTTCAGAGGTGGAGCATCAGCAGCTGCTTTTTAGGTACAAGGAGCTAGGTAGACAACTCCGGATGTGTAAAGTTGCTACTGCACCACATTCTATGCAGCCAGTAGAACATGCCGTTCCAGCTAATAACCCACCACACATTGTCAGCCAGCCCACCTCCTTACACATCGCCAATCAGTCTGCACCCCTTCACTTAAACCCTGAGTCTGCACCGTCACCATTCATCCACCAGGCGGCGCCACACCAGGCACTGGAGAGAGTGATCTCCATACAAGACCTTTCCTATCTTCCTCGTCGCGAATTCAAGATACAAGGGGGGCAAATCGACGATAATACATCAGACATCAGCTATAACAATCTCTGCAGACAAATAGAAGAGGGAGTAAGACAACACTTCAGCAATACTGAGATAGTGAGAGGTGTGCTTAGGATACTGAAACCAGGAACTTTCAAAGACATGCTCATGAACAACGATGACATGACGGTAACCGAGCTCAAAGGCTTCCTCCAATCACATCTAGGGGAAAAGAACAGTACAGAACTAGTCCAAGAGTTAATGTGCACTCAACAAAAGGAAAATGAGACTCCGCAACAATTCCTGTACCGAGTGATAGGACTAAAACAACGGATTCTCTTCACATCAAAACAAGCTGACGGGGGAATAAAATATCATACAGACACAGTCCAGGATGTATTCCTACACACTGTCTATCAAGGAATAGGACAGAAACACAATGACCTCCGCAGGGAACTGAAACCACTCCTCACAAGCAGGACAGTTACTGACGAGACCATACTGAGACAAGTAATGAAGTTAACAAGCGACGAAAGTGAAAGGCAGCGGAGGCTAGGGGCCACACCCTGCCAAAGACACACACACGCCCACGGTGCACAAGTTGAGGCAGAGTCACCCACAATCTCTAGTGTGCATAAAGAGAACCCTGAACGAAAAAAACAAAATGACACCATACAGCAACTAACCGAGAAGGTAGAAGCACTCACCAAAATTGTAGAGTCATTGAGGCTGCCAGTACAACCGATACAGTCAGTGCCGACCGGCCAGCAATCTACTCACACGCAGGGATCACCAGTACAGAGGAGGGAGAGACCATACGGCTGCCCAAAATGTGTCGAACAGAACCGCACAGACTGTAACCACTGTTTCGCATGCGGTGATGAGGGCCACAGAGCTGTGGGTTGCTTGAAGAAAACTAAGCAGCAGGGAAACGGGGGTCGGTCATTGTGGAGGGACAGACAGTGATCGGGTGTCATCAACAGTCCCCGTCTAGAAGTGCCTATGGGTTAGAGGTTTCAGACTGTACACAGGCCTCACTAGGGAGGGTCATGGGCAACTGTAGTGTAACCAAGAGACACAGACAACAACATACTGAAGATAGAACATCATCAGACCCACCAAGTGTTGAAAATGAACAGCTCGCTAATCTCATAGGACGGAAAGCTCTGATCAGATGTAACCTTAATGGCATCGCAGTTAGTGCTTTACTGGATACAGGCGCCCAAGTCAGCATTGTGGATCGAGTGTGGAAAGACAAATACCTGCCCAGCGTTCCTGTCAGACCGACCACTGAACTCATTGAAGGTGAGGGAAACCTCGAAGTGTTTGCAGTCAGCGGAGACCTCATACCATTTGATGGTTGGGTTGCTTTAACTGTGAATCTACCAGGAACCGAGGACCCAGCGTTGTCGATCAATGTCCCCTTTTTAGTGAGCCGCCATCCCATTGACAGACCATTGCTTGGGTTCAATATTCTTGAGGAGTTAATCCAGGGGCAACCAGGACGACTCATACCTACCATCGTTAACCTCCTGTGTACGGCCATCGCAGTTCCAAATGACCGAGCCAAGAACATAGTGAACTTCGTACAGACTAAACAAGCATCTGTGCAGCAGGGACGTCTGAGGATTGGCGACAAGGACAGAGTGATCCTCGCGGGCCAAACAGCTTGGGTAAAGTGTAAAGTCCCACCAAACCTTGAACTGTGTGACTCCCTGGTGTTGTTCGAGCCTGATGAGAACAGTGTGCTACTGGAGGAGCTGGATGTGGGTGCAGGCTTGCTGGAGGTCCAGAATGAGAAGGCTCCATATGTAGCAGTACCTGTGGGAAACCACACCAAGCATGACATCACCCTGTCACGTAAAGCTGTCATCGGGAGTATTCAGCCCATTGGCCGGATCATCGAAACTGACTCACCTGACCAAGGAAGGCCTAATAGGAATGTCCACAGTACAGCCACGTCACCTGTTAACTCACGTCCAACAGAGTCACGGTGGCACCCACCCATCGATCTAAGTCATCTCGAAGAAGAACAGCGAGAGGCGGTGAAAATGATGCTTTATGAGGAGTCAGCAGCTTTTGCTAAAGACAGTGATGACATCGGCTGTATCCCAAGTTTGCAGATGACACTCCACGTCAAAGATGAGACTCCTATACAAAGAGCATACACCTCAGTCCCAAAACCTTTGTTCAAGGAGGTAAAGGATTACATCCAAGACCTGCTGGCAAAAGGGTGGGTAGTGAAGTCTAAGTCTCCATACTCTGCTCCTGTGGTGTGCGTCCGTAAGAAGGACGGTTCGCTTAGGCTTTGTATCGACTACCGCCTACTGAACCAGAAGACCACCCCAGACAGGCACCCCCTACCCAGAATTAATGATCTAATCGACACTCTGGGAGGACAAAAGTGGTTCAGCATCCTGGATCAAGGGAAAGCTTACCACCAAGGCTTTATGGCTGAAGGTTCCAGACACCTTACAGCATTTATAACACCATGGGGATTATACGAATGGGTAAGGATCCCATTTGGGCTGTCCAACGCGCCTGCGGCATTCCAGAGGAGTATGGAAGAGATGTTAGGCTCCCTCAGAGACGAATGTTGTATCCCCTACCTTGATGACGTGCTTTGCTTTGCAGAATTCTTTGAACAGCACGTGGAAGGAGTCCGTAACGTCTTGAGAGCACTGCAACGACATGGTGTGAAACTTAGACCGGAGAAATGTGAACTGTTTCGCCGAGAAGTCAGATATGTGGGCCGCCTTGTATCTGCAGAAGGGGTGAGAGTCGACCCGAAAGACCTTGAAGCTGTCCTGGCCCTCAAGGACAAGACTCCACGGACTATCGGGGATGTAAGAAGGCTCTTGGGGTTCCTTAGCTACTACCGTAGTTACACCCAGGACTTCTCCAGGATCGCTAAACCACTCTACGAGCTTTTACAAGTGAAGCATGGAACGTCTCCCGACACACCCCAGCAAAGGAAAACCAAAGGCCCGCAGTTATCTTCCAGGACTCCTGTGGAATGGACGGGTGAACATCAGGCAACATTGGAGCAACTGGTGGAGGCACTGGCTAACCCACCAGTGCTTGCATACCCAGACTTCAACCTACCCTTCACACTCCACACAGACGCATCAGAGAAGGGCCTCGGGGCCGTCCTCTATCAACACCAAGATGGAAGGTTGAGAGTTATTGGGTATGGTTCCAGGACTCTAACAGCAGCCGAGAAGAACTATCACCTCCATAGTGGGAAGCTAGAGTTCCTGGCTTTGAAATGGGCAGTGTGTGAAAAGTTCAGGGACTACCTATACTACGCGCCCCACTTCACCATATTCACGGACAACAACCCTTTGACGTATGTCATGAGTACAGCAAAGCTCAATGCTGTCGGCCATCGTTGGGTTGGGGAATTGTCAGACTCCCGCTTTAACATCAAATATCGACCAGGAAAACTGAACATCGATGCTGACACCCTGTCCCGTGTCCCACTTGACATCAACGAGTATGTTGCCGCGTGCACTGAAGAACTGTCTCAGGATGTTGTGAATGCTGCCTGGGAAGGGGGTAAAGCAGCCCAGAAGAAAGATGTAGCCTGGGTGGCAGTACTCAACCTCTCTGCTGAAGCCAACCAGAAATCTTGTGCACTACCCACGATCACTCATGAGGAGCTTGTCAAGGCTCAGCAAGAAGATGTGGCCATCGGAGAAATCATCAAACTCAAGGAAGCCAATGCCGTGCTACATCGGGACACAATGAAGACCGTGAGTGGACCCTCGCGGAAGCTCCTGCATGAGTGGCGTAAACTACACCTGGAGAACGGACTCTTGTATAGACGGACCACGGGAAGACGGCAGCTCGTTCTTCCAGCCAAATACAAGCAGACAGTCTTGAAACACCTACATGACGACATGGGGCACGTAGGCACCGAACGAGTCCTGGGTTTGGCAAGGGAGAGGTTCTACTGGCCGTACATGAAGCGAGAAATTGAGGAGTACATCACCAGGAAATGTCCCTGCATAAAACAAAAAAAACCTACAACACATGTTCGAGCACCAATGGGAAGTATCACATCTAACTCACCCTTGGAACTCGTATGCATCGACTACTTGCATCTCGAAACCAGCAGAGGCGGATATGAGTATATCCTAGTGGTAGTGGATCATTTCACCAGATTTGCGCAGTGTTATCCAACAAAGAATAAGTCCGGGCGGACAGCTGCAGAGCGCCTCTTTAATGACTTCATTCCCCGTTTGGGATACCCTGGAAAACTCCATCACGACCAAGGCCGCGAATTTGAGAACGAGCTCTTCCACACTCTCCGACAGCTGTCTGGCATTGCGCACTCAAGAACGTCACCATACCACCCTCAGGGCAACCCTGCTGAGAGGTTCAATCGAACACTCCTACAGATGCTGCGGACACTCCAGGATAAGGAGAAAGAGCGGTGGAAGGACCACCTCCCGCAAATTGTACATGCGTACAATTGTACCCGGCATGAATCCACAGGGTACTCGCCCTTTTACCTGCTATACGGGCGCCATCCCCACCTTCCAGTGGATCTGTTGTTCGGCCTGATGGAGGAGGAAAACCCAGTCGAACACAAGGGCTATGCAGAGAAGTGGGCTGGAAGAATGAGAGAAGCCTATCGAATCGCCAACGAGAACAGTATACAGTCGAGTGCAAGGGGCAAGTCTTATTATGACCAGAAGATGAGAGGAGTAACGTTACAACGAGGAGACAGAGTCCTGGTTCGGAACCTCCGTGAACGGGGAGGACCTGGCAAGCTGAGATCTTACTGGGAGAAGGCGATTTACGTGGTCAAGGAACAAGTAGCAGACAACCCAGTATATGTAGTCTACCCAGAAGCAGGAGACAAACGTAAGACCAGGACTCTGCATCGAAACCTATTACTACTGGTAAATGATTTGCCTGTTGAAACACCCCAGCAAACTGTCAAACGCACGGGAGAGAGACAACGTATACAAAGGAACAGACAATCCCGAGACATAAGACCGCAAACTCAAAGTGATACGAGCGGCTCCGATGATGAAAGGAATACTGGTGGCTATTGGTTAAGGGTACCTACAAATGACACAGAATGGAGAGAAAGGAACACGATCCTACGGAGCCCCGCTCATGGGAGAACTTACCAAGGACTTACTGAGAGCCAACAGAGCCCAGTTGATAGGGGAACTTATAGAGAGAGACCTACGGGGATCCAACAGAGCCAAGCTCAGGGGAGGACCAGTACAGTTCAAGGTCCTGTAATGGTAGAGAGACAATACCAAGGATGGAGGAGAGAAGAACAGAGATCTCCGGAGAGGCAGCTTGTGTCTGAAGACATACTTTACCAAGACATTCCAGCCGAGACAGAGAGTGACCATGGAGGATCTGACCGTTCGGAATGCCCCGAGAGGCCCCTGTCCTCCCCTGGATTTGACACGAACCCTGAAGTTAGACGATCCACTAGGGAGAGGCGACCAAAACAAATGTTTACATACCAGTCACTTGGTCAGCCCTCACTACAGCCCCACCCAGAAGTCAACACAGTCATGACATACAGTGCACCTGAGGCGCCCTGGTGGGGTACCCCATACCACATACTACCTCCATACCAATTTACGCCCCACACACAATATACATACCTACCGTACACCCATCCTGTACCCGCTTACTGAATACACATACTAGAGCAGACTAGTGCATAACACACACCGTATTCCTACTGATAATCCAAATTTCTAAAGAGGTTTTGTTATTTTGTAAGAGTGTTAGGAATGTCAGGAGCCATTTTTTATTTTGTCAGGGAGCGTGTGACGCCCACTATAAGTGTGGTCACATTTATGTATTTATAAGTTTTCTTTTGATAAACAATTGCTAGTCAGCCAAGATTATTTGGATTCATTGGTGCTGATTGTGCCCAGGTGTGGCGCTGTGAGACTAGGTGCGTTTCCTGTCAGCACGCAACTCACGATATACTTTCGTTGCCATCCTCTCCCGCTCATTCCTTTGTAAGGCATTGACGGAGAAACAACACTTTGTCGTCCCGACTCATTATTTCCTGTCATTACAGGTGAGAAGTGTACACAAGCACTATAAATGTTATCTAAACACCATTATAACATGGTTATGTAAGTTTGTCTGAGTGAATAGTGATTTTCGGAATGGTTGAACTGATAGATAGCTTTTGGAGACCACGTTAACTAGCTACCCCTCGTCTGAACGGGCGCTGTGGACAATGTGATTTTGCTAGCTCCCGTAGTGAGTATTTTCTACCAGAAGGCTCCTGGCAATTAAAGATGCTATTGTATGTCTGAATCTATGTCTGTGGATGTTCTAGTTAGGACTATGATTCATGAGAAACATAATGAAGAGTTCGTTCATTAATATTAGGATAAAAACCCCTTTGGTTAGCCTGTTAGGATAGAGAGGTTATGGTTAGGTCCAGTAATGTGGTTGTTAAGGTACATAGTAATTAGATAGCGGTTTAAGTAGTCTGGTCAAGTCTATTACCACCACAGTGGGTAAATGATGAATGTATGTGTGAATGTAAATGTGATGAATGTATCTCACAGAATATGTCCACGTACAAGGTGCAATGAGATAGTATAGGATATCAATTTAGACATAGCATAAGGTATTTAGACAGAGTGAATTAGTTTGTATACAAGATACAATGAGATAGTATAGGATATCTATTTAGACATAGCATACAGTATCTATTTGGCATAGAGTGAACATATCAAACATAATATTTTGATACAGTAGATTAATGTACTGATGATGGTGATGACTGTTTATTGATATGTTGTATAAGAATAATTGGGAGGACCAAAGACTGACTTTTGCACTTGATAAGATCTTTAATAAATGTGAGATTCCTTTGTAAGGCATTGACGGAGAAACAACACTTTGTCGTCCCGACTCATTATTTCCTGTCATTACAGGCATTTTATCTGGATACGTTGGCCCCACCCCTGGGGCCTGTAACAGATCATGGGGGCTCGTCCGGGATCGGCGCCACCTGCTGGTTGGGAGCTGATCCAGTGAACCATAACCGTGACCAAGCGAGAACAGAGGCTGTGTTCCAGTGGCTCATGTCAAGCGAGAACAGAGGCTGTGTTCCAGTGGCTCATGTCAACCAGACTAAGCAAGAGTTGGTGTTACATCTGTGATTCAGAACTCTGGAAACGTGTTGACTGTGTGAGTGATTAAGAACAGTGATCCTGAACCCTGGAACTTTGTTACCATGTCGGACGATGGAAGGAAGAACCTGGTTCGTGAGATCAGGAGGGGCCTGCTTGACCTATCGGCTAAGGAACTGTTCGAAATCGCCCAATCCGTGGGTCCAGTACCAGATAGAGATCCATCACAGCTTGAAGTAGGTGATGAGGATGATTGTCTTGATTACATTAATGGTTTCATGTGTAGTAAGTCTCTCCTTGAATCTGAAGATATGGGAATGGTTGTATTGTTGTGTTTGAATGATGCTATTACTTCTGCTATCCAGACCCATAATGTAGCCATTACAACATCTGTGAGCACAGATATGCCTACCGAACCACCATCCATACACTCTCCACATACTCATCCTAAATCTCCACAGTCCACCACGACTGACACAACTCAGACAACCATGGCTAGTGTTGTACAGGACATTTCAGAGGTGGAGCATCAGCAGCTGCTTTTTAGGTACAAGGAGCTAGGTAGACAACTCCGGATGTGTAAAGTTGCTACTGCACCACATTCTATGCAGCCAGTAGAACATGCCGTTCCAGCTAATAACCCACCACACATTGTCAGCCAGCCCACCTCCTTACACATCGCCAATCAGTCTGCACCCCTTCACTTAAACCCTGAGTCTGCACCGTCACCATTCATCCACCAGGCGGCGCCACACCAGGCACTGGAGAGAGTGATCTCCATACAAGACCTTTCCTATCTTCCTCGTCGCGAATTCAAGATACAAGGGGGGCAAATCGACGATAATACATCAGACATCAGCTATAACAATCTCTGCAGACAAATAGAAGAGGGAGTAAGACAACACTTCAGCAATACTGAGATAGTGAGAGGTGTGCTTAGGATACTGAAACCAGGAACTTTCAAAGACATGCTCATGAACAACGATGACATGACGGTAACCGAGCTCAAAGGCTTCCTCCAATCACATCTAGGGGAAAAGAACAGTACAGAACTAGTCCAAGAGTTAATGTGCACTCAACAAAAGGAAAATGAGACTCCGCAACAATTCCTGTACCGAGTGATAGGACTAAAACAACGGATTCTCTTCACATCAAAACAAGCTGACGGGGGAATAAAATATCATACAGACACAGTCCAGGATGTATTCCTACACACTGTCTATCAAGGAATAGGACAGAAACACAATGACCTCCGCAGGGAACTGAAACCACTCCTCACAAGCAGGACAGTTACTGACGAGACCATACTGAGACAAGTAATGAAGTTAACAAGCGACGAAAGTGAAAGGCAGCGGAGGCTAGGGGCCACACCCTGCCAAAGACACACACACGCCCACGGTGCACAAGTTGAGGCAGAGTCACCCACAATCTCTAGTGTGCATAAAGAGAACCCTGAACGAAAAAAACAAAATGACACCATACAGCAACTAACCGAGAAGGTAGAAGCACTCACCAAAATTGTAGAGTCATTGAGGCTGCCAGTACAACCGATACAGTCAGTGCCGACCGGCCAGCAATCTACTCACACGCAGGGATCACCAGTACAGAGGAGGGAGAGACCATACGGCTGCCCAAAATGTGTCGAACAGAACCGCACAGACTGTAACCACTGTTTCGCATGCGGTGATGAGGGCCACAGAGCTGTGGGTTGCTTGAAGAAAACTAAGCAGCAGGGAAACGGGGGTCGGTCATTGTGGAGGGACAGACAGTGATCGGGTGTCATCAACAGTCCCCGTCTAGAAGTGCCTATGGGTTAGAGGTTTCAGACTGTACACAGGCCTCACTAGGGAGGGTCATGGGCAACTGTAGTGTAACCAAGAGACACAGACAACAACATACTGAAGATAGAACATCATCAGACCCACCAAGTGTTGAAAATGAACAGCTCGCTAATCTCATAGGACGGAAAGCTCTGATCAGATGTAACCTTAATGGCATCGCAGTTAGTGCTTTACTGGATACAGGCGCCCAAGTCAGCATTGTGGATCGAGTGTGGAAAGACAAATACCTGCCCAGCGTTCCTGTCAGACCGACCACTGAACTCATTGAAGGTGAGGGAAACCTCGAAGTGTTTGCAGTCAGCGGAGACCTCATACCATTTGATGGTTGGGTTGCTTTAACTGTGAATCTACCAGGAACCGAGGACCCAGCGTTGTCGATCAATGTCCCCTTTTTAGTGAGCCGCCATCCCATTGACAGACCATTGCTTGGGTTCAATATTCTTGAGGAGTTAATCCAGGGGCAACCAGGACGACTCATACCTACCATCGTTAACCTCCTGTGTACGGCCATCGCAGTTCCAAATGACCGAGCCAAGAACATAGTGAACTTCGTACAGACTAAACAAGCATCTGTGCAGCAGGGACGTCTGAGGATTGGCGACAAGGACAGAGTGATCCTCGCGGGCCAAACAGCTTGGGTAAAGTGTAAAGTCCCACCAAACCTTGAACTGTGTGACTCCCTGGTGTTGTTCGAGCCTGATGAGAACAGTGTGCTACTGGAGGAGCTGGATGTGGGTGCAGGCTTGCTGGAGGTCCAGAATGAGAAGGCTCCATATGTAGCAGTACCTGTGGGAAACCACACCAAGCATGACATCACCCTGTCACGTAAAGCTGTCATCGGGAGTATTCAGCCCATTGGCCGGATCATCGAAACTGACTCACCTGACCAAGGAAGGCCTAATAGGAATGTCCACAGTACAGCCACGTCACCTGTTAACTCACGTCCAACAGAGTCACGGTGGCACCCACCCATCGATCTAAGTCATCTCGAAGAAGAACAGCGAGAGGCGGTGAAAATGATGCTTTATGAGGAGTCAGCAGCTTTTGCTAAAGACAGTGATGACATCGGCTGTATCCCAAGTTTGCAGATGACACTCCACGTCAAAGATGAGACTCCTATACAAAGAGCATACACCTCAGTCCCAAAACCTTTGTTCAAGGAGGTAAAGGATTACATCCAAGACCTGCTGGCAAAAGGGTGGGTAGTGAAGTCTAAGTCTCCATACTCTGCTCCTGTGGTGTGCGTCCGTAAGAAGGACGGTTCGCTTAGGCTTTGTATCGACTACCGCCTACTGAACCAGAAGACCACCCCAGACAGGCACCCCCTACCCAGAATTAATGATCTAATCGACACTCTGGGAGGACAAAAGTGGTTCAGCATCCTGGATCAAGGGAAAGCTTACCACCAAGGCTTTATGGCTGAAGGTTCCAGACACCTTACAGCATTTATAACACCATGGGGATTATACGAATGGGTAAGGATCCCATTTGGGCTGTCCAACGCGCCTGCGGCATTCCAGAGGAGTATGGAAGAGATGTTAGGCTCCCTCAGAGACGAATGTTGTATCCCCTACCTTGATGACGTGCTTTGCTTTGCAGAATTCTTTGAACAGCACGTGGAAGGAGTCCGTAACGTCTTGAGAGCACTGCAACGACATGGTGTGAAACTTAGACCGGAGAAATGTGAACTGTTTCGCCGAGAAGTCAGATATGTGGGCCGCCTTGTATCTGCAGAAGGGGTGAGAGTCGACCCGAAAGACCTTGAAGCTGTCCTGGCCCTCAAGGACAAGACTCCACGGACTATCGGGGATGTAAGAAGGCTCTTGGGGTTCCTTAGCTACTACCGTAGTTACACCCAGGACTTCTCCAGGATCGCTAAACCACTCTACGAGCTTTTACAAGTGAAGCATGGAACGTCTCCCGACACACCCCAGCAAAGGAAAACCAAAGGCCCGCAGTTATCTTCCAGGACTCCTGTGGAATGGACGGGTGAACATCAGGCAACATTGGAGCAACTGGTGGAGGCACTGGCTAACCCACCAGTGCTTGCATACCCAGACTTCAACCTACCCTTCACACTCCACACAGACGCATCAGAGAAGGGCCTCGGGGCCGTCCTCTATCAACACCAAGATGGAAGGTTGAGAGTTATTGGGTATGGTTCCAGGACTCTAACAGCAGCCGAGAAGAACTATCACCTCCATAGTGGGAAGCTAGAGTTCCTGGCTTTGAAATGGGCAGTGTGTGAAAAGTTCAGGGACTACCTATACTACGCGCCCCACTTCACCATATTCACGGACAACAACCCTTTGACGTATGTCATGAGTACAGCAAAGCTCAATGCTGTCGGCCATCGTTGGGTTGGGGAATTGTCAGACTCCCGCTTTAACATCAAATATCGACCAGGAAAACTGAACATCGATGCTGACACCCTGTCCCGTGTCCCACTTGACATCAACGAGTATGTTGCCGCGTGCACTGAAGAACTGTCTCAGGATGTTGTGAATGCTGCCTGGGAAGGGGGTAAAGCAGCCCAGAAGAAAGATGTAGCCTGGGTGGCAGTACTCAACCTCTCTGCTGAAGCCAACCAGAAATCTTGTGCACTACCCACGATCACTCATGAGGAGCTTGTCAAGGCTCAGCAAGAAGATGTGGCCATCGGAGAAATCATCAAACTCAAGGAAGCCAATGCCGTGCTACATCGGGACACAATGAAGACCGTGAGTGGACCCTCGCGGAAGCTCCTGCATGAGTGGCGTAAACTACACCTGGAGAACGGACTCTTGTATAGACGGACCACGGGAAGACGGCAGCTCGTTCTTCCAGCCAAATACAAGCAGACAGTCTTGAAACACCTACATGACGACATGGGGCACGTAGGCACCGAACGAGTCCTGGGTTTGGCAAGGGAGAGGTTCTACTGGCCGTACATGAAGCGAGAAATTGAGGAGTACATCACCAGGAAATGTCCCTGCATAAAACAAAAAAAACCTACAACACATGTTCGAGCACCAATGGGAAGTATCACATCTAACTCACCCTTGGAACTCGTATGCATCGACTACTTGCATCTCGAAACCAGCAGAGGCGGATATGAGTATATCCTAGTGGTAGTGGATCATTTCACCAGATTTGCGCAGTGTTATCCAACAAAGAATAAGTCCGGGCGGACAGCTGCAGAGCGCCTCTTTAATGACTTCATTCCCCGTTTGGGATACCCTGGAAAACTCCATCACGACCAAGGCCGCGAATTTGAGAACGAGCTCTTCCACACTCTCCGACAGCTGTCTGGCATTGCGCACTCAAGAACGTCACCATACCACCCTCAGGGCAACCCTGCTGAGAGGTTCAATCGAACACTCCTACAGATGCTGCGGACACTCCAGGATAAGGAGAAAGAGCGGTGGAAGGACCACCTCCCGCAAATTGTACATGCGTACAATTGTACCCGGCATGAATCCACAGGGTACTCGCCCTTTTACCTGCTATACGGGCGCCATCCCCACCTTCCAGTGGATCTGTTGTTCGGCCTGATGGAGGAGGAAAACCCAGTCGAACACAAGGGCTATGCAGAGAAGTGGGCTGGAAGAATGAGAGAAGCCTATCGAATCGCCAACGAGAACAGTATACAGTCGAGTGCAAGGGGCAAGTCTTATTATGACCAGAAGATGAGAGGAGTAACGTTACAACGAGGAGACAGAGTCCTGGTTCGGAACCTCCGTGAACGGGGAGGACCTGGCAAGCTGAGATCTTACTGGGAGAAGGCGATTTACGTGGTCAAGGAACAAGTAGCAGACAACCCAGTATATGTAGTCTACCCAGAAGCAGGAGACAAACGTAAGACCAGGACTCTGCATCGAAACCTATTACTACTGGTAAATGATTTGCCTGTTGAAACACCCCAGCAAACTGTCAAACGCACGGGAGAGAGACAACGTATACAAAGGAACAGACAATCCCGAGACATAAGACCGCAAACTCAAAGTGATACGAGCGGCTCCGATGATGAAAGGAATACTGGTGGCTATTGGTTAAGGGTACCTACAAATGACACAGAATGGAGAGAAAGGAACACGATCCTACGGAGCCCCGCTCATGGGAGAACTTACCAAGGACTTACTGAGAGCCAACAGAGCCCAGTTGATAGGGGAACTTATAGAGAGAGACCTACGGGGATCCAACAGAGCCAAGCTCAGGGGAGGACCAGTACAGTTCAAGGTCCTGTAATGGTAGAGAGACAATACCAAGGATGGAGGAGAGAAGAACAGAGATCTCCGGAGAGGCAGCTTGTGTCTGAAGACATACTTTACCAAGACATTCCAGCCGAGACAGAGAGTGACCATGGAGGATCTGACCGTTCGGAATGCCCCGAGAGGCCCCTGTCCTCCCCTGGATTTGACACGAACCCTGAAGTTAGACGATCCACTAGGGAGAGGCGACCAAAACAAATGTTTACATACCAGTCACTTGGTCAGCCCTCACTACAGCCCCACCCAGAAGTCAACACAGTCATGACATACAGTGCACCTGAGGCGCCCTGGTGGGGTACCCCATACCACATACTACCTCCATACCAATTTACGCCCCACACACAATATACATACCTACCGTACACCCATCCTGTACCCGCTTACTGAATACACATACTAGAGCAGACTAGTGCATAACACACACCGTATTCCTACTGATAATCCAAATTTCTAAAGAGGTTTTGTTATTTTGTAAGAGTGTTAGGAATGTCAGGAGCCATTTTTTATTTTGTCAGGGAGCGTGTGACGCCCACTATAAGTGTGGTCACATTTATGTATTTATAAGTTTTCTTTTGATAAACAATTGCTAGTCAGCCAAGATTATTTGGATTCATTGGTGCTGATTGTGCCCAGGTGTGGCGCTGTGAGACTAGGTGCGTTTCCTGTCAGCACGCAACTCACGATATACTTTCGTTGCCATCCTCTCCCGCTCATTCCTTTGTAAGGCATTGACGGAGAAACAACACTTTGTCGTCCCGACTCATTATTTCCTGTCATTACAGGTGAGAAGTGTACACAAGCACTATAAATGTTATCTAAACACCATTATAACATGGTTATGTAAGTTTGTCTGAGTGAATAGTGATTTTCGGAATGGTTGAACTGATAGATAGCTTTTGGAGACCACGTTAACTAGCTACCCCTCGTCTGAACGGGCGCTGTGGACAATGTGATTTTGCTAGCTCCCGTAGTGAGTATTTTCTACCAGAAGGCTCCTGGCAATTAAAGATGCTATTGTATGTCTGAATCTATGTCTGTGGATGTTCTAGTTAGGACTATGATTCATGAGAAACATAATGAAGAGTTCGTTCATTAATATTAGGATAAAAACCCCTTTGGTTAGCCTGTTAGGATAGAGAGGTTATGGTTAGGTCCAGTAATGTGGTTGTTAAGGTACATAGTAATTAGATAGCGGTTTAAGTAGTCTGGTCAAGTCTATTACCACCACAGTGGGTAAATGATGAATGTATGTGTGAATGTAAATGTGATGAATGTATCTCACAGAATATGTCCACGTACAAGGTGCAATGAGATAGTATAGGATATCAATTTAGACATAGCATAAGGTATTTAGACAGAGTGAATTAGTTTGTATACAAGATACAATGAGATAGTATAGGATATCTATTTAGACATAGCATACAGTATCTATTTGGCATAGAGTGAACATATCAAACATAATATTTTGATACAGTAGATTAATGTACTGATGATGGTGATGACTGTTTATTGATATGTTGTATAAGAATAATTGGGAGGACCAAAGACTGACTTTTGCACTTGATAAGATCTTTAATAAATGTGAGATTCCTTTGTAAGGCATTGACGGAGAAACAACACTTTGTCGTCCCGACTCATTATTTCCTGTCATTACAGGCATTTTATCTGGATACGTTGGCCCCACCCCTGGGGCCTGTAACAGATCATGGGGGCTCGTCCGGGATCGGCGCCACCTGCTGGTTGGGAGCTGATCCAGTGAACCATAACCGTGACCAAGCGAGAACAGAGGCTGTGTTCCAGTGGCTCATGTCAAGCGAGAACAGAGGCTGTGTTCCAGTGGCTCATGTCAACCAGACTAAGCAAGAGTTGGTGTTACATCTGTGATTCAGAACTCTGGAAACGTGTTGACTGTGTGAGTGATTAAGAACAGTGATCCTGAACCCTGGAACTTTGTTACCATGTCGGACGATGGAAGGAAGAACCTGGTTCGTGAGATCAGGAGGGGCCTGCTTGACCTATCGGCTAAGGAACTGTTCGAAATCGCCCAATCCGTGGGTCCAGTACCAGATAGAGATCCATCACAGCTTGAAGTAGGTGATGAGGATGATTGTCTTGATTACATTAATGGTTTCATGTGTAGTAAGTCTCTCCTTGAATCTGAAGATATGGGAATGGTTGTATTGTTGTGTTTGAATGATGCTATTACTTCTGCTATCCAGACCCATAATGTAGCCATTACAACATCTGTGAGCACAGATATGCCTACCGAACCACCATCCATACACTCTCCACATACTCATCCTAAATCTCCACAGTCCACCACGACTGACACAACTCAGACAACCATGGCTAGTGTTGTACAGGACATTTCAGAGGTGGAGCATCAGCAGCTGCTTTTTAGGTACAAGGAGCTAGGTAGACAACTCCGGATGTGTAAAGTTGCTACTGCACCACATTCTATGCAGCCAGTAGAACATGCCGTTCCAGCTAATAACCCACCACACATTGTCAGCCAGCCCACCTCCTTACACATCGCCAATCAGTCTGCACCCCTTCACTTAAACCCTGAGTCTGCACCGTCACCATTCATCCACCAGGCGGCGCCACACCAGGCACTGGAGAGAGTGATCTCCATACAAGACCTTTCCTATCTTCCTCGTCGCGAATTCAAGATACAAGGGGGGCAAATCGACGATAATACATCAGACATCAGCTATAACAATCTCTGCAGACAAATAGAAGAGGGAGTAAGACAACACTTCAGCAATACTGAGATAGTGAGAGGTGTGCTTAGGATACTGAAACCAGGAACTTTCAAAGACATGCTCATGAACAACGATGACATGACGGTAACCGAGCTCAAAGGCTTCCTCCAATCACATCTAGGGGAAAAGAACAGTACAGAACTAGTCCAAGAGTTAATGTGCACTCAACAAAAGGAAAATGAGACTCCGCAACAATTCCTGTACCGAGTGATAGGACTAAAACAACGGATTCTCTTCACATCAAAACAAGCTGACGGGGGAATAAAATATCATACAGACACAGTCCAGGATGTATTCCTACACACTGTCTATCAAGGAATAGGACAGAAACACAATGACCTCCGCAGGGAACTGAAACCACTCCTCACAAGCAGGACAGTTACTGACGAGACCATACTGAGACAAGTAATGAAGTTAACAAGCGACGAAAGTGAAAGGCAGCGGAGGCTAGGGGCCACACCCTGCCAAAGACACACACACGCCCACGGTGCACAAGTTGAGGCAGAGTCACCCACAATCTCTAGTGTGCATAAAGAGAACCCTGAACGAAAAAAACAAAATGACACCATACAGCAACTAACCGAGAAGGTAGAAGCACTCACCAAAATTGTAGAGTCATTGAGGCTGCCAGTACAACCGATACAGTCAGTGCCGACCGGCCAGCAATCTACTCACACGCAGGGATCACCAGTACAGAGGAGGGAGAGACCATACGGCTGCCCAAAATGTGTCGAACAGAACCGCACAGACTGTAACCACTGTTTCGCATGCGGTGATGAGGGCCACAGAGCTGTGGGTTGCTTGAAGAAAACTAAGCAGCAGGGAAACGGGGGTCGGTCATTGTGGAGGGACAGACAGTGATCGGGTGTCATCAACAGTCCCCGTCTAGAAGTGCCTATGGGTTAGAGGTTTCAGACTGTACACAGGCCTCACTAGGGAGGGTCATGGGCAACTGTAGTGTAACCAAGAGACACAGACAACAACATACTGAAGATAGAACATCATCAGACCCACCAAGTGTTGAAAATGAACAGCTCGCTAATCTCATAGGACGGAAAGCTCTGATCAGATGTAACCTTAATGGCATCGCAGTTAGTGCTTTACTGGATACAGGCGCCCAAGTCAGCATTGTGGATCGAGTGTGGAAAGACAAATACCTGCCCAGCGTTCCTGTCAGACCGACCACTGAACTCATTGAAGGTGAGGGAAACCTCGAAGTGTTTGCAGTCAGCGGAGACCTCATACCATTTGATGGTTGGGTTGCTTTAACTGTGAATCTACCAGGAACCGAGGACCCAGCGTTGTCGATCAATGTCCCCTTTTTAGTGAGCCGCCATCCCATTGACAGACCATTGCTTGGGTTCAATATTCTTGAGGAGTTAATCCAGGGGCAACCAGGACGACTCATACCTACCATCGTTAACCTCCTGTGTACGGCCATCGCAGTTCCAAATGACCGAGCCAAGAACATAGTGAACTTCGTACAGACTAAACAAGCATCTGTGCAGCAGGGACGTCTGAGGATTGGCGACAAGGACAGAGTGATCCTCGCGGGCCAAACAGCTTGGGTAAAGTGTAAAGTCCCACCAAACCTTGAACTGTGTGACTCCCTGGTGTTGTTCGAGCCTGATGAGAACAGTGTGCTACTGGAGGAGCTGGATGTGGGTGCAGGCTTGCTGGAGGTCCAGAATGAGAAGGCTCCATATGTAGCAGTACCTGTGGGAAACCACACCAAGCATGACATCACCCTGTCACGTAAAGCTGTCATCGGGAGTATTCAGCCCATTGGCCGGATCATCG
Organism: Borostomias antarcticus; assembly: GCF_949987555.1. Lineage (NCBI taxonomy): Eukaryota > Metazoa > Chordata > Actinopteri > Stomiiformes > Stomiidae > Borostomias > Borostomias antarcticus. The sequence goes on from NC_140237.1 coordinate 5,148,506, forward strand.
AAACTGACTCACCTGACCAAGGAAGGCCTAATAGGAATGTCCACAGTACAGCCACGTCACCTGTTAACTCACGTCCAACAGAGTCACGGTGGCACCCACCCATCGATCTAAGTCATCTCGAAGAAGAACAGCGAGAGGCGGTGAAAATGATGCTTTATGAGGAGTCAGCAGCTTTTGCTAAAGACAGTGATGACATCGGCTGTATCCCAAGTTTGCAGATGACACTCCACGTCAAAGATGAGACTCCTATACAAAGAGCATACACCTCAGTCCCAAAACCTTTGTTCAAGGAGGTAAAGGATTACATCCAAGACCTGCTGGCAAAAGGGTGGGTAGTGAAGTCTAAGTCTCCATACTCTGCTCCTGTGGTGTGCGTCCGTAAGAAGGACGGTTCGCTTAGGCTTTGTATCGACTACCGCCTACTGAACCAGAAGACCACCCCAGACAGGCACCCCCTACCCAGAATTAATGATCTAATCGACACTCTGGGAGGACAAAAGTGGTTCAGCATCCTGGATCAAGGGAAAGCTTACCACCAAGGCTTTATGGCTGAAGGTTCCAGACACCTTACAGCATTTATAACACCATGGGGATTATACGAATGGGTAAGGATCCCATTTGGGCTGTCCAACGCGCCTGCGGCATTCCAGAGGAGTATGGAAGAGATGTTAGGCTCCCTCAGAGACGAATGTTGTATCCCCTACCTTGATGACGTGCTTTGCTTTGCAGAATTCTTTGAACAGCACGTGGAAGGAGTCCGTAACGTCTTGAGAGCACTGCAACGACATGGTGTGAAACTTAGACCGGAGAAATGTGAACTGTTTCGCCGAGAAGTCAGATATGTGGGCCGCCTTGTATCTGCAGAAGGGGTGAGAGTCGACCCGAAAGACCTTGAAGCTGTCCTGGCCCTCAAGGACAAGACTCCACGGACTATCGGGGATGTAAGAAGGCTCTTGGGGTTCCTTAGCTACTACCGTAGTTACACCCAGGACTTCTCCAGGATCGCTAAACCACTCTACGAGCTTTTACAAGTGAAGCATGGAACGTCTCCCGACACACCCCAGCAAAGGAAAACCAAAGGCCCGCAGTTATCTTCCAGGACTCCTGTGGAATGGACGGGTGAACATCAGGCAACATTGGAGCAACTGGTGGAGGCACTGGCTAACCCACCAGTGCTTGCATACCCAGACTTCAACCTACCCTTCACACTCCACACAGACGCATCAGAGAAGGGCCTCGGGGCCGTCCTCTATCAACACCAAGATGGAAGGTTGAGAGTTATTGGGTATGGTTCCAGGACTCTAACAGCAGCCGAGAAGAACTATCACCTCCATAGTGGGAAGCTAGAGTTCCTGGCTTTGAAATGGGCAGTGTGTGAAAAGTTCAGGGACTACCTATACTACGCGCCCCACTTCACCATATTCACGGACAACAACCCTTTGACGTATGTCATGAGTACAGCAAAGCTCAATGCTGTCGGCCATCGTTGGGTTGGGGAATTGTCAGACTCCCGCTTTAACATCAAATATCGACCAGGAAAACTGAACATCGATGCTGACACCCTGTCCCGTGTCCCACTTGACATCAACGAGTATGTTGCCGCGTGCACTGAAGAACTGTCTCAGGATGTTGTGAATGCTGCCTGGGAAGGGGGTAAAGCAGCCCAGAAGAAAGATGTAGCCTGGGTGGCAGTACTCAACCTCTCTGCTGAAGCCAACCAGAAATCTTGTGCACTACCCACGATCACTCATGAGGAGCTTGTCAAGGCTCAGCAAGAAGATGTGGCCATCGGAGAAATCATCAAACTCAAGGAAGCCAATGCCGTGCTACATCGGGACACAATGAAGACCGTGAGTGGACCCTCGCGGAAGCTCCTGCATGAGTGGCGTAAACTACACCTGGAGAACGGACTCTTGTATAGACGGACCACGGGAAGACGGCAGCTCGTTCTTCCAGCCAAATACAAGCAGACAGTCTTGAAACACCTACATGACGACATGGGGCACGTAGGCACCGAACGAGTCCTGGGTTTGGCAAGGGAGAGGTTCTACTGGCCGTACATGAAGCGAGAAATTGAGGAGTACATCACCAGGAAATGTCCCTGCATAAAACAAAAAAAACCTACAACACATGTTCGAGCACCAATGGGAAGTATCACATCTAACTCACCCTTGGAACTCGTATGCATCGACTACTTGCATCTCGAAACCAGCAGAGGCGGATATGAGTATATCCTAGTGGTAGTGGATCATTTCACCAGATTTGCGCAGTGTTATCCAACAAAGAATAAGTCCGGGCGGACAGCTGCAGAGCGCCTCTTTAATGACTTCATTCCCCGTTTGGGATACCCTGGAAAACTCCATCACGACCAAGGCCGCGAATTTGAGAACGAGCTCTTCCACACTCTCCGACAGCTGTCTGGCATTGCGCACTCAAGAACGTCACCATACCACCCTCAGGGCAACCCTGCTGAGAGGTTCAATCGAACACTCCTACAGATGCTGCGGACACTCCAGGATAAGGAGAAAGAGCGGTGGAAGGACCACCTCCCGCAAATTGTACATGCGTACAATTGTACCCGGCATGAATCCACAGGGTACTCGCCCTTTTACCTGCTATACGGGCGCCATCCCCACCTTCCAGTGGATCTGTTGTTCGGCCTGATGGAGGAGGAAAACCCAGTCGAACACAAGGGCTATGCAGAGAAGTGGGCTGGAAGAATGAGAGAAGCCTATCGAATCGCCAACGAGAACAGTATACAGTCGAGTGCAAGGGGCAAGTCTTATTATGACCAGAAGATGAGAGGAGTAACGTTACAACGAGGAGACAGAGTCCTGGTTCGGAACCTCCGTGAACGGGGAGGACCTGGCAAGCTGAGATCTTACTGGGAGAAGGCGATTTACGTGGTCAAGGAACAAGTAGCAGACAACCCAGTATATGTAGTCTACCCAGAAGCAGGAGACAAACGTAAGACCAGGACTCTGCATCGAAACCTATTACTACTGGTAAATGATTTGCCTGTTGAAACACCCCAGCAAACTGTCAAACGCACGGGAGAGAGACAACGTATACAAAGGAACAGACAATCCCGAGACATAAGACCGCAAACTCAAAGTGATACGAGCGGCTCCGATGATGAAAGGAATACTGGTGGCTATTGGTTAAGGGTACCTACAAATGACACAGAATGGAGAGAAAGGAACACGATCCTACGGAGCCCCGCTCATGGGAGAACTTACCAAGGACTTACTGAGAGCCAACAGAGCCCAGTTGATAGGGGAACTTATAGAGAGAGACCTACGGGGATCCAACAGAGCCAAGCTCAGGGGAGGACCAGTACAGTTCAAGGTCCTGTAATGGTAGAGAGACAATACCAAGGATGGAGGAGAGAAGAACAGAGATCTCCGGAGAGGCAGCTTGTGTCTGAAGACATACTTTACCAAGACATTCCAGCCGAGACAGAGAGTGACCATGGAGGATCTGACCGTTCGGAATGCCCCGAGAGGCCCCTGTCCTCCCCTGGATTTGACACGAACCCTGAAGTTAGACGATCCACTAGGGAGAGGCGACCAAAACAAATGTTTACATACCAGTCACTTGGTCAGCCCTCACTACAGCCCCACCCAGAAGTCAACACAGTCATGACATACAGTGCACCTGAGGCGCCCTGGTGGGGTACCCCATACCACATACTACCTCCATACCAATTTACGCCCTACACACAATATACATACCTACCGTACACCCATCCTGTACCCGCTTACTGAATACACATACTAGAGCAGACTAGTGCATAACACACACCGTATTCCTACTGATAATCCAAATTTCTAAAGAGGTTTTGTTATTTTGTAAGAGTGTTAGGAATGTCAGGAGCCATTTTTTATTTTGTCAGGGAGCGTGTGACGCCCACTATAAGTGTGGTCACATTTATGTATTTATAAGTTTTCTTTTGATAAACAATTGCTAGTCAGCCAAGATTATTTGGATTCATTGGTGCTGATTGTGCCCAGGTGTGGCGCTGTGAGACTAGGTGCGTTTCCTGTCAGCACGCAACTCACGATATACTTTCGTTGCCATCCTCTCCCGCTCATTCCTTTGTAAGGCATTGACGGAGAAACAACACTTTGTCGTCCCGACTCATTATTTCCTGTCATTACAGGTGAGAAGTGTACACAAGCACTATAAATGTTATCTAAACACCATTATAACATGGTTATGTAAGTTTGTCTGAGTGAATAGTGATTTTCGGAATGGTTGAACTGATAGATAGCTTTTGGAGACCACGTTAACTAGCTACCCCTCGTCTGAACGGGCGCTGTGGACAATGTGATTTTGCTAGCTCCCGTAGTGAGTATTTTCTACCAGAAGGCTCCTGGCAATTAAAGATGCTATTGTATGTCTGAATCTATGTCTGTGGATGTTCTAGTTAGGACTATGATTCATGAGAAACATAATGAAGAGTTCGTTCATTAATATTAGGATAAAAACCCCTTTGGTTAGCCTGTTAGGATAGAGAGGTTATGGTTAGGTCCAGTAATGTGGTTGTTAAGGTACATAGTAATTAGATAGCGGTTTAAGTAGTCTGGTCAAGTCTATTACCACCACAGTGGGTAAATGATGAATGTATGTGTGAATGTAAATGTGATGAATGTATCTCACAGAATATGTCCACGTACAAGGTGCAATGAGATAGTATAGGATATCAATTTAGACATAGCATAAGGTATTTAGACAGAGTGAATTAGTTTGTATACAAGATACAATGAGATAGTATAGGATATCTATTTAGACATAGCATACAGTATCTATTTGGCATAGAGTGAACATATCAAACATAATATTTTGATATGTTCACTCTATGCCAAATAGATACTGTATTCTATGTCTAAATAGATATCCTATACTATCTCATTGTATCTTGTATACAAACTAATTCACTCTGTCTAAATACCTTATGCTATGTCTAAATTGATATCCTATACTATCTCATTGCACCTTGTACGTGGACATATTCTGTGAGATACATTCATCACATTTACATTCACACATACATTCATCATTTACCCACTGTGGTGGTAATAGACTTGACCAGACTACTTAAACCGCTATCTAATTACTATGTACCTTAACAACCACATTACTGGACCTAACCATAACCTCTCTATCCTAACAGGCTAACCAAAGGGGTTTTTATCCTAATATTAATGAACGAACTCTTCATTATGTTTCTCATGAATCATAGTCCTAACTAGAACATCCACAGACATAGATTCAGACATACAATAGCATCTTTAATTGCCAGGAGCCTTCTGGTAGAAAATACTCACTACGGGAGCTAGCAAAATCACATTGTCCACAGCGCCCGTTCAGACGAGGGGTAGCTAGTTAACGTGGTCTCCAAAAGCTATCTATCAGTTCAACCATTCCGAAAATCACTATTCACTCAGACAAACTTACATAACCATGTTATAATGGTGTTTAGATAACATTTATAGTGCTTGTGTACACTTCTCACCTGTAATGACAGGAAATAATGAGTCGGGACGACAAAGTGTTGTTTCTCCGTCAATGCCTTACAAAGGAATGAGCGGGAGAGGATGGCAACGAAAGTATATCGTGAGTTGCGTGCTGACAGGAAACGCACCTAGTCTCACAGCGCCACACCTGGGCACAATCAGCACCAATGAATCCAAATAATCTTGGCTGACTAGCAATTGTTTATCAAAAGAAAACTTATAAATACATAAATGTGACCACACTTATAGTGGGCGTCACACATGCTGCAAATCTCTCTATGGGTCTGGGACTCTTCATGCAAAAATCTGGTCTTCAAATCCTGGCAATCCCGGCGACACCAATCAGTAACAACTTTCTCGATCAGGCGTTCCCACCCATAGATATGCCCCGCCCATCTAACCTAGGCTAGCATCTCTCAATTGCTGATACGACCTGTAACTCTTTAAATTCTGACTCATCGATACGCCCTCAGAACACGAGCTTGGGCGGCAAAGTGGCACAGACTTTATTATGTCGTATGCGGAGCGCAGCGATTCAACGTAATATTGGAGTCTGAAGGGAGACTAGGCCTATGTGGACTCATATCGGTGCAGACTTCCAAATACCTTGTTGGAGGGCAAGCAGTGAAGCGACCGTAGAGATTGTACCTTTTCTTATTATACTTTCTTAATCTTCCTCTGTCATTGGAGTCTATGGCAGCCCATAGAACCATGTGGTCAAAAGTTGTGAAATGTGGCACACTCATTCGGGATAGTCCCATGACCCTTAAGTCTCACATCGACACCTCGAAAACTCTAGTGCTACCAACATGTCAAAGTTGGAGGTGCGTTTACGCACACAACATTTGACCCTGGTATGCCCGATTTTCAAAAATGAGGTAGAGTTGGATTCCTTGGCTCAAGCCGAGTTCAACGCACCCTGTGACTTCATTACCACCATATTGGATTGTCTGCCATATTGGATTTTATTAAAAAGTCTAAAAAACTTTCACAGGCCACAGTTCTTCTCCAATCTTCACCATAATTGGCACAGATGATCTTCAGACCAAGCCTCACCCATTGATAACCTCACGTTATCAATGGGTTTTCAAAAGTGTTCGCCTTTCACAGCTAATCAAAGAGAGGTCATATCTCAGTTAAACATTACCCCTTTGCCCAATGCACATAAAACGTGCTACTGTATCAGTGGTTACAGCCGTGCTTTTAACATGATCATATCAAGTTGCCATGGAGTCTGCCCTGCTGACTGCTGCTTGGTCCCCTCAGCCCTGCTTGCAGGTATATTTTTACACATAAGTTTTCTCTTTCTACAATCATATGTGCCTGATAACAGCAATGTTATTGCACGTAGCTCAGTTGTAATACTGTATCCAACACATATTGATATTAAGTGTTTTTTGGCGGGTCAATTTAACCTAGATCTGAATCATACTACTAATAACTAGTAATGAAATGAGGGCAATATACAGTAGCTGTGGAAGACCTCCTGCATCGTTGTGGTCTCAGCATTGCATGTCTTGCATGTCTCAGCATCTCCTCAATGGTTAAACTGAATTCAATCGAGATCACTTTTGTCAAATTTGAACATTTATTATACATGCGGCATAAAACATAGCATATGAATTTTGGCGGTGTGCTCTATCCGGGGGGCCCCCTGCCTTCCACCGACGTGGAAAGCGCGTTAGCAGGGGGAGGCAATCTAGGTGTTCCCCCCCTCTGGGCCGCTTGGCCCAGAGAGCCAGGAAGGGGGAACGGCATCTAGCCCCCTGCCTCAATGACGATCAGAGTGGGCCGCGATCGGGAAGACGCTCGGAGGTAACTCAGCCCACTAAGACCGTCAAAGAGCGCCACAGGGGGACTGCTGTACATTATAGTCCCTGGCCCCCACGGGCCGACGCTTTGTGGGTTCCGAGGGAGATACAGCCTAGTGTCTCTGCCTCCATGGCGACCGGAGGGACCGCTGGATGGCCATTCGGAGACGTTTCGGCCCACGGTCACCACGAAGAGCCACAGAGACCAGCTAGCGGCTACTCTGGCATCCACTAGCCAACGCTAGTGGAATACCTGACAAACTTACCCCGGACAGAGAGCAACGATGACAACAGATGACATCGACATACGCAGGAGGAGCAGGGGAGGAGGTGGGGTGAGCATGCAATGCACAACCAGCAGTAATGGCAAGCGCGAACAATGACATGTTTTGACAGCTTAAATTCATGCGCTCTAGTGAGCTGACCAATGCTATGACAGCTACAGTCAGCTGGTGCTGGCGTCATGCGTGACTGATTAACCTCTGCTGACTACCCCGGCCGTGACGTACGTGCCTCGCCTGAATTTGCGTCGGAGACTTCATTTATGCTTCAAGAAAGGAGTAGGCCTATTTGCTTTAATAGAGTTTCTGGGACTGGCCTGGGAGAGAAGGCAATGAAACTTGTTTAAAGGTTGAAAAAGTGTATCTAGTATGTCCTGTATTGTATTGTTATTCATATGTGTTTTGTTTTGTTTGGGGTGGGGGGCGACTCGAGGGTGTGGGTATCCACCGAAGCCCGCTCCGCGGAGGAGGGACTGGGTAATGGGGCTGAACACGCAGCAGCGCGGACCCTCCGCTGGGGCTGAACACGCAGCAGCGCGGACCCTCCGCTGGGGCTGAACACGCAGCAGCGCGGACCCTCCGCTGGGGCTGAACACGCAGCAGCCCGGACCCTCCGCTGGGGCTGAACACGCAGCAGCGCGGACCCTCCGCTGTCTGGGTGGATGTGGATGGGCACGTATGAGTGGTTGAGTGCCTGCATCCTCCACTCGCTCTCTCCACAGTTTTGTTTTAGTTGAAAAAAAAGTGTCATTGACAATGATCTGTATTTTGTTATGTACATTTGATGTCTTATAAACGCGTGTGGGTTGGGCACTTCAGTGCATGACATGAAAATAAAAATATATCATATCATATCGGTTACAGGACAATGGCACTGACATCTCATGTCATGAAGGTATTTGAGAGACTGGTTCTGCAGCCCCTGAGGCCCATGGTGAGTGACTTCCTGGACCCCCTGCAGTTTGCGTACCAGACCCAAATCAGCATGGATGACACCATCATCTACCTCCTCCACAGAGCCTCCTCACATCTGCAGGGGCCAGGAAGATCAGTGAGTCATGCTCTTTGACTTTTCCAGTGCTCTGAACACAATCCTTCCCCTCTGGCCCATGGAAAAGCTCCCAACAGTGCAAGTAGACCACAACATGGTGGCCTGGATCACGGACTACCTCACCAGAAGGCCACAGTACATACGTCCGTCTGCAGGGCTGCCTGTCCAATGTGGTGATAAGCAATACAGGCGCCCCCCCAAGAAATGTTCTGTCACCTCTGGAGTGTGTCACCTCCAGAAGTTCTCGGACAACTCCTGTGTTGTGTGCTGCATCAGGGCAGACGCTGAAGAGGAGTACAGGGATGTGATCAGGAGATTTGAGGGGAACCAGCGTCAACTCAACATCAGCAAGACCAAGGAACTGGTGGTGGACTTCAGAAGGAACAAGAGGTCTCCAACCCCCATCACCATCCAGGGGAAGGAAGTTGAGATAGTGGACTCATACAAGTTCCTGGGAGTGCACCTGACTGACAACACTGAGGCCCTCTACAGGAAAGGACAGAGCAGACTGTTCTTCCTAAGGAGGCTCAGGTCCTTCGACGTGTGTAGCAGGCTTCTGAGGATGTTCTACCAGTCTGTTGAAGCCAGCACACTGTTCTTTGCTGTTGCCTGCTGGGGAGACATCATCAGGTCTGGGAATACAAACAAGCTGAACAAGCTGGTGAGGAGGCCAACTCTTTGACTATTATCTATCTATCTATCTATCTATCTATCTATCTATCTATCTATCTATCTATCTATCGATCGATCTATTGAAGGTGTTGCTCGATCGATCGATCTATCTATATATCTATCTATTGAAATATGGATAGCATCTGAATCTATCTATCTATCTATCGATCTATCTATCTATCTATCTATCTATCTATCTATCTATTGAAATATGGATAGCATCTGAAACTAGCTGAATCCTCTTCATCTCATCTCTTCTTAGTTCTAAACAGTGCACACTCTGTCAAATCTACCCAGCTTGCTATGACAGCAGAAAGATTTCCATTTGACAAGCACAGAGAGTTCTTTCTGTGACATTGGCAGGCTGCCTCTCCCCAGTACCCACTGAGATAATATATTCCTTCCCTGTGCCAGTACCTGGGAGTGGCATTGAAGTGCCAATGTGCTCCACCTTGAGTTTGACCATGTCATGGTTCAAGAGGATGTGCCCTCTGCAGATGTCCATATCCTTAGGGGGAAGAAATGTGTGTGTGTGTGTGTGTGTGTGTGTGTGTGTGTGTGTGTGTGTGTGTGTGTGTGTGTGTGTGTTTGTGTGTGTGTGTGTGTGTTTGTGTGTGTGTGTGTGTGTGTGTGTGTGTGACAGATTTGCTACATGTGGTTAGGTAGATGCCACACTAAAGTACAGCTGAATATAGGACACTCAAAGTGAGGGACTGAGGGGGCAAAGGACAACAGGCCATAAAATTAGACATATTGAGGTCAACAGAATAATTAGAAATATGACACTTCACATACATGTTTATTTAGGAATTTATTTCCAAATGTAAACTTCACTAATTCATGCATACAAGTTAAGACGTCATTACAATTTACACTCCGGTTAATTTTTTGTATTTGCATAGAACGTCCTCACAAAATATTTGTCTACAGAGTAAAAAATAATGTTGGAAAAAGATACAGCAGAGCAACAATAGACCAGCACATGAATATCTCTATATTTCTGTATACAATTTATGGAACTGTAAATGTGAGATGCTTCAACATGTCTTGAACTGTCCTAGAGACGTTTGTTAAATGGCAGCTTTGATGTGGACCTAAAAAATAATCCGCATTAGACTTGATTCACTATACAAAGCAAGCAACGCATGAACAAGAAGGAAACACCAGGTTGTCCTTACAGAGATACAGACAGCTGATGGTGATGTACAAACTATACTTTTTTGAAGGCAAGTTTACTTCAACTAAGGTTATTTGATTAGCTTAAACAAAGTTTATTTCCGTTACTTTAACTGAGTTTATTGACCTGATGAAGCAAATTAGGACATCGAGGGCAGCCCACCAAGGAAGAAGAGCTGTGAGTGCACAGTGTTGCCAGGAGATCTGAACTTGGCTCGACACTTGAGCTATTTAGTCTCTGATTCTAGCGAGGGTGCAAGAGATTCCATTTGTGCTGAATCAAACTGGAAGCCACATATTTCTACTGGCAACCGTGTGTGTTTGTACATCTGCGTGATCAGACTGGGTTCAAGACAACCAAACTAACAAGGCAGAGGACCACAAATTCCTACATATTTTCTTTTAAGAGGGCTTAAGGAATCATGTGACTGCCCATGCGGACTACAGGGGCCCTCATTGATGGATAACAACTCAGTCTACTGTACATAATGTATCTGAGCTCAGAGACTGTTCAGCAGCCAGTCAGGCTGGAGTAGATAGGTGGACATATTTAATATCCAAAGAGATAGAGGATAATACTCCGCTTCAGGTTCTAAATGCAAGGCATTGTGATTTACATGCTGTATAGGAGTAACTGCATGTTCCCAAGGCAGAGTAAACGTGTGTGCTTTGAAAGCTCCACTGTGATATAATGCCAAGGGCCATTTTTCAAAGTAGCAGAAGCACAATGTTCTGTACCCGCTCAAAATAAATACCTAGAGTACGTTCCTTATTATTATTTTCTAGCAGAGTTCCAGAGCAGTTTGCAGCTCCTAATGTCCATGCTGGGTTCTGTCAGGGAGAGCGGTCATAAGAGGAACCAGGCAGGAACATTCCTCTGGAGCTAAAGCTACAGGACCTACAGTATAAGACTGTGATTATCATTACTGGATGTAGGCCAATCCCTGGTCCATTTTGTGAGAAATAACCTAAAGCACATGGTAACATTCCTGTCAAGCTTCACACTTATGACAATAATGGTCAAATCACAGGTTTCTGTTTAATGTTGGGTGCAAGTATAACCTACAGTATGTAACGTGCATGTCCTCAGCTTGTCATCAGGAGCGTAATGCTTTGAATTCAATGGTATTTGTCTTCTTTCTAGGTAAGCCTACTCAAGCACAATTAGACCATTCAATATGACAATGCTACTATACATGAATAAAGAATCCGACTAAGAAAAAGTTGATAATGAATCTATTACTCATAAAGAATAGTAAATGAATCACAGTCAAAAAATATAATACAAGTTCAAAAATAAATAAAATAACATTACATGAAAAGAGGGTCAGATACATTGGTTTGATGAAGCAGTGTCCATGACATGCATGACATCTCAGTCCTTTTGAGCAGGCATTCATTAATAGAGCATGTAGAAACTTAACCACCGTTTTGCTACAGTTAACTGCTGTTAAATTGTGCTTTACAGCATAAGCATTGTCAAAACTGAGACAAGCTGGGTACAATATAGACAGTACTTGTAGACAGTACAAGTGAGAGAATAAAAGCTAAGTGTCCCTTTTCAGTTTGACACAAGGTAAATCAAAATAAACCAATTCCAAATAAGATAAATATTTAATCATTCCAAACTAACATATTTGAGTGTCAGCTCTCTTGTTCAGTTGTTACCATAGATGTTTATTTACAAGAACAGAATTGAAAGTTCAAGTCATGTCATAAAATAACTGTTGAACGTTGAACTGTTGAATAGCTCAGTTGTGGAATGACTATTTTTGCCTTTGGCACACATTGCTTTAATTCCATAAAATACATAATAACTATAACCTTAAAATCATCCAGGCTAGTCTTGCATAATGACATGACAATACCTTCAAAATGTGAAAATGCAGATTCAGAAAAATGCATCAATTTCAGCAATGGAGTAACAAATTATGTTTGGAGCAAAATTATGTAAAAATCACGTTACAGATACTGTATGTTAAAGGGGTGTTTGTTTCTTATGTCATTCTGTCAACAACATGACCTAATCAGAGGCTTGTTGTGAAAGCATCATGTTGAATCCTTCACTGCTGTTTCAACAGGCCATCTTTGTGCAGACAAGATATACAGTATGTTCATTATCCTTTGCATCAACTGCATGAGAAAATATTAAATAATATCACCAATTAAAAACATGATATGGACACTCAGGTGATAGCAAAATGTACAAAACACAAAATACAAATCAGTTACAATAATGGAGATACTAATGATGAGTCAGAAAATGAAAATAATTTTAGAATCTACCAAACAATATCTAGTCGTCTTCATCAAGATAAAAAAAAAGAACAAATAAAAAAAAAACTCAAGAGTAGTTCTCAAAACACCCAGCATCTCTTACTGTAATAATTGTTCAACCTCATTGAGGTTTCAGTTCAAAAGGAGATGTCCATTTGCGCTCACTTTTCAGTTTGTTAACAGTTCAGATTTGGACTTGCAAAGGTGAACCTCGGCCTTTCCACTACTAATTTTTAAGCATTAGAATAATTTCATTAACAATGGATATGCCAACTGCAAAACAGTATTAATACAATGCATATTCCTCTCATTATACAATGCACTGACGCAGTCCTTCAACCTCTTTATTATATTATTTCATCCTGTTAGGACTTACAACGTTTAATTTGGTTGAACTACCACTTAAAAGACAGTTTGAACAAGAACAGTAAATAAGAACACACAGTTAGTGGACGTGATGGTGGGTCTGGACCCCCACCTGGCAGGAACCTGGGGGACGAAAGGAAAGCAGCAAACTGAATGGCTGCTTTCAATGATAAACATGGATTAAATACATCCAAAACGTAATGTGTTTCACTGAAAAGAGGTATATGGAATGTTCTAAATGAACAGATAACACCAGTCGCACACTGAGGTAAATGGGTCGGTTTTGGGGCTCAATTTGGTGTGTAAGGGGGGTGGGGTGGGGGGGGCAAAGCAGCTGACAAGATAACTTTTTTTTCTTCTTTTTTTCACTCTCGATCGCTCATGCAGACAATTATTTTTCTTGTTCAGATACATTACAAAATGGACATCAATGCTGGAATTCAAGCATTATTTGTTCTGTGAAGGAAAGCATCAGTAGATTAATGTGTCATTGAGCTACCACACAGCTACACACAACTTTAAAATGGCCACCGTCTGATTTGAATGGCTTTTACAATGGGCTCTTAAAGGGTATAGAGCAGGGCTGCCACTTCTCCCTGTCTTATTTGTGCTGGTGAGTCACAGTGGAATCCCATGAGTCAGACAGCAGAATGAAACCTTTTAAACCAGTGAGGGTTATCTAAGAGTATGTCTACCCTGGTTTTAAAACCATTAGGGTTATCTAAGAGTACGTCTACCCTGGTTTTAAAACAGTGAGGGTTATCTAAGAGTACGTCTACCCTGGTTTTAAAACCATTAGGGTTATCTAAGAGTACGTCTACCCTGGTTTTAAAACAGTGAGGGTTATCTAAGAGTACGTCTACCCTGGTTTTAAAACAGTGAGGGTTATCTAAGAGTACGTCTACCCTGGTTTTAAAACAGTGAGGGTTATCTAAGAGTACGTCTACCCTGGTTTTAAAACAGTGAGGGTTATCTAAGAGTACGTCTACCCTGGTTTTAAAACAGTGAGGGTTATCTAAGAGTACGTCTACCCTGGTTTTAAACCAGTGAGGGTTATCTAAGAGTACGTCTACCCTGGTTTTAAAACAGTGAGGGTTATCTAAGAGTACGTCTACCCTGGTTTTAAACCAGTGAGGGTTATCTAAGAGTACGTCTACCCTGGTTTTAAACCAGTGAGGGTTATCTAAGAGTACGTCTACCCTGGTTTTAAAACAGTGAGGGTTATCTAAGAGTGTGTCTACCCTGGTTTTAAACCAGTGAGGGTTATCTAAGAGTACGTCTACCCTGGTTTTAAAACAGTGAGGGTTATCTAAGAGTACGTCTACCCTGGTTTTAAAACAGTGAGGGTTATCTAAGAGTACGTCTACCCTGGTTTTAAAACAGTGAGGGTTATCTAAGAGTACGTCTACCCTGGTTTTAAAACAGTGAGGGTTATCTAAGAGTACGTCTACCCTGGTTTTAAAACAGTGAGGGTTATCTAAGAGTACGTCTACCCTGGTTTTAAAACAGTGAGGGTTATCTAGTAGGTCTACCCTGGTTTTAAAACAGTGAGGGTTATCTAGTAGGTCTACCCTGGTGTTATGGGTGGGAATTCTGCAGCAGTGGTGCAGTGTGTTTTCCTAAGGGGTGTTTTCTTTGTGGACGAGAGAGGGGAAAAAGCTGATTATGGCTCTTTTTAGGTGACTGGGAAAATGGGGCCCGGGGGAGAGGAGAGGGGACAACGCGGGCCATTCACGGCCCGGACACCTGCTTCCTTCCCCCCACACACATTCCTAGCCTTCTCCAGCTGGACCAATCCTCTCTCTCTGTGTGTGTGTGTGCGTGTGTGTGTGTGCATGCGTGTGTGTGCGCATGCATGTGTGTGTGTGTGTGTGTGTGTGTGTGTGTTTGTGTGCGCATGTGCCAATAAGCGTGCATGTAGCCTTCTCTACTGAAAGCCAATGCTGAAGCAAAGAAGCAGCCACGCCCCTATCTTAACCCACTGAGAGCCTAAAGCCCTCTAGGTGTCCCAGGGTAGAGGAGGACAGGTCCTCTGACTAGATGTCCCAGGGTAGCAGAGGACAGGTCCTCTGACTGTTTGAGACCTGGAGGACGAAGCAGAGACATCATTTACAGGACATCATTCCAAAGAAGCACAAAGGGAGCTCTTGCATCTAGCTTTCTCTTTCAATCAGTTAGGGAGAGCAATATGACACAGCTAATGTGTTAAAGAGGCATCGTAGCCTTATGGTATGCGGTAAAATTCCATATTAAGGGAATACGTTCAAAAGCATACTGAAGTAAAAATAAAATACTGAGCCAAAAAAAGGGCACTGGGTGTGTCCCATGATGTTGAATCAGAGGCAGAGGAAAATTCTGGATGCTACACTTACAAAAAAACACATTGCCACATCTCCAAGTATGAAACCTGAGATGTCATGTCGAGATCAAGTCTTCAAGATAATAGGGTAGACCACCGCAAGGGAAATAATTCTCCACGCACCACTGGGAAACTTAACAATGTTTAACACTGTTATCTTTAAAGTTTGACTCTCTTCTCTCCTGGGTAACTATGTATATGTACAGTGCATAAGTTACATAGCTCAAGGTCTCAGTGATCCCAAGATCAAACACAGTCGGCCTCTGTTTTTTTCTCACCATGTCTTGTTTGTTGGGTGGATGTCAAGCGTTCTCGTGACATGATGGTATAGGACTCCTAGGCTTATATACATGAGGGTATAGGACTCCTAGGCTTATAGACATGAGGGGATAGGACTCCTAGGCTTATATACATGATGGTATAGGACTCCTAGGCTTATAGACATGAGGGGATAGGACTCCTAGGCTTATAGACATGAGGGGATAGGACTCCTAGGCTTATAGACATGAGGGGATAGGACTCCTAGGCTTATAGACATGAGGGGATAGGACTCCTGGGCTTCTAGAGAAAGGGTGAGGTCCTCACTCAGTATGATCTCATCGTGTGTTCCTCCAGGCTGATTACGAAAGGCTTTTATTGTACTTCCCTGCAGTCATTGGCCTCCATTCATCTGCACCAAGCCCTGACTCTGCCTGCAATAGACACTGCCATGCAGAGATCACGAGCAAACAAGGTGCCCTCAAGTTTCCACGTGCATTTATGATATTCTGACTCCCTATAATTTGTCTCTTCTTTTCCTGCATGGGCCTCATCGCTAGAGACTGGCGCTTTAATGACACTCTGTACACTATCTGATAACACACCTTGTGTTTATGTGGGTCTGAGTCACACCTCCACATTGCAGAAAAGACCAGCCCGACTCTGGTGAACCTGACTCATACACTGTAGTGGGAACAGCTCTGTTCTATCAACCTGCTCCATTAGGTTTTCTGCTGGTCAACATGAACTGAGATTTGTCTATTCAGCTCATGTGTGGAACAATGACACTGGTGGTCAAACAGCTGCCCACTCAGCTTCACACTTCCTTTAGAAGATGGATGTATTTGCGGCTTAGTAAGGTGGAGATAAGAGGTGAAGTTTGCATCAAATGAAAGTGAAAGTGGAGGTGGTAAATCTCCAGTCTTTTAGTTAGAAATGCAGATCGGTGTTCAAGTGATTGAGATTCTTTCTTCAGATAAACAGATCAGACCTGATAAACAGATCAGACCTGATAAACAGATCAGACCTGGACTGATAAACAGATCAGACCTGATAAACAGATCAGACCTGATAAACAGATCAGACCTGATAAACAGATCAGACATGATAAACAGATCAGACCTGGACTGATAAACAGATCAGACCTGATAAACAGATCAGACCTGATAAACAGATCAGACCTGGACTGATAAACAGATCAGACCTGATAAACAGATCAGACCTGATAAACAGATCAGACCTGATAAACAGATCAGACCTGGACTGGACGACTCACAGCCTGTTTCCCTCCAAAAACACAATCATGCATCATGAACGGAGAAGTGCAACTTTGAGTGCGTATCGTGTTTGGCTGTGTGTGCACTGTATGTGTGTGTGTGTGTGTGTGTGTGTGTCATCATTGTATGCATTCTTTCAAGCTATCAAGGCCTTCCCTGAGCAGGGCAGAAATGTCAACACATGTTGAATTTCACATTAAAGTGATGTCTGTATTGTGCAGTCAAGTTAAGTGGATAAAAATGATTTTATAATCCTGAGGTGTAAATGTGGTCTGTTCGTTTTAAATTAGGTTACCCATAGAATTCCATTCTATCTGTTTTTTCTTGACCAATTCATTTTAGGAAACAGAATGTAAATACAAGAACATCAGCCAGAGGCTTGGAAATAAATGATATCTACAGTACATATTTGTATGTGGAGATGTTGCCATCATAAATGCATTATTTTTGTTCTCATTCTTTGAGTTGCTTAAAAAGATTGCACTACGGTAGGCAGGTGCATACAACACAGTACAGCAAGCACAGGATTGGCAAAGGAGGTCCATAAGTAACTGTGCAATACAAGTAGAACGGGCAAGTCCCTGCTAGAACAGATACAATTAAGAACGCAACTGACCAAGGAGACAATCAGTGAGGCGATGGACGCAGCCTCCCCCTATCAGAGATCCCACAGGGAGGGGCCCCAGGGCCCCCAGCTGTCCGCCATCATGGTGAACAGGCTCAGAGAGACTGGGGCGTGTCTTATGGGCGGGTCTGGACATGGAGGGGGCGGGGCAGAGACTGAAAGTGCTGCAGAGCTTTAAGGCGAGTGGGCGGGGCTGAGGGCGGGGCTGGACGCGTCGGAGCGGCTGTAGTCGCTGAGGGAGCCGGGTCTGTTGACCGCGCCCGCGTACGGTCTCTTCAACATCGCCGGCTGGAAGTCGGAGTGGCGGCGCGCGTGCTTCATAAGATGGTCGCTCCTCATGAAGCGCTTGTCACACAGCGGGCAGCTGAACTTCTTCTCCCCGGTGTGGGTGCGGTAGTGGCGCGCCAGCTCGTCCGAGCGAGCAAACTTCTTGTTGCAGTCGGGCCAGGTGCATGGGAATGGACGCTCTCCTGGGAGACAAAAGGGGACATGAGATCAATCTCACTATGGGGAAGTGAAATAGTCCCACACACGTCTAGAATACGTGCTGGAATAAACACCAGCTAGAATAAACAAGCACAGGCTCCAGACAAAAACACACACAGGTGAAGGAAAAACACAACCTCTACAGCTCACTGTTTCTGTCCTCTTCTAGGCCTTTAATGAAAGTTCATCCTAAATTGACCTTTGCACCCTGCCTGGCCTACTGACAGCCATATGTAAATCTACCACACAGGCTGGTAAAGGGCAAACTAACATGGATACACTATAAACACATCCAAACATTCTGCAATTCCTAGAATTTCATGATGTTTCAGTGACAATGTTGGGGCCTCCTCTAGTTCAACTAACTCTTTTAGCTCCAGGTTATACTTCACATGTTCATCTGTCTTGGTAAAACCCCATAATACTGACTACATCTGAGAATATCTCTGAGTACATTGCAGATGCTATGCTGTGACTTGCAAGAAGACGGACAGTCTGCAAACCGTCTATAGCTCCAGACTATTACAAACCGGAGGTGGCATGGACTCTGGATTACAGCAAGAAATATAAACATCCTTTTACTACACTCCTTCTAAGTAAAAAAGCAAGTTTTACTTTTAAAATCTTAGCGTGACCCTTTAAAACATAACCTATTATTATACTGTCTGCGGAGCTGAGCCAATACAAAAAGGCAGCAATTCACTCCACTTCCACAATGCCTACAGGGTTTCATAAAGTTATTTTACAGGGCCTTTCAAAGAAAGCCTTATCCTTATATGCAATGGACATGGATCCAACCAGATAAGGATCTTTGAAATAGCACCCCTAGTTCTTGTTCAAGCACACAACTATCAATGGCACGGTCCAAGAAAAATGGTCCCCTCCCCCTCCATCCCGCTCCACCGTTGGCAATAAAACTGTTTCAACACATGGCCACTGGGAACCAGATGGCAGACAACAAAGGACCAGCACTTTTCCACAGTACTTACATTGAGCAAATAATCTCCACATCAGGTGATATAGGCCTTCAATATCAAAAAGAAAACACTGGCCCAGACTTATTGTTCTTTGAGCGCTACCCTTAGAAAAACTCCAGGGAACAAAGATCTCCATTCTACTGGTTCCTACCAAATATGCTGTCCCAGGAGTGAACACATGATCTGCAGCCTGCCACAAACCTACAGGGTCTACCTGATCCCTGCCGGAATAACACTAGGCTTCATCACTAGGTTACAGAGATCAACTCAGAACCAAGCTAGGCAAACCTAGACTCTCTTGGCTTCTCAATTCCCTCAAGACTCCCCACCTCCCTCCTCCAGACCCAGAATACAAACGCGCACTGATTCAGACAAAAGCAGGCACCATTGCAGCGTTACTCGCTGACGTCCATTTGAGAAGTCAGTCACCAGAAGGTGGATGCCCTGTTTCATTCTGACTCACGCAAACCACACAAAAGACCCAGAGCAGAGAAGCGGGTGAGTCAAACCACAGGCCTTTATGCTGCTCTACGTTGCACAACACCAGGGGTAACAGATCCCAGCACTTCAATATTAAACAGGCTATCAGAGGTGATTGGATCTGGGAGTGGCATGGCGGTACTGACTGAGAAGATATCACTGAACTTCAGGTATCAAGGCACAGCCTGGTATCCAGTGAATTCATACACCATGAAACTCAGCAATAACGCTCATGGCACGCAATTCTGTGTGTGTGTGTGTGGGGGGGGGGGGGGGGGGGGGGGGTGTACATTAATCAGTCTGTGTTGACAGCAACAGCATGGTGCAGAAACTAGATCTAAGAATGACAGTATGTTGCCAAGCATGTTACAGTGATGATACTCCATATGACAAGAATGGTCAATTTTAGTCCAATCGAGACTCTTTTTCTTTTTTTAAAGACTAGATGTACTTTTGGATTCCAACACTACAATGTCCCGATAGAAAACCAAAGTCATGTCTTTAGTGTCACAAACGGTTTGAGTGTCTTTTTGAGGCGTTTTGGAAGCTATGGTCTAAATCTCCAGACTATCCACTAGCCTTGAGACCAATACTAACCTGAGCTAGCGTGGATACTTCAAACTGCCAGGATTACAGTCAGAAACAATTGCATCCTTCTATGCATCCTTCTATGCATCCTTCTATTCATCCTTCTATGCATCCTTCTATGCATCCTTCTATGCATCCTTCTATTCATCCTTCCATTCATACTCAAAATCTTGGAGCGCACCTTTATGCTGCTGCTGTCAAGGACCAAAACCATGTGGCGAACTTGTGAAAGTTATGGGCGCTCCCTCAGGATGTGTAGTGAACAGTGACGATCATATCTACCAGACAGACACGCCCACATGACCAGACACACCCACACGAAGGACGACTCCCACTTCCACTCCCACTAAGAAGAAGAGGCTACAACAGCATACTGTTCTATACACTCCGGCATGCAAAGACCTCTCCCTCGTCATACAACTAACTGGCTCCAGCTCACCTACACAAGAGTAATTGCCCTCTCAACAACTGACAATAAAACCCAACAACCGGGAAATGCCTGAATCAAACACTTTGTGTCTTTATGCCTTCCTGTTATAATTACAGAGCCTAAATTGGCCCTACATAAGAACATGCCCGGGATTGGCTGGCTGCTCAGTAACATGATACAAGGGTTGTTTTTGTGATGGGTAGGGTACAACCAGAACTCTGGAGAAGCTTTGAAAACAAGCCTCTTTGTCCTTCCGAGGGAACAATGAGGGAAGCCGGAGTCAAGTGGAGTAATTGTTCTAGAACAAACACACTAACGAGCATGAGGCACGTGGCTCCCGTGGAACTGATTGATGCCAAATGACAACAAATACCTCTGGACTGTTTCCTTGTATGACACTCTATATGCATAGAGGTACATGTGTGCGTGTGTTTTTGATCGGGCAGGATACAGGGTTGCAGGTATACTGTGATGGCAAAGCCTGATAAATGGGCCCAGAGCCACAAGCATACACACACACACACACACACACACACACACACACACACACGCATACATACACACACACACACACACACACACGCATACACACACACACACACACACACACACACACAGTGACAGTGATAATCAGGGAAGCATTGGGTGGGGACAGTCTAAGAAATGAACACATTGACCCACTTCCAGTGTGAGGCTGTTACATCAGGCATGTGGTGTGTGTTCCTACCAACACACACTAGTATCTCAGCCTCAAGCCCTGTCCATTATGTCACAAGTGGTTGACTTATGTAAATGTCCTCATTCCCAGTCCCTGGCCATGGCAGGAGAACTCTCAGCTCATATGGAGGTAAATATTGGGTTAAAATACCATTTTGAGGGTAATAGGTCGTACTATGACACTAAAGAGGCCTATTTCTGCCTATGCCAGATGTCTTATCTATTTGTAAATTTGAAAAATCTGTGAGGTTTGGGATTATCTCAAAGATAAATTTAAATAACGTCCAAAATGCTCCAGGTTGATCCGTTAATATGCATACAACGTTCAAGTTGCTTTAAGTGGTAAATAAAGCAATGATTAGAGTGGTCATTCTTCAGAGCAACACACATATACAGTATGCATTTGCACAATATCAATCAGACCTATACACATTTAAATGCAATCAGTAGTCATCACTAACACTGACATATGCAAAGCAGCAGTCCCAGGCCCTAGAGAGAGCAGCAGTCCCAGGCCCTAGAGAGAGCAGCAGTCCCAGGCCCTAGAGAGAGCAGCAGTCCCAGGCCCTAGAGAGAGCAGCAGTCCCAGGCCCTAGAGAGAGCAGCAGTCCCAGGCCCTAGAGAGAGCAGCAGTCCCAGGCCCTAGAGAGAGCAGCAGTCCCAGGCCCTAGAGAGAGCAGCAGTCCCAGGCCCTAGAGAGAGCAGCAGTCCCAGGCCCTAGAGAGAGCAGCAGTCCCAGGCCCTAGAGAGAGCAGCCAGAGACAGTTGGGAGGGGCACACACATGATGGAACAGTGGTAAATTCAAGCCCATCCATTGCAGACAATCCGTCTTTCACTTACATTCGTGAGGAGAATTGACTTTAACAATTACCCAACAGACTTACAATTTCAACCCCCTACTCTCCCTTGCATGCTGACTTCAATCAATCCACTGTCATTTAATCTAATGATCCAACTTAGTGAGATTCAGTTTGCTAAGTCGTGCAATGTAGGGCCTGTGAAGGTAGATATCTTACAGGCGTAGTGGAATGTTAGCGTATGGCCTTCATGGTATTCAGGGTGTAAAAAAATCAGCGAACTATGCAAGTCAGAATGTTGCAGAGAGTGGGAGGGAGAACTGAGAATACTACTGAGAGTTCCTGACTCATAGCATCTCTCACTGCACTGTCCCCAGGCTTCCCCCTGTGGCAGCAGATCGGTTTGATTACGGAGGTGTGTGTGTGGAGGGGGGGGGGGGGGGGGGTGACTGTGGCCACAAACTCCATGGCCACACATTTCCTGAAGCAAAGTTTACTGAATACTCAAAATACTGAAGAACAGTGTATAGTATATGTAAACAGTATTTTAAAACTTTATTTGAGGTGCTTTCCTATTTTTTGATTACAATGTCTTTTCCACAGACAAAGCTTAATTGATTAATTTGGGAGCTTTACATTAGCTTTTCGCGATGCAAAACAACAATGCTACTCTTCTGTCATGTCTGCAGCGTAACCACCAACACTATATTCTGAGCATTGTAGCCACATATTACGAGTTAAAGCAGACAAGAGGGAGAGAGAAAAGCACCACCAAAATCAAGATGGCTACCTAAACAAAGCCAGATGGCCCCTGTTTACGACTCTTTCGCACACACTTGTTTCATTGAAGACCAATTAAACTAAAATCAATGTGAACACCAGATATGGTCTGGGCCCAAATGAGATTAACTCTTTAAAACCCACATTAACCCTCAAGCTCTGGATGGGGGGAGAAAGCCACTTAAGTGCTAAAAACAGCCTGAGACTAACAGGTGGGAAGGAAGACTCAACGAGTTAGCTCATCGCTAGTTACCTCATGGCTAGCTAGTGCTCCTTGCCATAGCTCTCATAGTTGACGGCTGGATGCTTTTATTAACAGAGAACAAATAAACGATATTCAGAAAACTAGGCCTTTATAAGACTCACAACGCACATAGTGAACAACCACACCTCTTCAAACATGCATCAACCCACTGGGCCATCTGATCCACAATGGAGAGATTCAGAGCCAGTTGCTTGTCGAATGCTTGAGTTCCAGTGTAACTCAGCGTCTCATAGGGGGCAGAGACACAACAGCTAGTAGGGATAACTAAGAGAAGTGAGAGTAGTGCTGGTTACAGTGAGGGGCAGGGCAGAGGGGAATGGGTTCAGACTACAGAGCCCCCTCCCCCAGGGGCTAGTCCACCCCTTCCATCTGCTCAATGCCCCTTTTCTTCCTCACTGACATGGAACCCAGGCTGTCTGATTCATTACTGGGCGTGTGTGTGTGTGTGTGTGTGTGTGTGTGTGAGTGAGTGTTTATAAGACCGGTACTAACTACACTCACAGTACAAAGTAAACACTAAGGCCTTGGGAGAAAGACCTCTCAGTCTCACTCTGCCTGTATCACATATAGGATATACAGAACATTATTTTTATTAGCAAGAATATATATTGAAATTCCCCAGATACAGGGCTAGGTCTAACTACACTTGACAGATCAAAGCTTGTTTGCATTCCTGGTGTGAGGCTCAACTTGGTTTTGAGAGAGATAGATGCAGTTTAATGAATGCCCTGCATCAATTGAGGGTACTGAGTGAATTAATTCTCCCTGTAATGTCTTCACATTGTTGTTAGGTGTTATTCACTGACTGACGTAAATCTTAACAGGTGAATATGTTTTTATAGGACGATATGATATATAATGCTATTAAAGCTCTCTCTCTCTCTCACACACACACACACACACCTTTCAGCCTTTCTTATGCCTGCTCACAGTAAGCAGCACGCCGCTGTCGGTCACTCTGGCACAGTCTCAGAATGGCCAACTGCTTCCCAGTTCCTCCGCTGAGAGACGCAGCACTGCCACATCTACAGTAGATAAGGGCCAGCAAACTGGCTCCTTTCATAAAACACTCCCTATACAGGCCTAGGAGATGACCTCTATATGTTACAGGCCTAGGAGATGACCTCTATATGTTACAGGCCTAGGAGATGACCTCTATATGTTACAGGCCTAGGAGATGACCTCTATATGTTACAGGGGTCAGTTGGGCCTGGTCTGGCTCTGGACGCTGGACACTAGGATTCCACACTGGCACAGCTACTACAGGAAAAAAGACAGACGGAAAACCAAAACTTTTTCATTGGGTATTAAATCAATCCAAGCCAAACACAAGGCCATGCACGGAGAGGGCTGCTTGAGAAAACAGGGACCCATAGCCAGCCCACCCTGCGCTAGCCGGAACTCACAGAGAGAACCAATCTGGCCATGCTGGTCATGTGGACCAGGCAAGGACAGAGAACGCCCAGGATATGTTGTCTTTCCTGGGACACGGTGGACTTCCTTGAGTAGTGTGTTCTGCCAGAGGAGTGAAGGAATGGACAAGCCGACCTTCTGACTGACCTTTGGACCAACCAACAATATTGTACCCTGGCACCCTCTCCTCAGTCAGACAGACGCGGTGGTGGTGGTAACAGAAACCCTGTCTCTATCTCAGTGAAGAGACAGAGTGAGACAGATGGGAGAGATAAGATGGATGCCACGCGATGCTCGGAGCGAGGAGGAATATGAATTTGGCAGATATCAGCTTGATTTGGCTATGAGGATGGAAATGATGCTGGGGGACCCTCTATGGAGATGAAGGCTGGTGCTTTTCCATCAGTAAGGCTCTTTATTCAAGCTTCTGAGGCGTAGATGTATGTGGCACATGGGTCCCCTGAAGGGGTGGGTCAGTGGACTGTGTCTTGGAGGGAACGAGGGGGGCGGCCATACAAAGACAAAGGACAAGGACAAAGACCTGAAGTCCAGAGAAAACACAGCCAACAGACTGTGAAATATGTTATTCCAGCCTTTGTCTGTGTAGACCTATATAGCAGGTTCTGTTTGCTTATTAGTAGAAAGACTCAATAGAATATACATAGAGTATAATAATATTATTTGACCTTTTCATACAGCATCTGCATCATGAGAAAGCCCATCCATGCATCTCATGACTGACATATAGGGACAATAAGACATTCTGTAAGAGCAGTGCATACAGGGCAGGATCACAAAGAGGCTCACGCCTCGTCACACTTCCTGTGTGAAATAAACAGCAGACCCATTTTCATACTAATATTTCAAAGAAGCAGCAGCGTAGGTCCAGAAGGAACACCTCCTCCCCTTCCTGAAGATCAGACAAAGATGTCTGGTAACCTTCGACCCCAACTTGTGGCTACCCCCGCTAATGTTGGGCACAGCCCAGCTTGACTTATCTGTGTTCACCTGGTAAACGCTGCCAGCTCAGCGCTTTATGCAGATCATCTAATTGTGTGCATAATAAGAACTTGTTGAGGAGAATTCATTAGCAGTTGTATAATGTCCTCACGTTCAAGAAGGTTAATATCATTTTGCAACAAGCTAGTATGAAGATAATTCCACAGGTTATATGATGATGTTGTTGATTGTTTAAACTCCATTGTGCCATAGTGCAGGTTTGATGCAGAAAAGACTGGTGTGACTGCATTGAGAAGGTAAGGCCATTACCCAACGTATCAGAGCATGACATGCTTTAGGAATAAGCAAGATTGAAATGCATTCAAATGTATCTTGGAGCTCTTGTTGGCATTTGTGCACTCTAAATAAGCACAATCACAAAGCAACATTCACAATGCCGATGACTTTCCACATAATCTCCAAGGGAAACGGTAATTTAATCTATCCAGAAACGAGTCAGAATTTGGTGTTTCTTTTGATGCTTGTGAGGGAGGTGCATGCTGCCATTAATTCTTAAGTGACACCCTAAGAACACGCTTGGGCTGTTTTGACTATCTCTTACAGACACACTTGAAGACACTCAGACACTAATTATTACCCTTAGTAATTATCAGCAGACAGTCTAGTGGATATTTCATTTTCATAACAGGAGAAACAATAAACACCTAATCTCCTGAATCTTTCAAGGTTTCGAAGACAAAATAAACAACATGTAAAGCCTTAAACTATGGGATTAGGACACAGACTTCACTGACGACTTTGAAGAGATAGGAGCCTGCAGACTTGTTAAATGGGTTAATGTTGAAAGGGAACTCCCTGTTCTCTCTGCTCTGCTGGAAGAGTCTGCTGAGGAAACTGCTGAGTGCAAGAGAAAGATACTCCGGGACAGACCAAGTTGGCTGAGCCCGAACTGAACTCAAATGACCCACATTCTCTGATTACCCAACGAGACTGAGACGGAAAACATATTATCTGACCGTAGTGTTACTCGGTCAAGAGCTAGGAGAGGGGGAGGGAGAGAGACAGAGGGAGGGAGAGAGAGAGGGGGGGGAGAAGGAGAGAGACAGAGGGAGGGAGAGAGAGAGGGAGGGGAGAGGGAGAGAGACAGAGGGAGGGAGAGAGAGAGAGAGGGGAGAGGGAGAGAGAGAAGGCTGGATAGAGAAAGGGCTGGAGAGAAAGTGTTAACTGACAACTGGAAATTGTTGCTTTCACTTCCATGTGGCACAGTTTTTCTCAGTGCCTTTATTTCAACAGCTGAATGCTCACTGAGGCCAAAATCAAGGATACTTTGAGTCTAAACTGGGCTGTGGACAGGGTTTCAGAACACTGGTGTGTATGCGCTCTTTGAGTCACAACTGCAGTAAATATAGAAGAAATTACACTTACAAAGAATGATGTCTTACTAGCCTTCTGGAAAAACAGTGCCACATTCTCCAGAGCTACAGGGTCTGTATTTACACAAGGCTACATGAGAAAGTAATGTAATAATCAAATAGCATAGTGGTTCTTTTCAAAGAGAAAAAAGATGGCAGCCGCCTCAACAACAGCAGGAAATAACTCACACACAGGAGCTGTACTGTTCCACAGCCTAATGTTACCATCTGTGCTGTCACAGAAACACAACACAACACTGACTAACCTCATACTGTATGAATGCTCCTATCCTGGTTTCACCCTGAGCACACACACACACACACACACCCACTCACAGGCTGCAGTCCACTGCCAGGAAACACCCCAGTCACGCTCCCTCGCTGGAGCAGGACGAGCTCCAGTTGAGACCCAGCTTAAATAGATTTCATCTAAGCTGAAGTCCCTATACAATTAGACGTGATATACGAATGAGAAAGGATTCTGTGTAAGTAAACCAAAAGTCATCTCCTCCACAAGCTGGGTCTAAGCTGTCTAGACAAAATGTCTGCATGTCCCCCTTCTGTGGCAGGCTTTCACAGCACAGGGGGGTCTCAGGAGTTCACACACAAATATTGTAAATTTGAAAGCTGTTTGGACTTTTCAGTTACAGCTGCAGTCTCCTTCAGAATCGTCGGTGCAAAACTGTGTGTTTGCTCCATGCAGGCCGATAGCTACATCTACAACTACAACGTCTGATGCTATATTCTGGTGAATTTACATGGTATTACACTAAATGCAACAATTGAAATGGTTTTGTTATCAAGGCACAGACTTACTTCAAATATATCTTTGGCTTCAAATAATACTACATAGCATGGGCTTTCATCAAAGCACAGGCCCCTTGATCATCAAAGATTGTACAGACTTTGTACAGACTTTGTACAGACTTTTCATATGGGCTTTTAACATGAAAGACTCATCAACCTATTCCAGCTGTGAAAATGAAGCATTGCATAACAGCCCAAAATCCTTTTATACAGAGAACTAACGCCTATAGAATCCCTGCATATTTCTATCGTGGGACTGGTACATGGTGGGACTGGTACATCGTGGGACTGGTACATGGTGGTGGTGTGAGTATTGTGTTGTTAATGTGCTGTGAGGCTCCTAGATTAGTGGAGGGTCGGGAGGCGGGGTCATGCGAGGACTGTCGTTCACACATCTTTAATAGCTCTTTCAATGAGGGAATAGTATGACCCTTGGAAGGTCATGCTGGGGGGAAGGTTCACTTGAAGTAATATGAAGCATCTTCCCAAAGTAAACTCAAGTTCAGCACACCTCCTCCCCCTTCTCTCTCTTTCTGAGCTCCGCTAGCCGCGTCTGTTGCTGGCCAGATCAGCTGGCAGACTGGCTGGCGGGGGTGTGGTACATGACAACAAAGAGCTTAGAAGAACTGCAGAATTTACCAACCCCCTCTCACTCTATCCTTCTACTGGATGTATAGTCTCATATGGAATCGTGCAGTAGCCTACCCCTCGTGTTATTGGGCTGTAGCAGCCTGGAGGAGTGGGCGAGGCTCTCTTGTTAGTTCCTCATTGCTGCTTCGCTCAAGAGGCGCACTCACCTCTCATTCAGCGAGGACTACATGCACAGACAACTTATTCACAGACAATATGATACCACTCATGCAGTTCATGCCAAGTTTTACACCTGACTTGATAAATTAGCTTAGAGTGTAATAGCTATAGCGACTGGCGATAAGCAAGGTGATTGAATTCTCTCACAGCGATGACACATTTGCATACATCATGCATCACAGCCAGTTAACAGGGTCACACTGAAGTTACAATAGGCTACGCATCGTATAGCCTACTTTCTTTTGAAAATGCGAATGTCATTTAACTCTTATTTTAACTAGGCCTATTGACACAGCACGATTTACTTTATTTTGAAACTGACCTGTGTGCGTCCTTAGATGCGCTTTGAGATGGGACGATTTCCCATAAACTTTTTCGCAACCTGAATAATGGCATCTGTGCTTTTTCGCGGAGGATTCGGGTTCGATTTGACCTCTGACGCGTTTGCCTCTTTGTGTGCGCCCAGGGTCGGTGTTGATGATAGGTGTGGCAGTACTTCTTCCATCCTCCTCTGTGACTGCTGGCAATACGCATTCCGCTTTCATTTTAGCCTGGTCCGCAGCATCGGTGGGTGTCTGTTGGTTAAAATCCGCTAGAATCCTGGCCACAACAAATAGTGAGGAGTTGTCTTTGACCATTGAGTCCTTTTCTTCTCCATTCCTTTGCGAGCATGCAGGTTCTGCTTTGAACTCTATGTTTTCTTTAGGATGAACGATAGCCCGACTGGACATTGACACAAGGCACTCAGCTGCGAAATGATCCATATCCTTTCAAATATAGGCTAACACAAATTCGTCGTGGTGACATTAAAAAATGACAACTTGCCCCCAAAAATCCGTTAACCTCTTTATAATGACGTTACCCCGGTCTATCAATTGGAAACTCACATAAATGTTACTGGTTTCTCCATGAAATTGTCATCCCGGTAACTGAAAGATCAAAGTCTACCCACAAACACGTGAATGTGCGTCCGACTCTGAAAACGATTCTGGAAATAAGACAGTTATGAAATGTTAATAAACTTTAAATTGACGAGCTCCATCACTGGCTGCACTGTATCTCCTGCATAGTGACAGGTCAATATGCCGACTAGAGCCGTTTCCATGCTGGGGGCGTGTCGGCCCGATGCATAGGGGAGTGTCGTCATTGCAGCTGCTTATCCATTGGACACCGGTGCGCTCTAGAGCGCGAGAACCGTGCTCTCGGTAAGCTTGTAATGCAAAGTTGGCTCTAGAACATAGTACATCGGGAGGGAGAACCTCTTTCTCTAGATACAGGAAATATATAGGTTAAGTAGTCCTATATCTTGATAGATAGACTCTCAATGATCACTGATCAATATAAGGTATCTGAGTAGTCCAGCATAGACGTAGCCTAATAGGCCTACGCACTGAGAAACCCCAAACCACTGTGTGTGTGTGTGTGTGTGTGTGTGTGCGTGCGTGAGAGAGAGAGAGAGAGAGAGAGAGAGAGAGAGAGAGAGAGAGAGATTATAGAAGAGAAGGTACCGCACACTCTGCTTTTCTGGTTAGCAGGGAGGGGGAATTCCTCTCAGTCCTTGGACGTACAAGGACCCCCAGTCAGAGGATATCCCTTGAACTCCCCCTGACCTTAAACAACACATGGACGTGGCACCTGTGTTCAAAGCTACGGTAGGTGTCCGAGTAAAACATCTGAAAGGGAAGTAAAGGGACGTGGCACAAATCACATGAGGCAAATGGACCTTCAATAGTATGCAACCTCACACTCCTATTGGGCATTAGCAGGGGCAAAAAGGGTGTCAGGCATTCCAGCTGGGGGGGCAGAGGTTATCTCCCCTCGACACATAGGGCGGCCTAGAACTACCACTGCTATTGGGGTAGAACGACGGTCAGCATGGCCACTAGGGGTCAGCTGGTGTCTGTTCATCCGTTTTAAGAACACACCGATGGTCAGACTGGACACTCAGGCTAGACAGCAAGGTTCTTAAAGCCTCAGACGAAGGGAAGTTATAAAGAGGTAAAGCTTCCAGATTAGGGATGTGATGCTGGGCTTTTGGCCTGCTGAGGTATGGGGCTTTCATCTGTGTGTGATTGTGGTGTTGCAGAGAGCGTAGCCATCAGAGACAGCCATGAAAACTCTTTTATGGGTTCTAGTTGCCTGTGACTTTGTGTATATATGCAATTACCTTATTACCTTAACACCCACCCAGCTCCCTAGCAGAATCTCCTTATTAAGAAACAAGAAATGATCTCTGACTTAAAATGGTGCTCACAGTTACAAAGCTTGGCTTTGACTGTTCAGATATGACTGAGGACACATTGAGGGCACCTGCTGTTGCTGCAGTGCAGTGTCGTGGTTTGACTTTGCTCCTCTGACGACATGGATTTCAACTGAGCGGTTTCATTTCTCATCATGGGTGGTGCTGGTGACAGTTTTCCCTTGGTTCTCTCTCTCTCTCTCTCTCTCTTTCTCTCTCTCTCTCACACACACACACACACAGTCTATATATCTATCTCTTTCTGTCTTCTCTCTCTATCTTTGTTCTGCCACAGGATGTGAAGAAATGGGTGGAACTCTATATTTCACAGAACACACGTGCTCAACAAAAAAATAGTTGTTTTTTTTTCCTGTGTATGCACTGTAGCCTAAAAGACATGGCAGTTAAACCAACATATTATGAACAGAGCTTTGAGTAGTTCTTGACTTAGTTGGGGCATTTCCTTTTTTCTGTGCATTAATGTAATGAGAGCATGCAGGTGTGCTGGGTAATCAAGAGAGAAGCATCATGTGAGCAGTGGGAGGATTCATACTGACTAACAAACAACCCTGTACTGGCAGGGCTCAGGGAGTTCACTCCTATTGTAACGGAGTGAAACAGTCCTTGTGTGTCCCGACTAGGTAGTGAGTTGTTGGTTAAACTCACTCCCCTACCATCCACCACGCCGATGAAGAGCTTTTCATTTTCTTTATAATTAGGGTCCGGGCAGCTCAGCTGCTGACCCCTCTTGTATTTCCCAATATTCTGAATTAATGAATCTGAATCTTCCTAGGAAGTCTGACTACCCATGCATGAACCAGGCCAGGTCAAGCCTGGCTTATATGCGTGGCTGGCTTGTTTCTGTTCAGGACTGGTAGGACGGAAGCCAGTCATGCCACTGAAATAGCTGTGAATTGAAATGACATGAAATAATGTCTGATACATTATGATAGGTCTTGTCACCTGGACACATCAGTTCCAATACTTCCAATGCTAATCCAGCACAATAAGAGCGGGATAGTTAGCAGTTAGCTCATGAGCTAACAACAACTAGCAGCAGCTTCCATAATATTAATGGTAGCGGTCAGTGGCTAAAGCCGTAACACTGATGATTCCTGCACTCTAAAAAAAAAGCTGGGTGAATTGAAGGACCCATCTGCTGGGTCTGTTGATATTGGGTGATTAATTTAGTCTTGGGTGAGTCTTTGGGTCTCTTTTTGTTGTGGCGCGAATATTGACCACAAGCTGGGTAACCACACAATGGACTGGGTCTACACGCGCCTGTGTTTACCCAATTTGGGTCCAAATTCCCGCTGCACCGTACCCAAAACCTGGGTTAATCTTCCCGCTGCTGTACATTGCAGACTGGGGGAAGACAAGAATCCTGGATCTTGGAAGTAAGTGGCTATATTTCATATTAAATGTTATACAAATTCACCCATTTCCTTCATTTGCAGAGCTAACCTTTGCTCAGTCATTATAAGGGTAACATTACTAGAGTGA
Organism: Borostomias antarcticus; assembly: GCF_949987555.1. Taxonomy (NCBI): domain Eukaryota; kingdom Metazoa; phylum Chordata; class Actinopteri; order Stomiiformes; family Stomiidae; genus Borostomias; species Borostomias antarcticus. Next base: position 5,180,843 of record NC_140237.1, read on the forward strand.
ACATCACATATCTAATGACAATAGTTCAGTAGCGAAATGGAGCATAGCTAACGTTAGCAAGCTAGCTTAATTTAGCTAGATAGCTACATGTCAAAGAGCTTGGAGAAATAATTCCTGACTTTTTCCTAGCTAGCTAGTTCTAGTTACAAACATGTTATAGTGCAGCAGCGAACAGTATATAATAGATCTGTGTAATAAATTACATTAGCTAGCGCTACTGCTAACTAGCACTTTTTGTAGCACGTCAATTAATTCTCGTCTTCATCAAATCGGTAACGTTATTCACACACATCAAATAATGGCATGTACAGTACTCTCATAGCCGCGGGAACATATTTTGAACAGGGGATGCTGAAAATCTCTAAAATGATGTCTGTGCCTGTAGGTTACCTCGTCAAAACGTCTCTAACACATTAGTGATTCAGAAAAGCACCGTTGTGTAAAATGTCACGTTAGGCCACACAGATATGCTATAGGCTAATCTAATGTAGCCATATCGGCTGCTTTAGGCCAGCGGTGTATCCAGAAATAATAAATCCGTCCAGGCCTGAGTAAACATGGACGGGCCATAGAATTCATCCATAAATCCATCCATAAATTGCTCAATAGCATTATAGGTGAATAGGCCTACATCATACTGCGCCAATGTGTTCTTATATTTATATATATATATATATATATATATATATATATATATATATATATATATATATATATATATATATATATATATGTATATATATATATCACCTATTACGCACACTACACACAGATACCCAGAGCACACCAACATGAAAAAGATGAAAATATATATCAACTATATACAACTATAACAATGACACTGCTACTGCTGGTATGCACAGTAATCATTTCTTATTTTTGAAATGTCATATCTAATTTCTTTAATCCAGACCAGAGTACCCATATAAAAGATTCAACTAGGTTACAGTTGCAGAGATTAGAGATGGGAATATGCAATCCTGCATAAAACTCACAGTGATGTCATGCTTCTACATGTCAGGGGCCTCATTTATCAAAGAGCGTGTAAATTCAGGTGTAAAAGAGGGCGTACGACGAAAACACGGAAAATGCGAAATGTAGCGTACGACGAGAATATTTACACGCTTTTCGGATCTATCAAAAATGTCGTATGCCCTTTTCTGCACGGGAAATCCGAGACCGGCGGGGAAGAGAGCGTACGCGCATGCGCCCCGTGTTCCGCCCCCTCCACGCCCTAATCCAACCATATATGGTCAAAACCATGAGTGGCCAAACGTGGTTTCCCGGAAGGAACCGGCTTAAAAAGGTAGCGTGGAGCACCCAGGCGGGACAATGAAACATGGAACGAAGAGCAAAGAAGAGGAACTTTTCGGAGACGGAGGTGCATGTGCTAGTTGGTGAGGTCCACGTGAGGAAGGCAATCCTCTTCGGAAGGTATAAATCGCCTACGTTTGTCTGTTTGCTCCTACAGCTTAGTAGCCTACTTTAGCTACGTGTTGTGCATCTAGGATTGGGCATACACGGACATACTGTAACATGTGACTGTGAGGAAAGCAAACATTCTGTGGTAGGCTATGATTAAATTAGGACCAAAAACAGGGAACAATAACGCAGATGACCACTTCATAATGTTAGAACACATTAAACATTTTCCCCTCTGGGAAATTAAGACTCATCTAAATCACCCGGTAAATCACAGCATTTATTTGACTGCCAACAGAAAAACATATCAAATGAATATGGCTGCACAATGAAATGTTTAATGCATAATCAAGTTCACAGACAAACTCAAAGAAAATGATTGAAATTGTTTCTCCAGACTCTGACGTGGGGTGGGACTCAGAGGAGGGGGAGTCTGCAGTGGTCCTTGACCTGACGGTCGTGCCCCCGCCGGTTGCAGCCTCCACCTCCAGCGCGCCGGCCTCCACCTTCTTATCAGCTTTGATACTTGGCAAACATAACACGGGATGATGTACAAGGAGGGGACAGATACCTAGTGAAAGTACTATTGGTTGCTAGTAAAAAGACAATAACGAGGGCTTGGTATAAGGTGGAACGCCCAACCAAGGAGCAGTGGCTGGGTGTTGTGGAGGAGATGTAGCCTATGTTAGGGAGAGGTTCACGCATGCATTGAGGATGCAGGAAGGAAAGTTTGAAGGGAGATGGGAAAAATGGATGGATTATAGAAGGAAGTGTGATGATACCACTAATATTAAAATTGTCATATTTGAGTAAGAAAAAAAAGCTGCATGGATGGATGTACCCATAAGCTGTTATTGTAGGTTTTTATGTTTTATTGTATTGTCGTTGTATGGATGGAAAATGCTAATAAAGATTAAAGTAAATAAGACAAAGAATATGTATCTTGTCTATGCACACAGCAACAAGCCAGCCGTCACGCGCAGCGCCTGCCTCCAGTCTAGCCCTACCCTGCTGTGCGCCAGGATGAATGAGTCATGCGTGGAGCCAGGCCACCGTGCCACTACACTTGAGATGAGCATGTCGGCGTCACATATGATTTGGGTATTTCTAGTGTGCACATTTTAGCAATTCACATAGACGTATTCATTCACTGATGGTGCCCTTATGTGGGTGCAGTCGCCATCGCCGTCACCTCTTTGGAGTTCTATCTCGGCCAGTAGGCCAAGTAGCGCCGGATTCATTTAGGCTCGCATTACGCACAGGAGGACTGTCATTTATATGCTTACCAAACAGCAAACGGGTCCACATGATCACATATTACTGACAATCTAATTGGTCAATTATTGCCGTTTGATGGCATTAGGTGTGTGACATATTGCGCGGAAAGGTTTGGGACAGCGCATAGTTCAGTTTGGGGAACAAATCCATATCGGACCATGAATGAGCCGGTTAGAGGACACGTCTAATCTTGCATTGCGATATATGTTTGTGCTGAATTGGGCTATTAGCCTACATGATTGTGCGTTCATGAACTGTCGCTCTTATTCTCTCCGTCAAACATAGTAATTCACCGACGCACCACCTGCGTCGCCAGTTCCCCCTGTGTTCAAGAAGGGCGTAGAACACCGTGTAAATCGGTAGGACAAGCTGAGAGGTGTCCTACAAAAGCGCGGAGAAAGGCGACTAAATTTTCGCCCTTACGGCTTGATAAATCGCAATGTGGGGGGGGCAAATGGCGTACGCCTGAACTCGCGAAAAAGACCGTGTAAAAGAAGGCGTACCTCAATGATAAATGAGGCCCCAGGTCTTCCTGATGGAGATCCTTTGTGGTAGAAAATGGAAATGTTGACCAGTTATGTGAAAATAAACACCAGTGGGAGCAATACAACAGGGCATGCTTTCAGACTGAAACAAATTAATATATTTGTAAAAATTGCTAAATGAAAGGCCCTACGAGGAGTTTCGAAGCGGAACTGTTTTCCGCCCAAAAAGACCACATTTCCCATGAGCCTCCAAGGTCACTGTCGTAAACCTTAGCTACCTGAGCCGGGTGTTTTGAAGACGGAACGATGGGCACCGACGAGGTAATTACATAGGTCTTACTAGTAACGTTACTTTTGACAATATATAACAGTCATATTTAAATTATTGTCGGCGGCGTAGGCTACTGCAGTAAATCGTTACGTCATTCCAAGGAAGTTCTGGACGACCCGACCACGAAATAATAATCTAAAAATAAACAACATACAAGAAACGACATTTGTTGAAAATTGACACAAACTTGTGTGGGTAATGTACAGGGACGGACTGGGACAAAAATTCAGCCCTGGCATCTTGGCCCAGACCGGCCCACAGGACTGGACTGGGTGAATATTTCCTACCGGGAAATGTAGCCCCAGTCGGCCCACTAGCCGAGCCGACGCGTGAAATGGAACACCTTCAGTTTCGTTTTGTTGACGGGGGTGCTGCTGCGCGATTTGTTGACGGGGGGGGGGGGGGCTGCTGCGCGATTTGTTGACGGGGGGGGGGGGGGGGGTGCTGCTGAGGCTCTCTAGCGGCCCACGCAAATGACACCTGAAACTAACAGAGGGAGGGGTGGGGCCTACATATGATTGGGCCAGCCCAGTGTCAGTATAGAAGATGGACCAATGGGCCGCTGTCCCTGCTCTATGGGCCGTTCGTTAGCTCGTTTTTTTAGATCGGCCCACAAGTAGGTCCGGCCCACCGGGCATTTGCCCGGTACGCCACATGGCCAGTCCGGCCCTGGTAATGTAGATTCACCCACATTAAAATGAGACTGTTTCGTAACCAAAAATAAACTCCTCGGGGTCCCTTGAATGCCACTAGAATCATGTCTTTGCCTTTCAGACATGAAAGGTGATGTGGCCCTGCAGGTGCTTCCATATCTACTCCCTGGATCGAGCTACAAAGTAGTAAAAAACGACACCTGTCCCACTTTGGATGAGGCAAAGACCTTCTTCATCGACATGAAACCTGTAAGTATTGAAGGGGCAACTATAGCTCAGGAGGTAGAGCAGGTGTCCAATAACCAAAGGGTTTGTGGTTGAAATCCTGGCTCCTCCTGTGTGCATGTCAAAGTGACCTTGGGCAAGACACTGAACCCTAAATTGCTCCCAATGGGCTGAGGTGGCACCTTACATGGTAGCTGACCACCATTGATGTGTGTGTGAGTGTGTGACTGTGAACAGAGAGGACGTTGGCATGTGAATGAGAAGGCCATAGTCAAGCGCTTTGGGTGTCATGAAAAGCACTATATAAATGCAATTAATTATTATTATTATAGAAATATTTAACTGTTTATAAAATGTAAGGCACACTCGAAGGCAATATTTTACTTCCCCCATGTAATAACAATGATTCTGTGCCCCTGTGAGGAGTATTTAACTTCCCCTGTTTGACTTTACATTTATTTCAGTAAGATTATGAAAGTTCCTCCCTCTTGACTGGAATCTGTTGTTTTGTTATTCAGAGCCTGGAACCAACATGCCAGAATATCTCTGTGAAGCTGCGAAAACAAGATCAGAACCAATTGTTCTTATTCTAGGGCAGAGCAATGTCAAGTCTCAGTTTTTTTTTGTTTTCAATGGAGAGGCTCAGGGGCCACAGGACATTGCTTGCAGCAGTTGATGTCTGCTTTAAAGCATTCTATGTTTATGACATCAACTACTCGAAGCAATGCTCCCCTGCGTGGGAATTCCTGCAGACCACTGTCTTCTGCAGTGAGGTTCCTGAGGACGACAATCAGTGCAGTGTAACTCAGACCCAGAAAAAAGAAAAAGGGAAAAAAGAAAAGAGAATGAAAACAAACCTGATTTAATAAAAAAAAAAAAAGAGTAAGAGAAAAATGCCTGGTGGTGGTGGAGGGTTTATACAAATAAATAAAAATCTACGGGCAGTGGCTAGTTGCAAAACTAGAATGGAGAAGTAAGACGCCTCCTTCCCTCCACTAGTCTGGGGGTCCACCTTGGGCAAGTGGTAGTACCCCCTAGCCCCCCTACCTGGGGTTACAGGAAAAAACCCCAATGAAATTACAAACTAATGGAAGAGAGACCCGGCCCGGAGGAAGCCCGGGGCCCTCGTCTGGAGCCAGGCCCAGACGGAGGGCCCGCATGCGAGCGCCTGGTGGCCGGGCTTACCACGGAGCCCGGCCGGGCCCAGCCCGAAAAAGCCACGTGGAAGCACCATCTCCTCCTCCATCGTCCCGTGGACCCACCACCCGCGGGAGAAATTGTCGGGGTCGGGTGCGCTGCCAACTAGGTGGCGGTGAAGGCGGGGGACACCGACGGACCGGACCCGGGCGGCAAAGGCTGGCTCTGGGGACATGGAACGTGACCTCGCTGGGGGGGAAGGAGCCGGAGCTTGTGAGGGAGGTGGAGCGATACCAATTACACCTGGTGGGGCTAACCTCCACGCACAGCACCGGCGCCGGAACCAAACTCCTGGATAGGGGTTGGACCCTGTTCTTCTCCGGAGTTGCTCACGGTATGAGGCGCAAGGCAGGTGTGGCTATACTAGCTAGCCCCCAGCTGAGCGCCTCTGTGCTGGAGTTCACCCCAGTGGACGAGAGGGTCGCCTCCCTGCGCCTTAGGACTGTGGGGGGGGGGACTCTGACTGTGGTTTGTGCTTATGCACCGAACAGCAGTTCAGAGTACTCAGCCTTCCTGCAGACCCTGAGTGGAGTCCTTTTGGGGGCTCCTGCAGGGGACTCCAGTGTCCTACTGGGGGACTTCAATGCACACGTAGGCAATGATGGAGAAACTTGGAGGGGCGTGATTGGGAGGCATGGTCACCACGATCTGAACCCGAGTGGTGTTCTGTTGTTGGACTTCTGTGCTAGTCACGGTTTGTCCATAACAAACACCATGTTCGAACACAAGGATGCCCACAAGTACACCTGGCATCAGAACACCTTAGGCCGAAGGTCGATGATCGATTTCGTTATCGTATCATCTGATCTGAGGCCATGCGTTTTGGACACTCGGGTAAAGAGAGGGGCAGAGCTGTCCACTGATCACCATCTGGTGGTGAGCTGGTTTCGATGGCGGGGGAAACTTCTGGACAGACCTGGAAAACCCAAGCGTGTAGTGAGGGTGAACTGGGAACGTCTGGAGGAAGAGCCTGTCCGGAGAGATTTCAATTGCCACCTCCGGCGGAGCTTCTCAGGCATCCCTGTGGAGGTTGGGGACATCGAGCATGAGTGGTCGGTGTTCAAAGCCTCCATTGCTGAAGCTGCGGCTGGGAGCTGTGGCCTGAGGGCCATAGGTACCTCAAGGGGCGGTAACCCTCGGACACCGTGGTGGACAGCGGTGGTGAGGGAAGCCGTCCGACTGAAGAAGGAGGCCTTCCGGGTTATGTTAGCCCGGGAGACCCCAGAAACAGTTGCAGGGTATCGACTGGCCCGGAGGGCTGCGGCTTTGGCCGTGACCAAGGCAAAGCAGCGGGTGTGGGAGGAGTTCGGAGAAACCATGGAGAAGGACTTTCGGTCGGCACCAAAGTGTTTCTGGAAGACCATCAGACACCTCAGGAAGGGAAAGCGGGGGACCATCCAAGCTGTATACAGCAAGGAGGGGACACTGCTGACCTCAACTGAGGAGGTTGTTGAGCGTTGGAAGGAGCACTTTGAGGAACTCCTGAACCCGACTAATCCACCCTCTACGATCGAGGCAGAGCCGGAAGATGATGGGGGGTCGTCAATGTCCTTGGAGGAGGTCACTGAGGTAGTCAAACAACTCCACAGTGGCAGAGCCCCAGGGACTGATGAGATCCGTCCAGAAATGCTGAAGGCGCTGGGTGTAGAGGGGCTGTCTTGGTTGACACGCCTCTGTAACACTGCGTGGAAGTCTGGGTCAGTGCCGAAGGAGTGGCAGACTGGGGTGGTGGTCCCAATATTCAAAAAAGGGGACCAGAGGGTGTGTGCGAATTATAGAGGCATCACATTACTCAGCCTCCCAGGGAAAGTTTACTCCAAGGTGCTGGAAAGGAGGGTCCGGCCGATAGTCGAACCTCAGATCGAAGAGGAACAATGCGGATTTCGTCCTGGTCGTGGAACTACCGACCAGCTCTTCACTCTCGCAAGGATCTTGGAGGGGGCTTGGGAGTTTGCCCAACCTGTCTACATGTGTTTTGTGGACTTGGAGAAGGCTTACGACCGGGTCCCCCGAGAGGTCTTGTGGAGAGTTATGCGGGAGTATGGGGTGAGGGGGTCCCTACTTAGGGCCATCCAATCCCTGTACACCCAGAGCGAGAGCTGTGTCCGGGTCCTCGGCAGTAAGTCGTCTGCCTTTCCGGTGGGTGTTGGCCTCCGCCAGGGCTGCGCTTTGTCACCAATCCTGTTTGTGATTTTCATGGACAGGATATCGAGGCGTAGCCGGGGGGAGGTGGGTTTGCAGTTCGGTGAGCTGGGGATCACGTCACTGCTTTTTGCAGATGATGTGGTCCTGATGGCATCAGCTGCCTGCGACCTCCAGCACTCTCTGGATAGGTTCGCAACTGAGTGTGAAGCGGCTGGGATGAGAATAAGCACTTCTAAATCTGAGGCCATGGTTCTCAGCAGGAAACCGGTGGCCTGTCCGCTCCGAGTAGGAAATGAGTCCTTACCCCAAGTGAAGGAGTTCAAGTATCTGGGGGTCTTGTTCACGAGTGAGGGAACCATGGAGAGGGAGTTTGGCCGGAGAATCGGAGCAGCTGGTGCGGTTCTGCAGTCGCTATACCGCACTGTTGTGACGAAAAGAGAGCTGAGCCAAAAGGCAAAGCTCTCGATCTACCGGTCTATCTTCGTCCCCACCCTCACCTATGGTCATGAAGGATGGGTCATGACCGAAAGAACGAGATCACGGATACAAGCGGCCGAAATGAGTTTTCTCCGGAGGGTGGCTGGGGTCTCCCTGAGAGATCGGGTGAGAAGTTCAGTCATCCGGGAGAGACTCGGAGTAGAGCCGCTGCTCCTTTGCGTCGAAAGGAGCCAGTTGAGGTGGTTCGGGCATCTAGTGAGGATGCCTCCTGGGCGCCTCCCTAGGGAGGTGTTCCAGGCGTGTCCGGCTGGGAGGAGGCCGCGGGGTAGACCCAGGACCAGGTGGCGGGACTACATCTCCGCACTGGCCTGTGAGCGGCTAAAGATTCCCCAGACAGAGCTGGTTGATGCTGCTAGGGAAAGGGATGTCTGGGGCTCCCTGCTGGAGCTGCTGCCTCCGCGACCCGACCCTGGATAAGCGGATGAAGATGATGATGATGATGATGATGATAAAAATCTACTGCTTTTGTTGAGAGCATTGGGGTTTAATAAGGTATGGTGATCTGTCATGTATTTTATATTTTACTAGGCCTATGGAGGTATGTATTTTAATGTATTTTTACTTGTATGAATGTTGAACTTTATTGTTAGGATGTATTTTATATTGTTTTTTCATGTATTTGGATGTTGGATTTGTATGGATGGATGTCAATACAAACACTTTTTAAAGAAGCCGTTTCTGTGTTTTATAAATGTTTGTTATTGATTTAGTAATGAATAAGAAATCCCAGAAAAAGGATCAAATAAACCAATGCTGGGTAAGAAATGCCCAGCATTGGGCGAAGAATGCCATAAATAACAATAAATAACATTAACCCAACAAAAGGGTAAAAAGGTACCCACACTACTGCTCAAAATAACCAATTTTGGGTAAAACAGGTCGACCCAGCATGTTGGGTCAAATTTGTAATCAAAATCAAAATGACCCAGCACCGAGTAGGTGACATAGTGACTACCGGCTGGGTCACTGAAATGACTAAATTTGGGTGATTATTAACCCAGCAGTTTTTAGAGTGTGTAATGTTAGCTATTTTGCTGCAATTGGTTCACCTTCTGTTTCTGGACAAAGGTAAGGGATAAATCCAGATAACCAGGGGTGGAGAGCTGGTTGGGGACAGTACAGTGACCTCCGAGCAATCTCCATGCACCCACCGGTGAACACCATGTGTCTCTAGCCCACTCAAGGGCTGAGTTTCGGGGTCCATGGCGTAGATAGTGGCGTGGTGCTGAGACTCCGCCCCCTTTGGTCAGAGCTGGTCGGGGACAGTACAGTGACCTCTGGGCAATCTCTATGCACCCACCGGTGATGACTGAGTGTCTCTAGCTCACTCAAGGGCGGAGTTGTGGGGTCCATAGCTTGGATAGTGGCATGGTGGTGAGACTCTGCCTCCTCCATGCACCCACCATTAAAGACCGTGTGCTTCTAGCCCACTCAAGGACTGAGTTGTGGATTCCGTGGCGTGAATAGTGGCGTGATGGCAAGGCTCCACCCCCTTGGGTTATAGCCAGTTGGGGACAGTGTATCCCTCTCCAGGCTACCCACCGGAGAAGACCGTGTGTCTCTAGCCTACTTGGACTGAGTTCTGTGGCGTGGTGGCAAGACTCCGCCCCCTCGGACCTGAGTTGGTCGGCGACACTGCAATGACCTCCGGACAATCTCTATGCACCCCCCAGTGAAGACCGTGTGTCTCTAGCCATTCAGGGGCTTAGTGGCATGGATAGTGGCGTGGTGGCGAGACTCTGCCCCCTCGAGCCCACAGGGGAGGTTTCCCCTGTCCCCTCGAGGACAGCCCACTCCGGACCCGAGCAGTAGCTGTGGAGGTGTTGTATGGAAGTTGGGGTGAGAAGCAGAAGCAGTGAGAATGAGTAGGTGTTTGTTATAAGTACTGCTAGAACTACACTCAACAAGGAACACAGTCTATCTAAGCCTGTTCTATCTAAGCCTGTTGCTGCCCTCCCATGGGCGAAAAAACGGTAAATGCAGTCTAACTGCCTCTTTGCAGGTTCTGGGACCACTGACTCTTGTGTAAGCAACATAGAACTGCAGGTCAACAATGGGACGAAGGAAGCCAGGGAGGGAGGGAGTGACAACCAGACATTTGCTATCATTGGTGCGCTGGCTTACAGCCACACACAAAAATCACCAAACTTTGCACATAGGTCCTGTCCTATACCAAAAGTACTCAAATGGCAATGTGCAGCCCAATATCACGAGGAAAACGTAGAATAGACAAGTAGAGGCTCAGTAGAGGTTGGAACGGCTCAGTTTTACGTTTTAGCCATGCTTAAACGTAGAATACACGTTTGTCAAAACGTGAAATAGCAGCATCAGAGATTTTGATGTGGTGGTTCACCTTGGAATACATGATACATTCAGAGTTTTGTGGTTGGTTGTTCACAATGGAACGTGTGATAGAAGAGGGGTATAAATGAGGGTGGGTGAAACAACTGTGGTGAGACAACACCGAATGCAAAACTAGCTAGCAAAACTAACAAACAACAACAACAACAACGTTTTACAAGCAACTAGCAAACAACACTACTAGCTAGCCAACTAGCTCACATTCTTACTGTCATTATTATTAGTTAGCATTAGCATTAGCTACTGTTCTTATAGCTACTATCTAGCTAGCTACCATACTAGAGTTAGCTAGTAGATTTAGAATAGAGTTAGAATAAGAGGTAGCTAACTATTCACAGTGTACACAAGCACCATCCACATCAACACAGGGGTTATACGTGGACACATATCAGGCTAATTTACGAAACTGAACCCAGGAGTGGAGCTACTAGTGGAGCGCTTAGTGGGTGTACTCTGCATATCTAAGATCTAAGAATTTGTTCTTAATTTGCTTGCCTGGGTAAATAAAGGTTAAATAATAAATACAAATATTGTAATACGCCTGCGAGGGCAAGCGCCCCTGGAGGCACACAGGTGTGCAGGGGAATTGCTCAATCCTCGCTGCCCGAGCGCCTCCATGCATGCGTGGTACTGTATGTGGACAAGTGGCACATAGAAATGCATTGTTTTTTTTTTTAAACGGGCGTATTCTAAGGCTCAAACGTAGCATAGACACATTTAACATGGTGGACCAACTTGTCTATCCGACGTTTAGACGCGCTATCGGGTTGCAGTATGGTCCAATAGTCCTGATGGTGGCGCTACAGCAACAGTCGAAAATTTAAAACTTAAAAAAATAATATCAAGTCAGCTTTACATGCTATGCTTTGCAACCACCACCAAAACGTGGGTCCAGCTGAGTAGAAACATCCATGCTTCTAGCTGGCAGGAAGTATGAAGTCCATCACTCTGTTACAGTTCGGGCTTTGCCCTTCGCTTCCACCTCTGCTGCCACCTAGAGCCCCAAACTGGGCCTGCACTCCTGCTCTGGACTAATTGACCGGTTTGATCCACCTCATCACACCTGTGTCAGCACACTCACCTGCTTCCTGTTAGCCGATCACAAGGCTATATCAGCTCAGTCCGGTTTTCTTGGGACACTTGTTATGCTTGCTATTCCTTGGATAGTTTTCTCACACCCTTTTTTCCATCTGCCTACAGATCCGCTGGACCTTAGCACAGAGCCTGAGCCCTGAACCCTGCCCGGATCCTGGTCCTCCAGCTGAGCCCTTTTGCCGCTGGACTCCCTTTGTTCTCTTTAAGAATAAACTCATTATTTTTGCAACAGCGGTCTGTCTTGTTCTGTGGGGGTTCTTAGCCAACTAACCTAACAAAGATCTGGCCAAGCATGAACCTCCCAGACCATGAAGCAATCTGACAGGCCCTGGCCAACCAGGGTGCCTTATTGGGCCAACACGATCAAGCCCTGACCGGGATCACTGATGCGCTGAGGGGGCTTACGACCACTGTGGAGGACGCCGGCGCTCCCCCACGATGCGAGCCCCACGTTCCACCCCCGGAGCATTATGGAGGAGACCTGGGAGCGTGCAGGACCTTTTTGGTTCAGGTTTCACTGGTTTTTGAACTGCAGCCCCAGACCTACCCCTCAGACCGATCCCGCATAGCCTATCTCATCGGTCTGCTTAAAGGCGCCCTTGCTTGGGCGACCTCCGAATTGGAGAACCAATCCCCTGCAACGCGTTCCTACCCAGCCTTCACCAGGGAGATGCGCAAGGTTTTCGACCATCCGGTCCAGGTCAAGGAGGCAGCCAAACGCCTCTTGGGCCTCCGCCAGGGCTCCCGCAGCGTGGCCGAGCTGGCCATAGATTTCCGCACCCTAATGGCGGAGAGCAGGTGGAATGAAGAGGCCCTGCAGAGCATCTATATGAACTCTCTTTCCGACCACCTGACGAGCTTGTGTCTCACCCCGAGCCAGAGGGGTTGGAGGAGCTCATCTCACTGACTATCCGGATCGACAACCGCATCCGTGAGCGACGCCGGGAGAGGGCTGGTTGGGTTCTGGCCGGAGTTGGTCCGCTCCAGGCGCCCGCACATCCACCTGCCCCTCCCTCTCCACCTCTCATTGGTTCCCCCTCGGTTCCTGCGGCTGAACCCATGGAGGTGGGTAGGGGGGCCCCTGGGAGGCTCACCTTCGCCGAGAGGGAACGCCGTATGCACCACGGGCTCTGCCTTTACTGCAGAGCGGCTGACCACTTGCGCTCCAGTTGCCCCAGTCGCCGGGAAACGGGAGGCCCCGTCAATAAAGAAGGGGGTATTGACGAGTTCCGTTTCCAGCTCCCCTGTTGCCAACTCTCCTGTGAGTCACGCCCCCATGGTTCCCACAGCACGATCCATCCATGAGGTCACCTTGGTGATAGCCGGTCAGTCTCGTACTCTTGAAGTCCTGATCGACTCTGGAGCCGACGAGTGCCTGATGGACACCACCCCCGTCACCATCTTGATGTCAGGTAACCACCACGAATCACCTCAGTTTTTATCTCATGCCCTGTAAATATCCTTGTCTGGTGTTTGGCCTCCCTTGGCTAAAGAGACATAATCCTGTTGTTGACTGGGCTTCGGGCACCATCCGTTCGTGGAGTCCACATTGTCATTCCCACTGTTTATGGTCTGCTTCCTCCCCTGAACCAGCTGACCCTAGCTCCGCCCCCTGTTCCCCAGACCTGTCGGGTGTTCCCGTGGAATATCACAACCTCGCTGAGGTTTTCAGTAAGCATCTAGCTCTTTCTCTGCCCCCAAGTCGACCCTATGATTGTGCTATTGATTTACTGTCCGGTGCACCTCTCCCCTCCACTCAGATCTTTAACATCTCCCAACCGGAACGAGAAGTACATCCAGGAGTCGCTGTCCGGTGGGTGCAGGTTTTTTCTTTGTCGGAAAGAAAGATGGCTCTCTCCGTCCTTGTATCGATTACGGTGCATTGAACGAGATCACTGTAAAGAACAAATATCTTCTGCCTCTGCTCAGCTCTGTCTTCATCCCTCTCCAAGATGCTGCCATTTTTACTAAGCTGGACCTACAGAACGCTTACCATTTGGTCCGCATTCGTGAAGGCGATGAATGGAAAACTGATTTCAACACCCCCCAGAGTCACTATGAATATCTGGTGATGCCTTTTGGTTTGACTAATGCACCAGCGGTCTCCCAGGCCTTAGTCAACAATGTTCTTCGTGATATGATCAATCTTTTTGTTTTTGTATATCTCGATGACATTTTGATATTTTCTAGAAATGCTACTGAGCATGAGGAACACATGCGTATCGTGCTCCAGCGCCTCATGGAGAACAAACTGTACGTCAAGGCTGAGAAATGTGAGTTTCATGCGAACACTGTGTCCTACTTGGGCTATGTCATCGGAGCGGGGAGCATTGAGATGGACATGGTGAAGGTGAAGGCCATCACAGAATGGGAGGCCCCTAACACCCGTAAAAGGCTGCACCGTTTTTTGGGGTTTGCTTATTTTTACAGACAGTTCATTAAGGATTTCAGTCGGGTGGCTGCCCCTCTCTATGCTCTCACTTCTACCTCAGTTCCCTTCCAGTGGAACCCCGAGGCCGACGGCGCATTTCTGAAGATGAAGGGCCTGTTCACCACCACCCCAGTCCTCTGCCTGCCTGACCCGGCGCTCCAGTTCGTGGTGGAGGTGGACGCCTCCAACTCCGGCTTGAGTGTGGTATTGTCACAATGTTCTCTTGTCGATGTCCAGCTGCATCCCTGTGCCTACCTCTCCAGGCGCCTCTCCCCAGCTGAAAAGGGAATTACGATGTGGGGAACCGAGAGCTACTTGCCATTGTGGAGGCCCTCTAGGAATGGCGGCATTGGTTGGAGGGAGCTGCTCTCCCCTTTGTGGTGTGGACAGACCAGGTGGGCTCTGTTTTTGGATAGGTTCAATTTTAAACTGTCTTACCGCCCTGGTCCCCAGAACATTCAGCTTGACGCCCTCTCGCGTATGCACTCCATGGAGGACGAGGAGGAGGTCGAACCCGAGCCCACCACTGCGTGGTGGCAGCGCTCACCTGGGAGATTGAAGCCGGCGTCGCACAGGCCCGGCAGGCCGAGCCAGATCCGGGGACAGGAGCCGAGCCAGATCCGGGGACCCCCCCCCCCGTCGCCATTATGTTCCGATCGCCGCTCGTTCCCTGGCTCTTCAGTGGACCCACTCCTCTCGGCTCACCTGCCATCCAGGGTTTCAGCGCACCCTAGAGTTTCTCCGACACCGTTACTGGTGGCCCACCATCGTCTCAGATACCAAGAAGTTTGTGGCGGCCTGTACAGTCTGCTCCCGGAATAAGGCATCTACCAGACCCCCCTCTGGTCTCCTACGCCCCCTTCCCTCTCCCAGTCGGCCGTGATCTCACGTAGCCCTGGATTTCCCCCGTCTGACAGTAATACCACCATCCTCACTGTGATTGACCGTTTTTCAAAGGCTGTACATTACATTGCTCTGCCCAAGTTGCCCTCGGCCAAGGAGACAGCTGGGCTGTTGGTGCAACATGTCTTCCATTTGCATGGCCTACCCTCTGATATCGTGTCTGATTTCCCCACAGCCGTGACGACGTGCGCTGGCTTGCGCAGCCGTGGCAGCCCCACCGACGCGCAGACTGTGGCTGGAGCACTGTTTGGGGGGGGCACGGCCCCCCTGGTGGAGGGCCGCCAAGCCAGTCAATCCGGCGACTTGAGGAGACGAGCGCACATCAGCCGCCGTGCTAGCAACGGACGAATCGCTGCCCAGATGTATTTTAGACAGGCTGAGGAGGCCACCTCCCCATGCCTGACGATCTGTGATGCGTGCCTTGATTCATTGGGGGGAAGACACGCCTTCCCCCCGGCGGTGGGCCGCCAAGCCAGTCAACCTGTGACTCGAGGGGGGGACGTCCCGCTGGTCCCAACGTACAGTTGACAGGCCGAGGAGGCCCACCTCCCCATGCCTCGACGACGTGCAGCGTTGCCAGAGTACGATGACTATCGCATTTACGATGATTTTGCCCCCTGTATGCCGTACGATCAATAGGGAAGGGAACCGAAAACTTGGGCTTGCCGTGAACCGGAACCACAGGCCAAAATCCTTAACGGTTCCTCCATCGAGCCCAATCGCTAGTTGTGCTTACATAGAGCATAGGCCTGTTGTGTTGTTTTTCACATGCCTCTGTAATATGATCTTTAGAAACGTCTTTAGACACGAAATAGCTTCCTCACTTGCTCCAGCACGCATGCGCAGAGCGTGCTGGAGCAACGATTGCGCGCTGTGCGAATGCGTGCTGGAGCAAGTGAGGAAGCTATTTCGTTTCGAAAGACGTTTCGAAAGATCATGGCATGTGAAAACCACAACAGGCCTATGCTCTATGTAAGCACAACTAGCGATTCATCAAGACAGATTGATGAAAACAACCGTTTCGCGGCAGAAAATCGATTTTTTGAAACTGCATTCTAAGTGCCCCGACCACCACCATTACACGGATATACTGGCTCGCGCTGGATTTTACATTTCTTCTACATGCCTCCAAACTACACCAAAGTGATCTCGGTGAGTCAAACGTCTTATAATATGTCGTAAATAAGGTCCAGGTTGTCAAAAACGAGCATTGTCCTTTAAGATGTGGAACTCCATGCATTGATCGTCCATTCAAATAGGCCTACCAAAAGATAAAACTAGAATCAGCGAATTATGAAAGCGAATCACAAAAGGCTTGGCTACTAATGTATTAGATGACAGCAAATCACTGCGACAAACTCCTATAATAGCCTTGACCGGAATTTATGCCATTTGACTGGTAGGCTACATTGAAACCGTACCGTACATGTTCACAAACACAGAAATATATATATATATATATATATAGGCCTATAGGCTATAACAATCCCAAACCGGGACAACCCGAACAAATGAGTACCCTCAATTGATTGGTCAGATAATTTTCTTCACATGCGGAATTTCGCTACAAACCAGAGGGTTGCGGAGGACATTTTCTGCTGCATCGAATGTCGGTATTGGTGTGTATCAAGGGCGTAGGTTTCGTATGGACGGTCGGGACATGTCCCTACCAACATTTTGGGAGGCCCAAATTGTCCCTACCAACTTTTAAGCAATCTTGTTCGCATTATCTTTGGAGTGCAGTTATATTAGATCATTTAGATGGCCTTCCCATAGTTTGGAAGGACATAATTGGTACCATTTTGAGTGAGTTAACTAATTACTTTGCATTATGTTCGGAGTTACATTAGACCGCCTACCCCTTTCCTCCACCGTGAATGTGTCATCCCAGTATTTTTTATGCCTCCGCCAGGCGATCGCCTCCCCCTCCGAAGAGGATGAGGGATATCAGGAGCTTTTTCTCCGCAACTGTAAGTAACGTTAGCGTTAGCTAGGTTAGCTAGCTACTGGTAAACTAAGTAGCTAACGTTAGGCATTAGCCACATGAAAAACAGCTAGGTTGGTGCTAGCTAATGTTACCTAAACTACCATCACTTGTCTTTACATTGTGGCAAATTATCAACTGGTGATATAAGCTGGCTAGCTAGCGAACTGTTAAGATGGCTTCTATCATCCTGTAACATTAGGGTAGCAGCAGCCATTACATTATTATACATTAGCTGCCGACCAGAGATTTAATTGAGTGGGACATCATGGCGTCCTCACAACTAACAACCGTTAGTGTCAGCATACTAGCTGGGCTATTAGCTAGCTATAGCTTTGTCAAACCCAGTCTGTGCTAGACGGGATGCTAATTTTCGCCATATTAAATTCCCATTAACTTATGCTAAAAAACGTCAGTGATATTAAAGTCGTAAGTTTTGATGTAAAAATAAATACATTGTTTTAGCCTGACAGGGGTTCTTGTTACAATTATAGGGGAAACGGAATACTCATAAGGTAACGTTATCTAGAGGTTAGCCAGCCCGTGTGAGCCGTTAACGTTACTTATGAGGACTCAGGTCTGTTTTTCTTTATACAAGCCCGTCCCTGTGTAGCCTGTTTTCTTAGGCCTACAGTTATTAGCTAACTTAGGCTATACTTGCTAACTGGAATCTCATAATTTTCCTCTCACTATATTTGCCGGAGGTTGTTAAGTGAATAAAGTAAGATAAAGTAGCGTATGTTGAAGTACATTTTTTCCAACTATGGTATCGAATTGGGTATCCAGGATTGTGGAATTTCTCAATTGGTATTGCCAACTAAATTTCTGGTATTTTGTGACTCCCCTAATGGACAGATATATCAAGAATTTATGAGTTGAATGTCAGTCTAAAAATCCAATGAAAATCTCAATTTTTATCAAATCATTTTTATATATGAAACACAGCAGCAGTTGAGAGAGAGAGAGAGTGGAGGGACGCAGCAGCAACCGAGAGAGAAAGAGAGAGTGGAGTGATGCAGCAGCAGCAAAAGTCAAGAGAGAGTGGAGGGACGCAGCAGCAGGCAGGATGTGATACACTGTAGTATTATTCAATTTCATAAATATATGCATATTTAAGAGGTTTAACCTCTCTTCCCCAGCAAAAAATGTGTATGCAGGCTACACTGTTATATGGTCCCTACCAATGTTGAAACCAAACCTACGCCTTGGTGTGTAGACTATTACGCGAAGCGAGCCGAACGGACCGCGACACACTGAGCCAAAAACCGACCACGAATGCCGAACAAACACAACCAAACGGACGAAACGTGAGCGAACCTGCGAGGATCAGAACGAGACTGAGCGATTGTGCGGCACCCTATGCACGGTTAAAGCCTGCTGATAAGCCTGCTATTGGTGGGTTAGATTCGAGAAGGAGCGTGTGAGATTGATAAACGGAAGTGATTGGTTCTAGCAAATTAGCTTGTTGTAGAGCCGGCCCATAATTAGTGACAGCTGTGAATAGTGACGGCTGTGCCATATCTATCGTGATTGCCTGGTGATGGTTAATTATGCGTGAAACGACAAGGGAGAGAATTCCTCCAATAGATAGACTCTTCTTTCAAAGCTCATTTAGTTTATGGTTTAGTTTTTTACCCTTCGTGGTGCCTTTAACATTTTGTGGAAACTACTGAAACCTCCATGTTACATGCACCTGTGACATTTACATGCAACCCTTGATTGCTTAAGTCATAGGCCCAATCTCAAACCACCCCCTACCCACTCCCACTCCGCCACCGAGTGTCCCTCCAAATTAAGTGTCACTCGCAGCTGTGGAGGGCACTCTCAATCAAGGGGGAGTGTATATAAATGGAAAGCCAAATGTGGGACGGACTCCCCACTCCACCGGAACCAACTGGAACACGGAAGCAGCTGGCACCATGGCAACTGACAGACGCCACGCAGCCCTTGTCTGTACGGCTGCACTCGTGTTAAACAGTGTGCAAAATGCTAGAGTCGCTGCTCGCAAAAGACGAAAGCGTCTGCAAACTCTTGCAACGTTGCTGTATTAGCAAGCGGTAAGTTAATTTATGTAAGCAATTTATGTAGTGTAAGCCTATGTGATCATTACAGTGACTCGACTCCTGTCAGGCTGAACAACGTGGACCGCAATAAGCAGGCATCGTGGCCATTACACAATTATTGCCCAATCCACTGTGAATACATACAATATCATACATGGAAAGAAAAAAAAAAAACATAATACAAAACCTATAAGGCCCACCCACACACACAGCTCTGAATCCAAGTTTATGCTATGAGGCCACAAGTGATGAAATAGGCTATTTATCTGCAATCAGATAAATATAACGTTGCCATTGGTGACAGTTCCAGCCAACCATGTGTATTCTCATCTGTGATAGGCCACATAATCAACATAGCAAGAACAATACTGGTGAAACATGTAGGTGTAGGCCTGTGATTCAAGTGAAATTGCAGTCTAGGCTATATTAGCTGACTGGATTTGAAAAGTACATCACATAGAAGGTGTTATTGGTAACATTTCTATGTAGACTTATAATAATAATAATAACTATTGCATCCACAGAGCTGTTAGAAATGTGTGGAAGAAAAGTGTTGCTTCATCTAACATATATATTATGATTGTGAATTAATTATTTAATAAATCTAGCAGGTCCGAGATGAATGCTCTGCTTACATTTGTGGGAATGTCCTGTTTAACTCTGTGTGTTCATTTATTGATAGAAAAATATGTCCTGTCTGTTCCCAGGGAGGTAGAATGCTGTACCTGCAGCTAAACCCAGCAGTGCCCATTCTGCGGGTGTACAATGACCCAGAGGCATGCCTGAAGAGGGACTTCCGGCTCACTCGCCAGTCAGTGGCACTGCTGCAGAGGCTGATCCACAACCCAAGGGACCATGGCTGGGGCCAGGAGCTGGAGGTCCTCATCTTCATTTACAGCCTGGCACATGGGCTGTCCCTCTCTGTGGTGTGTCGTGCATTTGGGGTCCCTAGGTCCACTGTCCACCGGGTGATCCATAAAATAGCCGATGAGATCAAGGCAAAGCTGGGTACAATGGTCGCACTGCCAACCCGGGAGGAACTGCCTAACGTCGGCCAAGGATTCTGCCAGCTTGCTGGCACTCCCATCTTCAGCCATGCAGCGGGTGCACTTGATGGATGCCACATCCGCATCAAGCCACCGGGTGGTCTGCACCAAGCTGACTACCTGAATTACAAGATCTTCTATTCCATCCAGATGCAAGCCATCTGTGATGCAACAGGCAGATTCCTAGACATCTTTGTAGGATACCCTGGATCTGTGCATGATGCGAGAGTCCTGAAGAATAGCCCCATCTTCAGCCAGGCCCTCTATCCACCAGCCGACTTCTTCCTCCTGGCAGATGGTGGATACCCATGCCTAGAAACACCTATAGGCATCATCACAATGCTACAAGCTTCCTCTACGAGGACGGAGCCAGGAGAGGTACAACCGTCACCATTCCAGGGCCCGTTCAGTGGTTGAACGTGCTTTTGGAATGATGAAGGCGAGATGGAGGGCCACATTCTTCAAGGCACTGGAGGTCAGTCCAGCCTTTGCCCCAGATATCATTGCTTGTTGTGCCTTCTTACACAATCTGTGCCTCAAGACCAATGATGTCATGGAGCTGGAAGATCTCAACCCTGATGGCGATGCCCAGGGTCCTCATGATGATGCACCAGGCGGCAGGGAAACAACTGGGAATCACATCAGAGAGCGGATGGCTGCAATGCTGTCTGCGCCTGCCCACCTCCCAGAGCACCTGAGGCAGCATGACTATGAGAATGAGCCTCCCCTCCCTCCAGAGCACCTGCAGGAGCATGACTACTTGTGAACTGTATTAAAGTAGTCACTGTTGAATAAGGCAGATTCTGGGCAGGTGGATGCAACTGTTTGCACATTTTTGTTTAATGTACTGTACATGGGGTATGTGGGGTTATATGCTTTCACTGTGTAATTTATAATGTGAGTTGGGAAAAGCATTTCCTCTTTGAGGACAATAAAATCTATCTCACTATCTGTCTATCTATTTATCTATCCATCTATCTATCTACTATCCAAGTTGCAAAACAGGATCTCATCTCAAATCATTTTATATATATATATATATAATACAATAAGTAGCTTCGACAAATCCACAACGTATATTTTAAGGTAGAAAATAATATGAACATGTCAGCACTGCGCCGTAGTGTCCCAAGATGTCCAGCAGATGGCGGCAGAGTGCACCGTACTTGGATTTTGTGGACTGATTTGGGCTTGGCTCACCCTAAATGGGTTCACCTGTTTGGTTGCTGATTGCATGCACCTGTATTTAAGACGTGTCTGTGTTTTGCCATGCATTCGAGCCTCATATGTTTCTAGGATACGCCTGTACCTTTGTTACCCTTTGTGGGACCTTCTTTTGTATTAAAGCAAGTTTGTTTTTGGCTCCTATGCTCAGCGTCCTGTACTTAAACTCAGTACTTTTAAGTTAGCATCGTGACAGTAGGCTCGAATCATCAAAATGAGTTTAATAGGCGCTGAAGGAGCGGACATCAGCCTATCCCAAGTGCTCGGAGCTTTGAAAACCCAAGGATCCTCAATCCAGCAGATCCAGACCTGGATAACACAGCAAATGCATCAACCGAACCCCCCAGGCGGCAAGACATTCCTTCAGAAACCGGAGCGGTATGATGGCATCCCAGAGACCTGTCAGGGATTTTTGACTCAATGTGACCTGTTTTTTGTTATGCAGCCAGATCAGTTCCCCTCAGAAAGAGCTAAGGTCGCTTTTATGATTTCTCTGCTCTCAGGAAAAGCTCTAGTGTGGGCTACTGCCCTGTGGGAGGCTAGTTCCCCACTTTGTGCTAATGCAGCAGAGTTTTCTAAAGCACTACGCCAGGTTTTCAACCATCCTGTGAGTGGCAGAGAAGCAGCACGCCGCATCAGCACGCTCCGCCAAGGGGCCAGAGCCGTTTCTGAGTATGCTATAGAATTCCGCACCTTGGCAGCTGAGAGTAAATGGAACAATGAAGCACTTTTGACCACTTTTTATAACGGCCTGTCTGAGGCGGTAAAAGATGATTTGGCTAGTCGGGAGTGGGGTGCCACTTTAGATGAGCTCATTACCACCTCTATCTGCCTCGATCAGCGCATACGCGAAAGGAGGCGTGAGCGCAGGCTTCCCAACTCCGCACAGCCCCAAGCGCGTTCGCCACAGAGCGCGTCAGCTCCCGCTGCTCAGCCCACTCAAGCGGAGGCTATGGAGATAGGCAGGTACCGCATCACACCTGCTGAAAGAGAGCGTCGCCGCAGAGAGAGATGCTGTCTTTACTGCGGTGAGGCTGGTCATTACAGAGACCGATGCCCCCAGCTGCAGGGAAACGAAAACGCTCATTAGGGGAAGGGGACAGCTTAGTGAGCAGTTTGGTCCGATCTCAGTCCCCCAACCCAGCTAAGCGCCTATCCCTGAGTGCTCAACTCACCTGGACCCCAGAGAACTCTGAGAACATCCCAATCACTGTGCTGATCGATTCCGGTTCAGAGGAGAATCTGATGAACTCTGCTCTGGTCACACGCCTCGGTCTACCGGTCATGGCTCGTCCCAATCCTGTGAGAATACAGGCACTCGACGGACGACCCCTAGGCTCCGGTAAGATCAACTACATGACACGCCCCTTATCGCTACAGATTGGTTCACATAAAGAGACTATCTCTTTGGCTTTAGTCGAATCCCACCATGACATGGTAGTACTAGGGTTTCCCTGGCTCCAGAAGCACAACCCCCTAATCAATTGGTCCACTGGGGCAATTTTGTCATGGAGCTCAGAGTGTGTTTCAGCCAATCATTTTACACCTGGGATAGAGTGTTCCGCTGCCTGTTCATCTCCTGAGCTCACTTCAGTCCCTGCCGAGTATCATGACTTAGCTGAAGTGTTTAGTAAGACTAGAGCTACAGAACTACCCCCTCACAGATCTTATGACTGTGCCATTGACCTGTTGCCTAACACTATTCCCCCCCGGGGACGACTGTACCCTCTCTCCATCCCAGAGACTCAGGCCATGGAGGATTACATAAGTGAGTCCCTTACCAATGGGCTTATTAAGCCCTCGACCTCACCCGTGTCAGCAGGATTCTTTTTTGTACCCAAGAAAGATGGTGGTCTACGACCATGCATAGACTACCGAGCACTGACAACATCACAGTGAAAAACAAATATCCGTTGCCACTCATGTCTTCTGCTTTTGACCTCCTTGGAGGAGCTACAGTGTTCACCAAACTAGACCTGCGGAACGCTTACCATTTGGTCCGCATCAGAGAGAATGATGAGTGGAAGACTGCATTTAGCACCCCTAGTGGACATTATGAATACTATGTGATGCCGTTTGGTCTGACTAATGCACCCGCTGTGTTCCAAGCCTTTGTAAACGACGTGCTCAGAGACTTCCTCAACCGCAGTGTGTTTGTTTACCTCGATGATGTGCTCATCTTCTCCAAGTCCCTTACAGAACATCGTCAGCACGTCCGGCAGGTCCTACAGCGGTTACTGGACAATCAGCTGTTTGTCAAACTAGAGAAGTGTGAGTTCCATGTTACACGCACCTCCTTTTTGGGGTATGTCATCTCCCCTGACGGTGTGATCATGGACCAATCCAGGGTGCAAGCAGTACTGGACTGGCCGGTTCCTACCACTCTCAAACAGGTACAACGTTTTGTGGGATTTGCTAACTTCTATCGTCGTTTCATCCGAGGTTTCAGCTCCATTGTAGCACCCATCACAGCAGTGACCCGTGGAGCACCGACCAAACTCAGATGGACCCCGGAGGCACAAGCGGCATTCGAGCACCTCAAGGCTCAGTTCACGTCGGCTCCCCTGCTGAGGCATCCTGACCCTACCCTACCGTTTGTATTGGAGGTGGACGCGTCCAGTTCTGGAGTTGGAGCCGTGCTTTCCCAGAAGTCAGGTATGGACAATAAGACTCACCCGTGTGCCTTTTTCTCTCGCAAGCTCAGTGACGCTGAAAGGAACTACGACGCCGGTGACAGGGAGCTGTTGGCCATCCTACGGGCGCTTGAGGAATGGAGACACTGGCTAGAAGGAGCACGCCACCCATTCACTGTCATCACGGATCATAAAAACCTCCAGTACATCCGTGAAGCCAAACGCCTGAACCCCCGACAAGCCAGGTGGGCTCTGTTTTTCACCCGATTCAGGTTTATCATCACGTTTCGCCCCGGAACCAAGAACGCCAAGGCTGATGCCTTATCACGACAGTATGACATTGATGTTACTGACCCTGTCCCCGAGTGCATCATTCCCCCCAGCTGTGTGGTGGGACAGGTGACGCTTGCCCTGGAGGACGCCATCCTGCGTGCGCAAGAGGAGGATCCGGGTCCTAGTGGAGTACCCCTGGGCCATCTGTATGTCCCACTCAACGCCCGCTCTGATGTTCTACAGTGGGGGCATGACTCACCAGTGACGGGGCATCCGGGGACTGCCCGCACGGTAGAGCTAGTTAGCCGCCACTTTTGGTGGCCGCGCATGAGAAGCGACATTGAGGAATATGTCCACGCATGTACAGTCTGTGCTACACAGAAGTCAGGGAACCAAGCCCCGGCAGGCCTGCTTCACCCCCTGCCGGTCCCATATCGACCATGGTCCCACATTTCGATGGATTTCATCACAGGCCTACCACCTTCTGATGGCAACACTGTGATTTTTGTAATCGTGGACCGGTTCTCTAAAGCTGCCCACTTTGTCCCTTTACCTAAGCTGCCTTCAGCGAAGGAAACCGCCGATGTGGTGGTCCGGGAGGTGGTGCGTTACCATGGCATCCCAAGTGACATTGTCTCTGATAGAGGCCCCCAATTCATGTCCAAGTATTGGTGTGCATTTTGGTCCTTGTTTGAAACATCTGTCAGTCTTTCTTCAGGCTATCATCCCGAGAGTAATGGACAGACGGAACGTGTGAACCAGGAACTGGAGAAATACTTGCGCTGTATGGTCTCATCCAATCCGGGTGCCTGGAGTCGGAAGCTGGTGTGGGCTGAAATCGCCCACAACCAACTGAGTGGGTCATCCACCGGTATGTCCCCTTTTGAGGTTCAGTATGGATTTGTCCCACCGTTTTTTCCCTCTCAACAGTCCGAGTCAGCGGTCCCCTCTGCGGATGCTGCTGTGGCCAGGTGCCGCCAGGCCTGGAAAAAGGCCCGTGCTGCGCTTACGCGCACCACCGAACGCCATCGAATCCAGGCCAATCGCAGGAGACGGCCTACCCCGACGTTCCGCCCTGGACAGAAAGTGTGGCTCTCCACCAAGAACCTGCCTCTGCGCACAGACACCAAGTTCACTCCCCGGTTCATCGGCCCGTTTCCTGTGGAGAGGAGGGTTAACCCGGTGGCTTACAAACTCAAACTTCCTAGGACTCTCCGGGTGAGACCGGTGTTCCATGTCTCCTTATTGAAACCTCTATTCTCCTCACCCTTGTCCAGGCCTGCCCCGCTGCCGCCCCCTCCGCGGGTCATCGCTGGTGGCCCGGTCTACACCGTCCGGAGGCTGCTGGATTCCCGGCGGTGGGGGCGGGGCCTCCAGTACCTGATAGACTGGGAGGGCTACGGCCCGGAGGAGCGCTCATGGGTGCCCTCCCGGCACGTCCTGGATCCTGGCCTCATCCGCGCCTTTCACCGCGCCCACCCTCTCAAACCTGGCCCACCTGGAGGTGGTCGTCGGGAGGGGGGCACTGTCAGCACTGCGCCGTAGTGTCCCAAGATGTCCAGCAGATGGCGGCAGAGTGCACCGTACTTGGATTTTGTGGACTGATTTGGGCTTGGCTCACCCTAAATGGGTTCACCTGTTTGGTTGCTGATTGCATGCACCTGTATTTAAGACGTGTCTGTGTTTTGCCATGCATTCGAGCCTCATATGTTTCTAGGATACGCCTGTACCTTTGTTACCCTTTGTGGGACCTTCTTTTGTATTAAAGCAAGTTTGTTTTTGGCTCCTATGCTCAGCGTCCTGTACTTAAACTCAGTACTTTTAAGTTAGCATCGTGACAGAACAAACATGATTTGAGCAATGAATGTGAACAAAAATAACAACAAAAAAATCATTTGAAAGAATGGTTAATAAGATGTGACATTCCAGTCTTGAATTTTGGAATGATTTTCTTATCAACCATTCTTTCAAATGCACTCAACAGTCTTTCTGATTGTTGAGTTAACTCAGTGTGGCGTATATCATCTTTTTCTGCCTCTTTTTGGAGGAACTCCAAAATCCCCCCTGTTGCCTTTCTCCTCTTGGCAGGTGGTGGCAGGGTGTCAGGGGAAGGGCTTTCTGTGGGGTGGGATATGGATGGTCCTCCTGGGCTGGGGGGTGTTCTGGGGGATGGGGAGTTTGAGGGGCTAGGGTGGCTGCCTTCTGCTTTGGAGTCGGGGAGAATGGTGGGGTTAGCCAGTGCAGAGGCAATTAGAACTGGGGGGGTAATGGATGGCTTAGACCCCAGTGCCTCATGCATGTCCATGAAATAGGGCCAGTTCTTTGGTGTGTCTTCCCCCTGGTCTGTTCCACTTCCTGTCACTGGCTTTTTCAGCTCCTGTGGATAATGGTGTGCAGTAGGTTAGCTCTCAGCGGCAATAAAACTAGCCTTTAAACAGAGACAAAGTCATTCACCTTATATTTCTTTTGTAGGTTTTCCCACTTTTTAGATGCTTGTTTGTGGGATACACCTTGGAGCCCCATCTCTTTGATCACAAACCTATAGTTCAATATAGGGGGGGGGGAATTAGGTTTTGTCTTTGGTGTGAGTGGGCTACTCAGCCCTCTTAAGGGAGCCTGGGATGATGTAATCCCCAATGAACGTGATCATATTTGGTATGAAAGGTTCATTTGTAAATACTGATAAATGGCATTCTTAAAATGAACAATACCTGTTTAGACGCCCTGGAGTGCACACACACTTTTTGGGTGATTCATGTGAAAAACTTTTAATTATGATAACATATAAAATAATCTAATTAAATACAAATGTATGAGAGATGATCACAAATCCAAAAGGAGATATGTTTAGCAAATTAACTCTTTTGTGCACTGTTGACACAAATAAATCAATGAATACTAAATAACTTACTCCCATGCCTCTTTGGCAGCATTCCTTTTTTTGGTGAATAGGTTTGCGTTTATATGTCGCAGCCTAATCAGCTCTTTTGTCTGTTCCATTGTCCCTGTAAATGAAGGAATATATGATGTCAATTTGACACAGTCCTAAGCCTATTTTGATGTATTTTTCTGTCACCTATGCATGAATACAGGCTTGTAATAGTTTGCTGTTGCCTATCTAAAATGATTGCCAGTGTAGGAAGACGGAACTTACATTTATGTGGTGTTTCCTCCGGCATCGCTTTGCCACAAGCACTTCCTGTTTCGGCTATCGGGAGCTTGCACCGATGCAGACTCGCTATTTAAGGGTTTGACAGCCCACTCGCACTCCAGGGGCACTCCGCGCTAATTGGTTTGGGACGGCCCTTAACATGGCGACGCTCGGCGTGAACGCGCAAACGGAGGGGGAGTGGATAGGGCGAGGGTTTAGGGGGTGGTTTGAGATTGGGCCATAGTGTGAAACCGTCTATGGCTTCTCACTTTCTAGGAAGCTCAAGAAAGAGCATGACTTGCCCTTCGTGTAAAGTTGTAAGTTCATGCCCAGGGTGATGCAGAATACAAATGTGAATGTATACTCATTGTGCTGTGACACGATTTCAAAGTTTTAAATGATGGTCCGGTCAGTTTTGTTGACACTCATGTATTTGTGATCTTCTCTTCCTCCTCTCCTCATGCACACTTCCCCATAGTTTCATTTAGCTTAACTAATAGCCTTTATGCTCAGTGGGAGAATCCCAGTATAGTTTTACTTTGTTGTATTTTTAAAAAATTGTTAGTTTAGGGTTAGCAATTACTGTTACTACAAAAGAAGGCTCTTTTGTAGAAGTTTTATTAGAAGATCAAGCTAAAGCCAAACTACCAGCTTCTCAGTTGGCTTAACAAGAACATGACCTTCCCATGGTGTCTATGGTTGAGTTCAAGCCCTGGGTGATGCAGAATAAACATGCTAATGCCTACTCAGGCATTGTACTGTTTGGATTTCAGACACATGATTAAAAATAATAATAATTAGAGGTTTTAAATAATTATGGTCCAGGCAGAGACCCTTGTCTCCTCCTTCCTCCTCAAAACGCCTGGCCCTGATTTTAGTTCATTTTAGTTAGTTTTGTAGTGTTTTGAAATTGTATGGTAGGCCTACATCATCTGTTCAGTAGAAATCACTTGTGGTTATTTTGTAGTGGACTATATAGTGAATGAAATTAACCGTTGAGAATTCAAACACTAGAAAAAAATGGCCGACACACTATATAGTGCACTATATAGGGAATAGGGAATGGTTTCGAACACAGCTTATGATATAGCCTACCAACAGGCAAATCACAGTGAAGGTATCACTCCATAAACGTTGTCAGCGGCGTTAAGTTGACCATAGCAACGGTAAACAATACTATTTCAGTTTACGGAGGGCTGAAAGCAATGCAATTTAATGAAATTGAACACTACAAACCCATCTTATTCAAAAAGATATTTAACAACAGTGCAGTGCTGTTGTATAAACGCAATATCACATGATGGAGTGCTTTAATGTGGTTGTTGACACAGCTATGCTGGCTACAGCACTCGAGCTGTGCTCTTGTGCTTACGACCACAGCACAGCCATGCCAATAACCACGGTGAAGCACTCCCTCTCGTGTGTTAGTGCTAAAATTATGTGCAAGTTTGGTTTGGGTTTGTGATAGCCAGTTAGCTCATGACTATAGCAGCAGCTACCAGTTAGCTAACATTACAACGATGATTCCTACAGTATATGTAGCTATTTTGATGCTATTCGTTCAATTTGGCATTTCAGCTGTAGAAAAAATGTACAACAAAGTTGGAAATGCAGATACAGAGTAAAGCACTAAGCCTAAAAGATGAAGAAAAAGGAACTACATACATCCATATGTACAGCAGCTGTACAGGATAGCATATAATAGAACAAAGATATAGTCATAGTCATCTTTATTTGTTACATGCATATTATTTACAACTGGTCAGGTTGCCCAAAGCGTGGCTTCCATTAGGTGAAAACATAAAGACAACAACTGAGCAGAGGAAGGAAACAGACATATAGAACTCCACTAAGGGTAATGAGCAACAAGAATAGTCAGATAATAAAGAAAATACAAAATTAGCTATAGTATGGAGCACATCTCAGTAATTCAGTTTGCGGCAGAAATATTTCTTGATCTCTCTCTTGAATGTAGTCAAATCAGGGGCAGTTCTAATGTCCAGTGGCAGTGCATTCCACAGCCGTGGTGCTGCTACTGCAAAGGCTCCATCACCTCTTGAGACCAGGTTAGATCGGTGGACGTGTAGCAGTCTCTGAGACCAGGTTAGACCAGGGGACGTGTAGCAGTCTCTGAGACCAGGTTAGACCAGGGGACGTGTAGCAGTCTCTGAGACCAGGTTAGACCAGGGGACGTGTAGCAGTCTCTGAGACCAGGTTAGACCAGGGGACGTGTAGCAGTCTCTGAGACCAGGTTAGACCAGGGGACGTGTAGCAGTCTCTGAGACCAGGCCTAGACCAGGTTAGACCGGGGGACGTGTAGCAGTCTCTGAGACCAGGTTAGACCGGGGGACGTGTAGCAGTCTCTGAGACCAGGTTACACCGGGGGACGTGTAGCAGTCTCTGAGACCAGGTTAGACCAGAGACCGGGGGACGCATAGCAGTCTCTGAGACCAGGTTAGACCGGGGGACGTGTAGCAGTCTCTGAGACCAGGCCTAGACCAGGTTACACCGGGGGACGTGTAGCAGTCTCTGAGACCAGGTTACACCGGGGGACGTGTAGCAGTCTCTGAGACCAGGTTAGACCAGAGACCGGGGGACGCATAGCAGTCTCTGAGACCAGGTTAGACCGGGGGACGTGTAGCAGTCTCTGAGACCAGGTTAGACCAGAGACCGGGGGACGTGTAGCAGTCTCTGAGACCAGGTTAGACCAGAGACCGGGGGACGTGTAGCAGTCTCTGAGACCAGGTTAGACCAGAGACCGGGGGACGTGTAGCAGTCTCTGAGACCAGGTTAGACCAGAGACCGGGGGACGTGTAGCAGTCTCTGAGACCAGGTTAGACCAGAGACCGGGGGACGTGTAGCAGTCTCTGAGACCAGGTTAGACCGGGGGACGCGTAGCAGTCTCTGGTCACCTGATCTAAGGGTTCTTGATGTTTGTGTTGATGTATATTCCAGGAGTTCTGAGATGTAATCGGGGGCAAGTCCATTTAGTGCTTTATAGGTGAACATGAGGGACGTTTGATGCCGTCTAAAAATGACGTTTGGAGGCGATGGACAAACGTTGAATTCTGACGTCTGCCTGGTGAGACCAGGTTGTACATACATACATAGATGCTGTATGGATTATGTCTAGTAATACACATACTGTAGGCTATACTTCAGACATGCTCAGGCACTGTTCATTATGTTTATTACAGTCTCATGGCCGCTGGCACAAAGGATTGTCTGAACCGCTTTGTATTGCACCTGGGTGGGATGAGCCTGTGGCTGAAAGTGCTCCCCATCTGCCACAGCTCATCATAGTGGGGATGGGAGGGGTTGTCCAGGTTAGACTTCAGTTTGTCCCTCATCCCCCTCCTCTCCACCACAGTCTCCAGGCTGTCCAGTTGTTGCTCCACAACAGAGCTGGCCCCAGACGGGCCTCCCATCTTTGTCTCCAATTATCCTGGTCCTCCATACACCTGGTGATCTCATCGGTGGTCTCCACTTCCACATCCAACTTAATTATGTCCCCAAATTATTTGGTAGGATGTCCTTGCAACTTGTGTCCATGCCATGGGGATGGCTCCCATAACACCAGCTTGCTCACGGTGTCTGTAGCAGTGCCCAGCCAGCCTCATTCTCCTTGCTGCTAGCTTCCCACTCACCCTTTGCCTCTCTCTGTACAGACCTTCAATATGACTTATGTCCAACGCTGCATGTAGCATTCTGGTGTAGCATCCGTCCAGCGACCACTGCAGGGAGTGGCTCAGGGTCCAGCACTCACAGCCATACAGGAGAACGGCCTCCACGATGGCGTCGAAGAAATGGAGCTTGGTTTCATGGGGGAGGTTGGATTTCCACACGTTGCTCATACTGTTTAGAGCTCTCCACGTGAGCGCCTTCCTCACTTTGAGGTCCTGCTCCATTGAGTTGATCCAAAAGCCCAGTTATTTGAAGTCCTCAACCTCCTTCAGAGCAGTACCCTCAGCTGTCATTAGGGGCAGATGTTCCATGGTGTTAAAAGTGATGACCTCAGTTTTCTTGGCGTTCAGTACATGACCCACCTTGGCACATTCCCTTTCCACTCTGGTCAGGAGCTCTTGTGCTTGCCTCACTTGGTTAGATATCAGGCTGATGACAGTGGTTGTAGTCCAGGTCTGTTAGGATTACAGCAGGATACTTTATCCACCTCCTAGGTGTGAAGCCAAGATCCTCCTCTCTTCCCTGGATTGCCTGCCTCAGTGCGTAGTCCAGGACTATTATAAAGAGGAAGGGTGCGTGGGTGTCCCCTTGTAACACTCCCACCATGATGTCAAAATCCTCGCTGCTGCCATCCGGCGTCACAACCCTTGCCCTTGTGTTCGAAGATATGGTCCCTATGACCTTAAGTTAATTGGGGGGAACACCATAGGTCTGAGATTTTCATCTCATCATGACGCCTCTGTGTATTGAGTCAAAGGCCTTTTTGAATCAACAAAACACCACGCCGCTGTCATGTCCTTCTTCTTTACCTTGATGATCCTCCTTAGGACCAAGATCTGACTTACTGTGGACCTCCCCTCTCGAAAGCCATTCTGGTTCTCTCAAGTTTGGGTTGATCAGGCAATGCAGCCTGTTAAGTATCATGCGGTTGTACATATTTGCAATGATATGGGTCAGGCTGATGTTGATCCAGATCCCTGGATTTAGGCACTGGGATAATATTGGAGAGACACAATATAGCAGGCTTGTTATTTTTCATTAGGGCAAGGTTGCAGATGCCCCAGGTTGCAGATGTCCCAGGTTGCAGATGTCCCAGGTTGCAGATGCCCCAGGTTGCAGATGCCCCAGGTTGCAGATGTCCCAGGTTGCAGATGTCCAATATGATGTCATTAAGGTCACGGTGACTCTGTAGCACCGATTAAACTGAAAAAGGCTGTAGCTAAGCACAAAGCTCTATGGAGGAATGAACTTAAGTATATATATATGTATAAGAGCTGAGCACACATGGAGGAAGACCAAGCTACAGGCCATAAGAAATGCTAGAAGAGATCTCTTATCAAAACTGATCTCTAGAAATCAAAACAATTCCAGGGCACTTTTCTTAACGATTGACAACCTCTTAAATCCCGCCCTATACACCTATCAACATGTCCTCTACTTCAAAGTGTGAGGAATTTGTAGCATATTTTATCACCCAGTCAAGACCAAATGTTTTCATTGATGACCCTGTTCATCCACAGAGCAGGGTTATGAACTTGTTTCCACCAGTTGACACAGAGATGCTGATGAAAGTGGTGTCACAACTTAAGTTGTCTACCTGCTTCATCTTATTCCCACCAAGTTCTTCAAGACTATTTTGAACTCTGTGGGAGTCACATTAGCTATTGTAAATTGTACCCATTCTGAAGAAAAACAACTTAGACTCCTCAGTCCTCAGCAATTTTAGACCTAGATCTCCAATCTCCCTTATTTGAGTACAATTCTAGAAAAAAACTGTATTCAAACAGCTAAATAATTTCCCAGCTGCAATTTCTATTCTGGACACTTTTCAGTCAGTTTTTCGCCAGCATCATACAGTAGCACAGAGACAGTGCTGGTAAAGGTTGTAAACAATGTCAGAATCGATGCTGCCTCGAAAAAGCTCTCTGTCCTCCTGGACCTGAGTGCAGCGTTTGACACTGTAGATCATGATATCCTTGTTAGAAGACTGGAGAACTGGGTCAGCCTCTCCAGGCCGGTCCTTGACTGGTTCAGGACATATTTAACTGGCAAGTTTATCATCACCCTTGGTGACCACACCTCAAAGAACACTGAGATGACATGTGGGTCCCAAAAGGATCAGTTCTAAGCTTGTGACCAAGTGAAAAAATCTCACTCCACACTTTTGGTCTAACTTGGCAGTTTGTTTGTTCTAACTGTGCTAGTGTGTTTTCAACACGTTGAATAGCCTCTGCCGAACTATAGTAACGATTACAACTCTGAAAACTAAACTGCTGACCCTTGGCTCAGGCTAAAGTTAACACAAAGCTGTCATCGAATGATCTGCAAAGCAGTTTGCATGGCTACTAGCACTAATCAAAAGGGATCAAATTGAAAAGCTCTAATGCCGGGCTCACTACAGGATATTTAAAATCCTAACCAATTTCGAAATCGGGTTACATCACGCACATAAGGAGAATCTTAACAGATATTCTTCTTGCACATCTCAAACAAGCACACACAGCAAGATTTGAAAATAACGGCTCATCACACACTACAGGATCTTATCATGCCCGATCGAGCAACGAATCACTGGTCTCGCCGTCTCACTTGTAAAGTCGGGACGTAATAATCTTAAATATCAAACATGTTTGATATTATCGGGGCCGCCCCGATGGGTCGGCGAGCCGATCGGGAGGTATAAGATTGGATCTGTAAACCCCTCACATTACAAGATAATCTGGGCCGATTATTGGCCCCGACCAACGTTCCAGACTAGATTTCTCTTCCGATTGTGGGGAGGGGTGAATCGGGGATAAATAGGCCCAAAAATTCTGTAGTCTGAGCCCGGCATAACAGGCATGAGTATTTGTAGCAAGAGATTCCCTAACCTACTGCTAGCCAGCTAAACTACTTAACGTTTAAACATAGTTGCTGCAAATCCTTAATCTCAATCCAATCTTGTGAATTGAGCACACAGTCAATAAAACAGAATCAAATCTAACGTTGCTTGCCGGGACATCCATTTCCAATGTTTTGCTCCACTCCAGACCAGGCCGTTTCACTGCGGACGAATATAAGGGAGGACATAATTTCCGGTAACGTGGGTCTTTCACTCTATAGGGAGCGATTCTGATTGGTAGCGTTGTTAGAAGGCGCTCATTCTAGCCTAGATTCTCGATAGAGATGTCTCCAGACTTTCGGTGGCTGAGAGGCGGAGATCTCAAAAGTCTGACATTACGAAACTATAGAGAATAGGGAACGATTTCAAACACAGCTTTAAATGCTTTAAATGGGAACTCACTGTACAGTACGTACTGTAAGTCTAGACATGACTTGAAATATTGTCTACTGACCATAGAACCTTTCCATTGCAGAGTGGGCTATATAACTATGTGTAAGTAATTACATGAGTCATTTTGGGTTGAGGTTACAACTAAGACCATGTTGTTGTTCCAAGCATTGTTCCCACATCATCAGTTCAGTGCAGTCACACAGCTTTTCTCCTCTTCATACAAAGCAGGCCAACACAACAAACCAATCATAGATTCACTGATGCTCTTTCCACCCTTTTACCTAAGGGCAGTGTCTCTACTGAGCCTGCTACACTGGTGTTGCTGGGGTTTGTATGAGGTGGTGGGCCCCATTGGAGGGCCCAGTGAGGAAAGCCACCCTTGACAGGCTCCATTCACAGACACAGGGTGAATCATAACTTAGCACTAACCAAAACTGATTCTGGGGTCTGGTTCTCTTTTTCTACTGGTTATTCACGTGTGTTTTGCTTTATACACTTAGTTCGCTAATGAGAGGAACCCATTCACGGTCATCAGCAGCATTGTTGTGGTTGTGAGGTCGAGTGTGTGCACTGAGGCCCCCCAGCTGAGGTGGCTATAGTGGTGGTTCCAAGAAAAGACTCAATGAACCGGTGTGTGTTGTCACCACTAATCACCTTAACCATGCTATGTCTGGCATTTTAAAAGATGTCTATCACATTCAGGGCTCTTAATACATCTGCCCTAAACATATTTAGCGTTCTGTTGTTAGTGCCATATCTAATATGTTTGCATGTGTGTATGTGTGACATGTGCATATCTGCAATGACTCCTACATTTCATCTTAGCACCCTAAAACAAATTTTTTTTAATAATTATTTTTATTTTCATAAATTATTTTTAGTCCAGAAACAGGGACAAACAAATACAGGTGGGTGTGGACTTTATTTAAACAGTATTATCCAGTATTCTTTTCCGGTTTGCTGGAGCCAATTTGCATGCCCCTTGTTGGTAAAGTTTTAGTTGGTAACGTCTGCCTGGCGCCAGTAAAATCTGTAAGGGGAAGTTGAGTGAACTAGTGATGAATTTCATGGCGTAGCTAGATGAAAATGACCATTTCATAAATTGAGATGATAGCAAATATATTATTATTATTATTATTATACTGCATATATATATATATATATATCAGTGGCGGCTGGTGACTCAAAAAACTGAGGAGGACAGGAGTAGGGATGGGTATCGTTAGGATTTTATTGATACCGGTATCAATACCGTTACTGCTTATCGGTACTGATACTTAACGATACTCTTATCAATACTACACTACCACTTTGGGAGTCATACACATCTGTTGGCCTTCATTTACATAGTGGACTGTCACTGTAATATAGTGATCCTGTGTGATACTTGTCCAGTCATTGCTGGTTATGGCTACATTGGCAAGCTCACCTACAGTATGATGTTTTTCTTTTCAACTGCATGCTAAGCAGGTATGAGGGTGTCTGATAATGTGCCTCTGGTAACTGGGGTTAAGGGCTGTGATCATCACCCTACAGCAGGCATTCCCAAACTGTAAGGCGGGCCTACCCTGGGGCACCCCAAAGAAATTTGATGGTAAAAAAAAAAAAAAGGGAAACATGTTTTTTTATTTTTGAATTTTCTATGTTTTTTATGAATGAAACGTGATTTTAAAGGTCAGGAAATCTAAATAAATAATGGGAGAGATGTATACTAAATTTGCGGATAGTGCAGAGAGCCTCCCCCCACAGGCATGAATGTATTGTGCGAAAACGTCATTGTTAACTAGCAACATGTGCCACCGAGCTAACTTAGCTGTGTAACGTTATGGGCTAGCTAACGCTGCCTTGCATAATGGACAAATTTGGGGGGTTGAGGGGGCGCGGGTGTGTTTTCAGAGGGGAGGCCCACATTGATGGAGTTTGGGAACCCATGCCCTACAGTAACAGTTAACAGTAGCTGTTAACAGTAACCGCTACTAACATCAGAAGACATAGACTTAACTGTGGCTACATTACTTATGTAGCTAGCTACAACAGCTAAAATATTTTAATTTCAGCATCTCTCACTCCCAGTCAGAAAATGTCTGCTAATTCCGATGCTAATTTTTGCTGTGTTAAACTCCATGACTTATGCTAAAAACGTTAGCGATCTAAAATTCCGCAACTGTTGGCATTCATTTTTGTGGGGGTCTTTCAGGAGGGGCGGGAGGTTCTATTGGGGGGGAAACTGTACAGACTTATTTATAATAACGATAATGAGTGTTACCTGCATCTTTAGCCTGGCTCATCTGCTGCTGCAGTATTGCTAGAGCCAACAGCGTTAGCATTAGCTGCTACACTAAAGCAGTCAAACACACTGCACTGCTTCACATTTACCGAAGGTAAAACTTGTAAGTGTTTCATTAGGTTGCTGGTGTTAGTGCTACCCCCTTTGGACACAATTAACTTTTTACATAAGTTGCATTTACTGTCAGTAGATTTGATGAAGTACTGTTTTGCCCGTTCTGTCACTATGCCTACTTCTTAAAGTGGACTATTAACATAAATGCAATTGAATGTTAGTCTTCACCACCAAGTCATCACACTCTGAAATGTGATTGGACCAACAAAATGTCAATATCTCAATCCTGTTCAGACAGGGCCGGAGGACAGTCCTCCGATGCGCGTCATTTTCAGTGTTTTGGCCAATCACAAATTAGCAAGAAAAAAATGGCATTACGTTGATTTAATATAAAAGAACCCGCCCTAAAGGAGGACAGTCCTCCCTTTCATATGTATGGGTCCACCATCTACACCTTTTGTAGATGTCACTGTTGGAGCTTTAGAATTTCAACAATGGGGTTTTATCCTTAGGGAAAACCTGATTTATGAACAAAATGGAAATATTATTAAATATTATTTATTAATATATATATTTTAATATATTAATATTTAAATTTTAATCCCTCTCTTCTCTTCAAAACTGAGGAGGACAGTCCTCCTGTACCTCAATGGATGAGCCTCCTCTGATATATATGTATAATATTATTATATATTTGGTAACATCTCAAGTTAAGAAATGGTAAGTTTCATCTAGATGTCATCTCACAACAGCTGCTGTGTGTGCTGTGTGTTATGCTCCGTAACAAGAGAATGTTGTGGCCTGGTGACGGAGGAGATGTGCAGCTGCACTGTATTACACACTCACGTGAGATGGTGAGCGAGGGGGTCGATTGGCACAGTCAAAGGCAGTGAAAATCACGAGGAGCACATTTTTTTGACCATTCATAGAGACTCTTGTTAGAGGCATTTTCGGCCAGGATTACTATTGATTTATAGGACTGATTTTAAACCAGAATTGAACAAACTAATGGAGGGTTGGGCTCAATAATGCTAAATCAGGCAATGATGAGGCACTGTGCCACCTACAGCTGGCCGAAATCGATGAATGTGATTAATTTGCATTAATTGTTATTAACACCTTAATGTTTGCATGATTAATTAATCAATTAATGCAGGGGTGCCCAATACGTCGATCGTGATCGACCAGTAGATCTCAGAGTCTATGCTGGTAGATCTCTATGCTGGTAGATCTCTATGCTGGTAGATTGCGAGCCATTCAAAAGAAAAGACATAAAAAGTTGACTTGATGAAGCGCATTGAGGTTGCATGTGCAGAAACAAGCAGTCACGTCACCTCTCTTGTTGTCCAAATGAGCAACTTTTTCCTCCTGCTACTTTATAGATTACAAGTATGACCTTTTGTACTGTAGTTTAGCTGAGTATATTAATGATTTAATCATGTGAGTGCTGATCTAATCATTGTTTAGGCTTGTTTTTGCAGCTGCTACAACTCGTTTTATGGGCTACAATCTATTTTGTACCACGGTAAACTAGAGTGCTGAGAGTAGCCAAGGAAAACCCACCAAAACCCCGAAAATAGTCAGGATTATGCAACCCTGGTTGATTCCATTCAGTGCAAGTCGTGCATTGTGCTGTGTGATTGAGTCATTTAAGTAGGCTAAAGACACCGCAGATAGTTTCAAAGTAGCTCACAAGCCAAAAAAGTGTGGGCACTCCCGAATTAATGTGTTAAATTGACAGCCCCAATACAGACACACACACGCACACACATATAAATAAATACATATATATATATATGTGTGTGTATATATATACACATATATATATATATATATATATATATACACACAGTGTAGAGAGAGAGAGAAATCTGGACACATATCACCGGGTATTGTGTTAAATGTTCTAGAAGTCCAGGATGAATTTTACTTTTTTAACAGGTTTGGAACCATTGTCAATTGTATTATTGCATAACCAGTGGTTCCCATAAGATGATACTCTACAAATGTATGGTATTTTGGTCTTGTGATTTTGAATTGGTAATATTTTTTAAAGGTTGTATTTTACTTGATTTTTATCTTTATATTATTTTATTGTGTTTTATCTTCCAACTTATTTTTCCTGCTTTTTGCTCATTTTTGTTATATGTGAAGCACTTTGTGCATGTAAATTATCTGTTGTATAGCACTTTGAGCTGCATTTATTTGTATAAAAGGTGCTATACAAATAAAGTTTAATTATTATTTCTATATATACAGTAAATATATATTAGGACTATCAAACGATTAAAAAAATAATCTTATTAATTACATGATCTGTAATTTATTAATCGTGATTAATCGCAAATTGATGCTATATCGATTTTTTGCTGACAAAAGCCCCCATATAAAGATATTTAAATAGACCTTTCTGATCTGTCGATCACGCTGATAATAATAGAAGCCAATAAGGTTGCTTGATTTCTGGAAACCATGTCTCTGATGTCCCACAAACAAAGCTTGTCCTGCACAGTGTTCATAGCTTAGACATTAGTTTGAAGAGGTTCTTAAAACATGCAGAAAACCGGCCTGCAGGCTGCTGTACCATAATGTTATTTTTTGTGCAGCACCGACACAAAAAGCTACGAACCTAGTAACATTAGCCTAGGTGCTTGATGTACAGTAGCTAATTAGCCTATAGCTAGTAGTAAACAGATCATTTTCACAGGCTTATTTTCTAAGAATGGAGGCCACTAACTTATTCACCCTGTTCAACGTGCAGTTAGACTCCACGATTTTGTCCTGATGAATTTCAATCTGGAGTTTGT
Organism: Borostomias antarcticus; assembly: GCF_949987555.1. Classification (NCBI taxonomy): domain Eukaryota; kingdom Metazoa; phylum Chordata; class Actinopteri; order Stomiiformes; family Stomiidae; genus Borostomias; species Borostomias antarcticus. Next base: position 5,220,347 of record NC_140237.1, read on the forward strand.
GAGCCGTTTGTGCCTTCCGCATAGGCTACATCGCCAACACCTAGCAATATCTGCTCCGTCCGAAATCCAAATCTCATGGATATATCCTAGCAATATGTGCTCCGTCCGAAACCCAGATCTCATGGATAAATCCAGATCTCATGGATACATATATCCTTGTTAAAAAAAAGTTTAGGCCTTTGCTGCTGATGCTGACAGCTATTGCCATATTACCGTAAGCATTGAGATGATAAGTTAGGATAAAACTGTATTGACATGTTAAGCATTGAGATGCTAAGTTAGGATAAAACTGTATTGACATGTTTAGCATTGAGATGCAAAGATAGGATAAAACTGTATTGACATGTTTAGCATTGAGATGCAAAGATAGGATAAAACTGTTTCGATGGTATGCAAACGACCACGCTCTTATTAGCTGTCCCATCTGGGAGTTTTTTTTAAAAGTAAACTTTCTGTTTAGAGGGCAAAGCAAAATGATTATCCGCCTCCTCGAGTTTGTTTGAAGGCAAATATGTTTTTGCGTGAAGTAGCCTACAGGGTCATTCAAGTCCAAATTAAGTTTGTCGCTTCAATAATGTTAAAACAGGCATGACGCGGCAACTGTGCCACCTACAGCTGGACAAATCAATGAATGCAATTCATTTTATTAACATGTTAAGTTTGCATAGTTAATTAATAGAATTAACATGTTAAATTGACAGCCCTAATACTGTATGCATATTGAATGTTCTGACAGAACGTTTGGTCAAACGTGTTGTGACTGTGACTTAGAGTGTCTGGTTTAGTTTCATGGTGTGCGTCAAAGAAGGTTAGCTGTTGTTTGCTAGCTTGCTACTGTAGCTTAGAGATTAGTATCTCTCACTCTGTGCTAGCCTCCTTGCACACTCACCAGAGCTGATGCACTTATTATTCTGATAGAACTGGGCTTCATGGTAGGCCTATATCTTACATTATACCCTCATCATTAATTGGTCTGTTTTCCTATAAATGCACATAAGATGAGTAAGGTCAAATGGATGTTAACTGACTGCATTACCCACAGCAACCCAATATTCAATTAGAAATACGTTATACATTGATATGGATCAATACCTATTATGAGATTATAAATTCTCTGGTTGTTATGTTTGCCTTTTGGTTAACAAAAGAGGCAGAGGAGGATAGAGCGGGAGGAGGAGAGAGAGCTGGATGCAGTCCATAGAGTGTGTGTGTGTGTGTGTGTGAGAGAGAGAGAGAGAGAGAGAGAGTGAGAGAGAGAGAGAGAGAGAGAGCAAGAACCACGTGAGAAAGTGGAGGAGTAATCAAGGGAGTAGTAATCAATGCCCTGTAGTAAGGCAGCTTCTGTTTTGCCCACATTCTGATCATTGCAGTGGCTCCACAATGGTTTCACATAACCAAGCAGTGCATTTATATATTGTTATCAAATGTGCAATCTCCTCTTACATTTATTTACATCACAAATACTCTGTTTGCTTTATTTATTAAAGTATCTTATATCTTATCTTATCTCTGATCTATTTATTATCAGAGTATATGTAATTTCTAGCTGACTATGATATGTTTGTGTGCAGGTTAGCAAATCAGTTTGAGCATAGGGGCTGAGCACACCTAAAGATTTCATCCTATAGAATTGCTCCTGATTATTATAATCCTAATACAACTGCATTTTAGTTATTTTGTTGTATCAGTGGGGGTACTTACTTATTCACATATAGTGGAACTTCTACCACACTATGCTCCACGATAATTTCACAGAGTCCTAGTTCCCCTTTAAACTCACATGCTTGGTGGTGGAGCTTGGAGCTTTGTTTCAGTTCGTCCCCGCCCTCACCCCAAACCCTGAATAGCAATATGGGTGAACAGGCCAGTGGAGTTTCAGCAAGTTCCGGAATGTGTGCTTAATTGTTTTGGTGTTTAATATTATTTTGTCTTGAAGGAAAACTTAACATAACCTTCAAACAAGGATAACTAAATCAATCAATTCCATGTCTGTGTGTGCAGACATTCAATGACCTGAGTTAAGAATATTTTTTGTTATTTATAGACACAAAAAACGTAGGCTACCCTCTTGAGTTGTCAATCCATGCACGCTTCAATGGAACATGCGCCACGCTCAAGCAGGGATATTCACGTGTCCATGACGTGCCGTGCAGGGAAGGGGGAACATTCTTCGGGGGGTTGTTTTCATCCGCGCAAACGCCATGTCAACGAGTTCAGATGGGCGCGGTTGCTGCTGACTGGCTACTGGACCACGCGGTGTAAGGGCACACCGCAGTACATCTTTGGATAGCAGAGAATTTAGTGCAAATGCGAAACCAGCCACAAATAAATGACATAGGCCGTGTCCGAAATGCATACTACCTGCTACTTGCTATATAGTAGGCACTATATAGTAGGCATACTACATACTATATAGTACCTACTGTTCCACAAAACGCGTGTAGTATGCGAGAAAATACAGCATGCTACTCGAGTCATCCAGCGGAAGTGACGGGTACGATACTGTTTACTCCCGCGAAGCTGTGGTACAATTATCCGGTGTTTTCTGTGATCATTTTGTGTATTATCCACAAAAAAATTGCCTTTTCCTGGCATGGGATGTGCGGCTGCTGCTGCCGCCAGGAGAAATCGTGTTCGCGCTGCAAGGAGAAGAGCCGTCATGAGGTCTTCTCGACATGCTTGTAGTTGAGGTAAATATTGAACGTTAGCTTGCTAGCTACGCTAGTTAGCTAGGTTAGTTGATAGCCCCGCATGTGCTGGCTTGGGGCTGGCTATACTGTTACATTTGTACCAGGGATGTTATATTAAATAGATTCTGAGAGGCAGGTAAGCAAAACAATAAAACTCAACTCATTTTAAAGAGGTGGGTAAACTGAGTTTACCTGGGTTTACTCATCACTACACGCCTGCTTTGTAATGTTACATTTTAGCTCTACAGATAATGACATCTATCTATTATCATATTGTAAAGACAAGTATATGCCATACGCACAAATGAGTTAAAGTTTGCCCTAATAATATTCCCCCTGTAGGCTCACATGGAAAACAGAGGGCCTCACCAAGACACTTTTGTGTGTCTGCTAAGCGACTTACAGTAGGCCTAATTGCATTTAACCATTTAAAGGTTGAAGACCTTGATGGTGGCCATGGTCCTGCTGCTGCAGATCATCCCAACCCTGGAGATGGCCTCAGAAAGTGTCTCGCAGCGGCAGCATCAGCACCAGCACAAGCTGCCTGGATCGCAGCTCTTGGTGAGCACGACTACCCCCATCCTGCCATAAGTAGTCAGTCTATCAGTTCATGAGTGTGCTTTGCCTTGTTCCTTATAGACAGCCTTGAGGCTTTAAACACCGATCAGTTGGTTATAGGCAGCCTTGAGGCATTTGTTTAAATGTATTTGTATTTAAATGTATGTGTAACACTGTACATAGTAATCAGTTTAAGTATTTTGGGGGGGAGACAACAGATCAGCGTTCTCCTGTCAGTACCTTTTGCAAGGAAAGCTAATGATCTGACCAAATATAAACAAGTCAAAAGTATATTTGAAGACCATTGTGTAATAAAAATATCCAAGAAATGTTTATGGTTGTGTTTCTTCCATTATACATGTAAAAGTTACTTCTTGATGTATTAACATTTCAACAAAGTGTAATATCTACACATCAGACACATTGTCTTGATATGTCTACAGGTCATGTACAGTAACTTGGAAGGTCTTAACACAACACGCAGAGCGCTTTGGACATGTAACTCCCTTATCAAGTAGTCGTTAGTCAGACACATTAAACAGTGATGCTTTCATAACCGTCTCTGAATAATTCCAATGAAGCATTGTGAACCAACATGTGTGTTCCGTCTTTTATGCCTAATTGCAAACTACAATGTCCATTAGGAATGTTCTTTTACTCTAATGACTGGTTTTAGGTATAGTGACATTTGTTCTTTGACTGGGAATACATTACAAGGAATGACACACAAACACCAATTTAATTCAAGAAAATACATTTAATAAAAAATAACAAAAACAATAATGGAACAAGATAAAACAGTTTTTTTTGACTGAGGCTTCTAGAAGCAACATCAGCCGGTCCTCCCTCTCCTTAAACAACCCCCTTTCCTCCCTCCACTCAGCCTTCATCTCTGCCTCCTCTCTCCCCCATTCAACATCAGCTGGTCCTCCCTCTGGAGGACGGCCAACTCTTCCCTGTTTACGGGGAAGAGAAACACCACGCTGAAAGGCTTGGAGTAAGTTAACTAACGTATGCATTGTTGTTCAGAAGCAATCCAGCGGTCTGTTTACTTTGGATATTGATTTATGTAGGACCTACATCTTAGAAGCTGGGCTGCAGGGGACGACGGAGACAGCCTGGATAAAGCACACGGAGAACCTTGTAGCCATGTACAAGGTAATTTTGATCTACAGGCTACATGATAGCAAATATATTGATAGGGACTCACAGTTTGTATGACACTAGAAAACTGTTATCTAACCTCATAGGACCTAAAGAGCCCCAGAACTGGGGTCAGCACAGAGGGAGGGGAGGCCACAGCCGGGTCGTGGAAGTGGTAAGGGGTCTTGGAAGAGGCGATGGGGGCCACCCATGCGGTTACACCGTAAACAGGGAGGAGTTGGCTGTCCTCCAGAGGATCATCGTCCCTGGTGTGGTCGTTGGTCCCTGTAATACATCCAGAAGTATTATGGGACAATGAATACTAATATATTAATATATGATATATGAACAGTTGAACTCGTTTAAATCATGGAATGAACAGACAATTGTTTAAACAACTTCAAGTAACGTTAGGCTCGGTGGCTTAGGTTAGCCATTTAACAACTCATCACAATTTCGACATTTCTTATACATTTCTTAAGCAATCATGGTCATATTACATGGAAATGTTACTCTGTTTGTCTTGATTCTAGCTATAATAACATTTAAGCTATGACATTAATACGTTTTGAGCAAGAGCCGTCTGAACACCTGTAACGTTAGTAGCCTATTAACGTTAGCTGGGCTAGCTAGCTAACGTAACGTCCACCACAGAGATCAATGCAAGCAGCTAGCTATCATGACGTTCTTTTTCGAAATGTCATTTCTACCCCACCTATATACACAAAACTGCATTTGTAGCTCTGTGTCGTTATAACTAAGATATCTGTCAGAAAAAATAATTTTTTCATCGACAAATTAAGTCAATACTTACATTTGAAAACTCCCGCTGCGGTCCCGGAGACCTCTTCGTTCGCCATCTTTTTTTATTTTTCTCACAGCCCAGTGACGTATCACGTCTCGACTTCCGGAACAGTATGCTCCGGACTATGCTACATTTTCGGCCATTTTTTCGCCGATTTCGCGAAATACAGTATGCACAGTTTTGATGCAGCATGCTGCATCTCGCCTACTATATAGCAAGTAGTATGCAATTCGGACACGGCCATAGATTGCTATGGTATGTAGCCCATAACCTATTTCTAGAATTTCTCGAAGTTAAAGGGAATGACAAAGAATTGAGATAATTTTCTCTCCATATATTTCTCTCCTATATCAGCCTATAATGTGTAGGCTGAGTGAGTTCACCTTGGCTATGACCTTCCAATATTAAGTGAACAAAAATTCAGTAATAATTATTATTAATGAAAATAGATTAAGTGGGAAAATATGGATGAAACTATATATGTATCCTTTATTGTTTTATTATTTCAGTTGTATTATTATTGTCTAGAAAAGGTGCTATTTTATCTTTACCCTGCACTGATTGACATCAGGGCGATACCGAGGGACAACATGGTGTCAAACAGCTATATCAGGTTTGTCTCTCCATCCGTGCTTACCCATGGAGTAGCACTATGCACAGTAGGCTAACTCCATGTTGACCCACTTCCTTGTCCATAGCGCACTGCCCAGGCCACCCAGTGTGGGGATGATAGGGGGCAGGGTGAGCAGACTTGGCTTAGCTTGGCGATACTCCAACCAAGGTCATATGCGCCTGGGGCTGTGGGACTGGGGACTGGGAGGGACTGGGACTGGGAGGGACTGGGGACTGGGAGGGACTGGGGACTGGGAGGGACTGGGGATTGGGAGGGACTGGGGACTGGGGAATGGGAGGGACTGGGACTGCGAGGGACTGGGGACTGGGAGGGACTGGGGACTGGGAGGGACTGGGACTGGGAGGGATTGGGAGGGACTGGGAATGGGAGTGACTGGGGACTGGGAGGGACTGGGGACTGGGAGGGACTGGGACTGGGAGGGACTGGGACTATGGGACTCAAGGGGGAGTGGCCTGTCACAGGTGTTATGAAAGGGATGTGGGACATGTTTTCTTTATCTCAAGTTGTCCTGGCCACTTTCTTCAGTTGTTTTGGTTTACAAGATGCAAAATATCAAACTCAATTAGTCCCCTGAAATACTAAACTAAACAAAGTGTGTTCGGTTTGATACTGTATCAGCAACTCAGCTACTCTATTCAACACCCTAATCCCAACACCGAGAATGGACAGAGTGTGATTTGTGAACTCCAAAGCCCCATATTGTCTCCATGTTGAATCTGCCCATGGTGTACAGTATCAATTCCTGCATCATCAGGCTGATCTAAGTGACTGTACTTAATGTCTATTCAGGTCAAGAGCTCTCTCTCTCTCTCTCTGTAGCCTCTTCCCCAGACTAAAGGCACAGTGCAAATTACAGGATAACCCAAACACACCCACCCACAGTTACAAATGAGAGGCCAGGTCCTCTGGAAGGCCAGTCACAGCAACGCTAGATGCTTTTCTGCAATGGCAGAAAGAGCCACAAAAAGTACACACTTCTGATCCTCAGCATCAACCCTGATGCACTGTATCCAACAGTATCGGTATGCAAGTTATGGTGACTGTAAATGACTTGGGTTGGGTAGATCATCTGACTATAAATAATGCTCTTTAGGCCTACATCACATGAATGAATGACACTTTGTTTCCAGTCCCTTAGAGGAACATATTTGATCAGAGAACACAAGTTCCTGTGCAACCCTAAGATGGTCCCACAAGGTTCCCAGTTTAGGCAATTAACTCTGTGGACTGAGCATACTGAGGGCACAGACAAACATGCTACTGTACAATGTTTTTTACCCAAGGCTACAGTATGTGAGTTAGCCAGTCAGCAATTCACGGAGAATGCTGCCCATGCATTTGCCATATGTCTCCCAGATTAGCCCACATTGTAGCTAATAAGCAAGAGCAAGCTGAGATAAAGCTGATCAGAGCATCAGTAGGATTATATACTGTAGATGATCTGCTTCTCATGATGTCTCGTCTCATCATCATTTGGGAAGGATCATGGGCCTCACCTTCTGGTGCAAAGCTGGCAGCAGTAAATTAAGACAGGATGCACAGCTGACTTCCTGTTTTAAGGACAAGCCCTGGAGAGGGATGTGTAGCACGGTGCTGATGGTCCTTGTGAGAGGCCAAGCACACATTTTTTCCATGGAGTTGGTTAGTCTTGAGGAAGCTTTTTTTTCTTCCTATTTTTTCTCTTTTTTTCATTAATATTTTTGATTGCAGGTTGTTCTTGGGTGCAGTCCACATTGGTACACAAAAGAAGATTATTTCCCCCCCTTTTCCCCTCAATAACAACATTACAGCGGCATCAAAGAATGTACAATTACAATTATTTGCATTTGTTTATACACATCAATAGACGAGATAGTTAAAGGTGCTCAGTTCGATTTCTCTTTTCTTTTTTCGGCCACTAGATGGGTCAGTGGTGCAGCTTATCGGATATAAACAAGTGGGTGTTTTCACTCCATATAAGGATATGTACCCCCCCCCCCCCAGCCGCATCTTCACTAGTCGGTTGAAATAATTCAACAGTATTGATTAGTGTACCTGATCTTCTTTTGTCTGACTCTTTTTTAGCCAAAGACCATGGTGTCTTTGCTCCCAGACTATAACTTCTCTCAGCCATGTTCAGCTAACGTTAGCTTTATAGGCCTATTCCCAACGGCCATGTCTCAAACGTCCATCAAGATGACGCTGCCCCTCTCTTATATATGGTGCCGTTCAGGGGGTGGGGCTCAGCGCCGGGCCGGCTTCACTCATAATAAAAATAAATTCTGCATTTGCTCCACAGGCACTCCACCGTTGGCTATATTTTCTACACAGATAGTTATGACTCCCCTGGACCTATTTATTGCATATATTGTTTTTTTGTGTTTTTTTTAAATAAAAAGTGCAGTAAATCGAACAGAGCACCTTCAAAAAAGCAATAATCATGCTAGAAAACAAGAGAGCAAAGCAGAGGCTCAGTTAATTGAAGGATGGATGAGTTATATTTTGTGGATGTCACGCCTACGTCTTCCACCTCCCGGGACACTGGTCTAGTTTCTTTCTCTCGAGCCATGCATTCTACATCCTACAGCCAGTAAACAGCCGCCCACTCGAGACACTGGTTGGGTTTCTCCTTCGAGACGCTGGTCAAGCGGCGCGTTCCCGCTCTAACACCAGCCGGCTCACCTGCTCCCCATCAGGGGATAATCAGAGCAGCGCACCTGAGCCTCCTCAACTCATCAGCGGCTGTACATCTACCCTGGGTCCCTACACTTCGGTGCCAGTTCAAACGTTAACTCATGTTAGTCATAGTCAACACTAATAGTCATTTTTGCCAACCCCTGTTGTGCTATTCCAACTTTTTGCTCTCTCTCTTCCAGTGGCGGCTGGTCAATAAAGGGCGATGGGGCGCTGCCCTGCGAAAAGTGAAAGTTTTTATTATTATAATAAAAAAATAATAATAATAATAATAAAAAATAATATATATATATATATACATAATAATTACTCATTTAAAAAAGTTGTGGTCATCAAAGTTATGGTCTGGTGGTTTAAAAAGTACAATACAGTGTAATATATACAATATAAACCATTACGTTTGTTTATATCTCTCTTCTGTGAATGAGACCATAGCCCAGGGGCGATAGATTCTCAGCCCTTTCCAGTGAATTCAACAAAGTGAGAACATAACAACGGCATTGTAACCCTTAGCCAATCAAAATATCTAATGGGCCTGAAGATATTATCGCCCCTAGCCATCAAGAAATAATATCTCCCCAAGCTGGACTGCGTTCTGACTCATTGCGCCCTCAAACACGGTAAGTTGAGGCTGCTAGATGCCGTCTCACTATTTAGCAATGATGATGAAATAGTACTTGTCGTTGTAAAATAATGTGTTAGTTAGCTACATTTTCTAAGATTAGTGTAGCTTATTGTCATAAAAACTGTAAGGTTCTTTATTATGATCTCCATGTCTGATAAATGGATGAGCAGGTGATGCTTGCTCACGTTAGTTAACAAGTGCTAGCTAGTAACATTAGCTATGCTAGCTAATGTTAGTGCAACACGTTAGTATACGATTAGTTGTAATTGGCATAAAGATCGGAAGGTTTTTGTTAGCTTTAATCTCCATCCTTAATAAATAGATGGCTAGTAAGCAGGTGACGTTTGCTAGCTTACAGTACGTTAGTTAGACAGTGCTAGCTAGTAGCTAGCTAGTGCAGCATATAGTAGCTAACGTTTTACATCTGCTATAAAGTTAGCTCCATAACCTAACATGATAGGATTCACTAGCATTAATAGCAACTAGTTGGCTTTCTAAAATGACCAACAATTTTTAAAATGTTTAGATGCTAGCTAACTAATCAGCAAACTAGACTGACGTTACTCTACACTAGTTTGACAGAGCGGTGTGCTGCTTTGTCATTTTGTCATTCACAGGCAATCCTGCAAAGTCTACAACCACCAGCCTCTGTCCCAGGCTCTCTCCATCACCAGACTGCCCCAAGCCTCTCCTCACCAGACTCTGCCTCAGACATTCCAAGTCCTGTGCCCTCTTTTGAGGTGAGTGTGTGAGACGGTATGTTTTTGGGTGACTAAAGTATCCTTTCTGAGCATGTCAGAGGCCATACACTGTATTCTGTTGTCTCACATTCTGTTGCAAAGTCTACAACCACCAGCCTCTGTCCCAGGCTCTCTCCATCACCAGACTGCCCCAAGCCTCTCCTCACCAGACTCTGCCTCAGGCATTCCAAGTCCTGTGTCCTCTCTTTTGAGGTGAGTGTGTGAGACAGTATGTTTGTGGGTGACTAAAGTATCCTCTTTCTGAGCATGTCAGAGGCCATACACTGTATGTCTCACATTCTTTGTCATTCACAGGCAATCCTGCAAGGTCTACAGCCACCAGGCTCTGTCCCAAGCTCTCTCCATCACCAGACTGCCCCAAGCCTCTCCTCACCAGACTCCTATACCAAAGTCACATGCCCTCTTTAATGAAATAATGTTAGATAAAAATTGTTGGTGTTTCACCACACCTCAGCACCATACTGTAGGTGATGATTTTTTTAAAGAACAGGGTAGTACACATTTTTACATTTTCATGTATGTAAAAATGGAGCTTCCTGTCGTCCAGGTCACAGAGATGCTATTTTAATGGCACTCTATCAAACAGTATATTTAAACTGTGGTGTTCCACAGGGGAGCTGCCTTGGCCCGCTCCTTTATTCCATATTCACAAATGATTTGCCATCTGCTATTAGGGAAGCATCCATTAACATGGACCCCTCAGACACAGACAACGTGCACCAGGCGCTAGCACAACAAGCCGCCGTTCTAGGGCAGCATGACCATGCCCTCGCTGAAATCTCCTAGACAATGCGGGGCGTGTCCACGGCCTTCAGGGACCTCCAAGGCCAGGCAGTTCCCGCGGCTACCGTCCCGAAGCCCAGCCCGCTCCCTCTGCAATGGGAGCCATCAGTTCCACCCCCCGAACGGTACAGGGGGGACCTAGGATCCTGCCAACCCTTCCTGGTACAATGCTTGCTGGTTTTTGAGCTACACCCTTACACCTACGCCACGGAGCGGTCTAAAATAGCCTACCTCATCGGGGCTCTGAAGGGCGACGCGTTGGCCTGGGCTTCAGCGGAGTGGGAACGCGACAGCGAGGCTCGCCGGTCCTACGACGACTTATATAATAAGTCGTCGTAGGACCCCTGGGGTCGACCCCAGTCGCGGCTCACATTCTCTACGCTACGATCGGCGTCCATCATATTCTTAAGTCATCTTCTATATCCTCAAAATCTGATAAATATTCAGGCATATTGCACACAATATTCCAGGCACCAACAAGCCGATCGTAGAGTAGAGAATGTGAGCCGCGAGTGTAGCCTACAGACGTAACGGAGAATAGCCAGTCTGCGCGCTGTGCGCATGCGTGCTGGAGCAAGTGGGGAAGCTATTTCATTTCTCAAGACGTTTCGAAAGATCATATTACAGAGGCATGTGAAAAACCACAACAAGCCCTCGCTCTATGTAAGCACAACTAGCGATTCATAAAGACAGATTGATGAAAACAACAGAAAGTGGATTTTTTAGAAGCTGCATTCTCAGTGCCCCGTCCGCTGCCATTACATGGATATACTTGGTTCGCGCTGGATTTTAAATTTCTTCTACAGGCCTCCGAATTACACCAAAGTTTTCTCGGTGAGTCAAACGTCTTATAATATGCCGTAAATAAGGTCCAGGTTGTCAAAAACAAGCATTCTCCTTTAATATAGGTCTCTGGGGTCCCCAAAACATGTCTTTGAATATTTTTGCTGAAAATACCACTCAGATTTAGCATTCTAGCCTGGGTCTCAAACTCTCAGCCCGCGGGCCATTTCCAGCCTGTCCCCTCCCACCCCAACATGATGGAAAAACCAGGCCAGGTCCAGCCTGGCTTATGTGCGTGGCTGGCTTGTTTCTGTTCAGGACTGGTAGGATGGAAGCTAGTCATGCCACTGAAATAGCTGTGAATTGAAATTACGAAATAATGTCTGATAAATTAATGCTACTGAAGGTCTTCTCGCCTGGACACATCAGTTCCAATGTTTCCAATGCTAATCAAGCACAATAAGAGTGGGATAGCCAGTTAGCTCATGAGCTCACAACAACTAGCAGCAGCTGCTATAACATTAATGGTAGCGGTCAGTGGCTAAAGCAGTTACACTTATGATTCCTATAACGTTATCTATTTTGCTGTAATTGATTCAACTTCTGTTTCTGGACAAGTCATTACCTGCTGTTTGACACTTCCCTTTAGGTGGTGAAGTAAGTAGACCAAGACAGTGGCTTATCTGGAAATCTACTTGATTGAGTAAGCAGGTAGTAATGTTGTTTGTAAATAGTTAAGTGTTAATATGCCTGTTTTTACTATATATATGTATATGTATATATGTTCTTGATATTATATTGATATGAACATATGGAAGTACAGTTAAGTATTGGCCCTTAGAAGTAAATTGTAAGTAAAATGGTTTTGCCAACTGAGTAGTTCTGCATACAAGCAGGACTTGAGTGTTCGTATGCTGGGTAGTATCTACACAGGTGTGTTTGGTTGTGTGTGTGTGTGTGTGTGTGTGTGTGTGTGTGTGCGCGTGTGCGTGCGTGTGTGTGTGTGTGTGTGTTGTATACAGCTGTGTAGCTGTGGGTGGGCTTGGGCTCACCCACATGCACGTCTGGCCCAGGCCCTGGTTTCAATTCCTAAAACGACCTCGCACAGAGGATTCTGAACTACCGGCCATCCAGACTGCCGCTGCGCACAGCGATTCTCCTCCATCCCAACATACGCCAGAGACGGCTAATGTATTAGCAGCTCATCCTCCTCCACTCCTCTCCTCCACCCCACCTGCTCTCGAAGAACATACATCAGCCTCCACTGCACCTGCTCTCAAAGAACCAGCATCAGCCTCCACTGCACCTGCTCTCAAAAAACCTACATCAGCCTCCACTGCACCTGCTCTCAAAGAACCAGCATCGACCTCAGCAGCCTCCGGTGGAACAGACAAGTCAGCACCGTCGGACTTGTCGGCTTTAGATGAGCCCCAGACACAACCCAAACACAAGGTGTTCGCAGCCACCACGTTTTTGTCAGGTAAAAGTAGGGGTTTTTCTGCCCGGTGGTATGATCAATTCAAGTGGCTTGAATACAGCACATCCAGAGATGTAGTGTTTTATAAGACATGTCGCCATTTCCCTGAAGCAACAGGGAAAGAACGATTCGTAAAAAAATGGATTTAGGGACTGGAAACAAATTTCTCAGTTTTGTATAAAACATGAGGCTACCAAACAACATGTTGCAGCATTGGCAAAAGCAGAAGGCTACAAGCTAAGCCACTAGTCAGGGAAGGGAAATATTATTAACCAGCTTAACAGGGATACTGCTAATCGATCATTTATAGAAAGAAACCAAGAACACATACAAGTTGTAATAGACCTTGTTTTATTTTGCGCCAAGCAAGATAATGCATGGGCATCGTGAAAATGCGGAGGCATTGAACAGGGGGATTTTTTTTGAATTATTCAAATTAATTTGTATATGACCCAGACATAAAAAAGCGACTGGATGAACTACCGAAGAATGGGAAACTCATGAGCCTGGACATACAAAATGAGTTGATGGAAATAGCTGCATCTCTACTCATCCGTAAAATAAAAGCTGAATTGCACAATCAGCCGGGTACATATTTTGCTTTTCTCGCAGATGAATGTAAAGACCTCTCCAAAAGAGAACTGGTGTCCATCTGTGTTCGATACCTACATAAAGGAGTGTTAAAGGAGAAGGCTGTGGGCTTTGTAGAGACGGGACATGAGTGCAAAGGTAATCACAGAAAAGATTTTACAAGTACTGGATCACTAGATCTTGATCCCGCATTATGTGTTGAATTTAGTTTCGATGGAGCATCGGTGATGTCTGGCAAGAAAGGTGAAAATACAAATGCCTAACACCTACACAATAATTCCTGGCTACGCCACTGGTTGTATATTCATAAAAGGTGGGGTTCATGGCATATGAAACGTGGAATGTGTGTGTTTACATGGTGGCTAGAACCAACACTTGTGTGTATGTGAGAACTGTCTGTTTTATAAAAGGTGGAGTTGATGGCATATTAATCACCTAATGTTGGGTGTTCTGTCCTTCCACATGGACCTGTCCTCTTCAGCCGATCCGTTGTCATCTACACAAAAAACTAATATTGGTAAATGTAATCAATGAGAGCAGTGTGAGAAATTGAGGTGATCCAAGAATTGTTTTGAGGCAATTGTTTCACTTACTGTCATGTGGGCCCTTCTCAGATATAGCTGTGATTTGGTGCTTCACTTCCACAGTAGTGGGGGTGGGACTTGGTTGGAGGGACAGGCTGAGAGATAGAATAGCACATGGAGAGACACAAGGGAGGAGAGAAGGAGACAACACTGTATTGCATGCATTTATTCCCACTCAACCCCTCCTCACTGTTTGATTGTAGACACTATAAGATGTTTGGTTCAAATGAGTAAAACCCAGTCCCCACTCATAGTGTATAAAGTTTAATCCCATCCGGTCTCCCAGCCCTCTACTTACCCAGACCCACCGTGGGAGACCCCTACTACCCCTGACCCTAACCCACCCCCTACAGGGGACTACGCCCCTATCTGACAGTTAGGCTTAACATCAAATCACCCTATAGTGAGGGCCTGTGTTATCACAGACCTGTCATAAATACACGTCTGTCAGTGCTGCAGAGGTTCACTTGATCAGACAGAGCAACACTACACACGTAGTATAAGGGACTGCAGACCTACAGTATATGACGGTCTAATTGAAGTGTAATTGAAACTGGTTTATGGTCTGAGTAGTAGCATGTTTTGACACAAGTGGTTATACACTGTACACCTGGAGAGGTGAATCTGCACGATATTGACAAAAACATACATTGCAGCAATATACGGGAAGTCACCAGCCGAGCAGAGATGACCAAGGCCACCAGTGATGAACGCCACCTCCTCTACGGACGCGTACCCCCGGCCCAACGCCTGAAGTCCAGGAGAAGCTTTCTCAGCCAAGTCCTGCCCCTAACAACATCACGGGAAGACACCAGACTCCAACTATGGACTAAAAGGCTTGAGGACGACCCCCCTCCCATTGAAATGGGTATCCCTCCCTCTGAAGCCCTCCCTCCAGGCTCAGAGGCACCATGGGTCCAGTGGAAGACGCTAAACCGCCTGAGAACAGGAACAGGGCGATCCAAAGCTCCCATGGCCAGATGAAACTGGCCAAACCATCTGTGAATGTGGACAAGAGGAGCAGACAATGCAGCACTGCCTCGTCTGCCCTCTACTACCCAACCAGTGCAGCTCAAAGGACCTCGCAGTGTTCAATAAAAATGCAAAGGACTGTGTAAAGACATGGGAAACTGTCATATAACCAACCAGCTTCAAAGACACGAAATGAGAGCATTATACTTTTTTGCGATATATATTGCGATATGTAAAACAAGGCGATTAGTTCTCCTCATCTTCTCTAATCTTTCTAATTGCTATCTGTGCTGTTGCCAGGCTGGATGTTCATTGGTGCATTACCGCCTCCTACTGTTCCGAAGCTATATCTCAGTAGGCATAGCAGGAAGAAAATTGCAGGCCCAGCGATGTGACTATTGCGCAAGTGCACATCGCAATGACGATGTGTAAACGATATATTGTACAGCCCTAATCTAATGTATATCTGGACCAGGCATCGGCCCTTTATGTGAGTTGCTTGAGGAGGGTGAATGGCAGCTTGGAACTGATGCGTCTCCAGAAATTGCCTGACTGGATGATTGGTGTCATCTCTCTGGCAACAGTTCCAGTCTCCAAGAATAATGTGAGAGATGGAGTCATCTTCATTCAATCTGACAGGGCAGTCAAGAAGTCATGGGATGCATCATTAGACCTGTAGATATTAGTGATGGTGAGCAGATCTGATGAGATGGATGTTATTTGGAACTTGTCACCAGTGGCATTTCTACAGAATGTGAAGTCTTCTGGGAAGTAGGTGGCGAGGCCTTTCCTGTGTCCTGTGCTGTTGAAGTGGCTGAGTCTGCCTTTCAGGTGGAATGTCTGGTCCAGCTGCTGATTGGCTGGAAGTGATGTCTCCTGGAGGAGGATCAGTTGTGCAGACATGAGATGAGGGTCTGCTCTGATGTCCTGTATGTGACAGACCTGCAAACTTGTCACCTTTTGGCTACAGTCACCTTTTTTATGTTAACCATGGTAGTTTCAGTGAATTAGAGGGTTTTAGTTTTGTATGTCATCACCTTTTTCACTACTCCAGAGTTTGCAGGTCTGATGTGAGCTATTAGGGATACAGTGTTAAGGGACACAATCTCAAAGATGGAGGAAGTCTCCTTTGGTTGACTGAGGTCCAGCTGTTCAAATCTCTCTAGCTCCACAAGTGCATGTGGCCAAGCGGCACAGAAGCAGGATGACTTTTTTTAAGATCATGAAACCATGCAAAAGATGTTCTAAGCTTTTTCCAGGATGAAAAGTAGTTCAGATCAGATGGTCGGTGGGACTCACTAGGTGCTTGACAATGGCATGCACTGCCTGCTCTTTTTTCACCTCTGGGTCATCAGCTGGAATTACACTTGGATCCATGTCAGAGGTAGGCCACTCACTTTCTGACAAACAGAGGAAATCTGGGCCTTTTATCCATTTCCCTTGCTTGAGAAATTCCTCAGCTCTCATTCCACAAGATCCTTCATCTGCAGGATTATCCTTGGTTCTCAAATATCTCCACTGTTCAACATTTGTGGCTTCTCTAATAACAGAGAATCGGTTGGTGACAAAGTATGGAGGCGTCTAGTCTCATTTGCAACATATTTGAGGACAGTAGTGCTATCGGTCCAAAACAGTGACTTTTCCAATGGTATCTGAAGCTCTTTCTGCAGCATTTTATCCATACGGACAGCAAGAACTGCCGCCGTAAGCTCCAGACGAGGTATGGTGATTGGCTTCAGGGACACAACTCTGGCCTTTCCCACAAAAAAATGAAACATGCACGTTGTCACCATCATCCAGTCGCAGGTAAGACACTGCACCATAGCCAACTTGACTAGCATCAGAAAAGTTATGAATTTGTGCTGTCACAATGGCTCCAAAACCCTGAGGTTTAATGCAGCGATCTACCTTGAATTCTCTCATTCTTTGGAGGTCGCTCAACCAGTCTGACCAGTTTCTAGAGAGGGAAGGGGGAATTTGTTCATCCCACATTAGGTTCATTCTGCAGAGCTCCTGCAATAGCAACTTAGCAGTCAGGGAAAAGAATCCTAATGGATCATACACTGAGCTAACCACAGACAAAATGCCTCTCCTGGTCTCAGGCCGCTCCTGTGCTGAAGCCCTAAAGCTAAACTTATCAGATTCAACACACCATCTCAGTCCAAGCACTCTTTCCATAGAAAGCTGGTCTTTGTCCATATCCAGTTCCTTCATCTCTTTGTCCATATCCAGTTCCTTCATCTCTTTGTCCATATCCAGTTCCTTCATCTCTTTGTCCATATCCAGTTCCTTCATCTCTTTGTCCATATCCAGTTCCTTCATCTCTTTGTCCATATCCAGTTCCTTCATCTATTTTACTCTCATGTCAACTGGAATTGACATCAATACCACATGACTGTTTGTCACCCACTTTTCAAGACTGAATCCACCCTTTTCACAGAGTGCAGTCAAATTCTTCACCAACTGAACTGTCTCTTCCTCTGAGGCTGTGGACGTGAGGCAGTCATCCACATAAAAGTTATGGTTGACTGTGCTGATGACTTTGGGAGGAAAATCATCTGCCATTGTCCTCTACTGTTCTTCTCAAGCATAATTGGAGCAACTTGATGAGGAGATGGCTCCAAACAAATGTACCCTCATACGATACTCCATAGGTTCTCTGCTAGTGTTGCCATGCGGCCACCAAAGAAAGCGGAGAAAGTTTGCATGCTTATCAGAGACCTGTACCTGATGAAACATGGCACTAATGTCAGCCATGATTGCAAAAGGTTCTCTCCTGAACCGCTTGAGGACCCCCACGAGAGTGTTAGTTAAATCTGGGCCCTGCAAAAGTTGGAGATTCAGGGATGTGCCTTTAAAGGTGGCTCCGCAGTCAAAGACAACCCTCAATTTTCCTTTGGTGGGGTGATGTACTCCGTGGTGGGGGATGTACTGTACCACACCTTTCCCTCATGCTGTTCTAGCTGATCGTTGGGAACCATTTCAGCATAGCCCTGGTCCAACATGTCACTGAGAATAGGTTTATTCGGCCTTGTACTTGACATCCTTATCAAACTTCCTTTTCAGACCTTGAAGTCGCTGCTTTGCAACACAACGGTTATTTGGAAGAACGGGATCTTCTTTTCTGAAAGGTAAATCAATACAGTAAAGTCAGTTTTTCAGCTCTGTTATATCTCACAATTTTCATGAATTTAATGTCCTCTCTTGACATTTCCAATTGCTCATCTGATGTTCGTTCATTAAAATCATGATTGTATTGCTTAATGAGCATTTCTTCCAGATGTTCCACAGAAATCCGATTGGATGTAACAGAGCAGCCAGTCTTGACTCCATTGCTTTCTCCACCACGCAGTGGTCCCTTGATGACCCAGCCGTTTGTCCGTACCACATATGTGACCGCCGCTGGTAATTTGGTCCTCAACTAGGCATTTTCATTTTTCAGTTTTTTACAGATTATGAAAGTTTTCATCTTGCACTTTCAAATGAGGTCTCATACATTGAAATCTGAACATATTTGAAGAAGATATGCTTATTTGAATGCTAGTACTGCCAAATCAACTTAGCTGAGAAATCTCCCTCCAAAGTTCTCCAACATTTTCACACCTCTGACTGCCAGGTAATGGGCGTGAACAATAGCCTGGTAACCCCTCCCCCAGCCACTCCCCCACTGGACGATCTGTCAGAGTGGCTGTCAACTTGGGGTATTACCTGAGAGTGGCTGCCAAGTCAGGTGCTCTCTCACTGATGACCCCACACTCTTTGAGTCAGTATTAATCTTGTGTTGTGAATGCAGTTAAGAACAATATAAGATGAAGTTCAAATTTAACGTTCTTTATTGTCACATACATGATATAAAGTACAAGCATAAGTAGTTAAGTGTACAAAAAAAGGCAACAGTCTAAGTGTTAAAGTGTACAGTCAGTTGTCTGTTTTATAGACAAGGTGCATAGTGTTCATTGTGATCAAGTGTACAACAAAGTAATAACAGTCCCCAGCTCAATACTCAAGGTAATAACAACAGTACTCAGCTCAGTATTCAATATTCTAACAATGCAGTCTGTGCAAGTGTGGGCAAGTCTGTGCAAGAGAACAAGCAACGCTTCAGTATACAAACAGGAAAACAGGAAAGGCTGTGGCCTTTCTCCTGCAGTGCTGTCCGTCCTGATGATCTGCAGTGAATCTACAAGCGGACTGTCTTGTTCTGAGCTGCTGTGGAGTTTGGCGGGGGACATGTGACGTCTCGTCCCTCATCAGAACAGAACTCTCTGATCTTGTCAAAGAGATACGTCTGTCTGGCCATGTCCAGTCCGGGTGGGGCTTGCACAAGGAGACCTTCTCTGGGGGGCAGGACATCAGGCTTGCGCAGCAGCTGAAACTCGACTGCCGGTGCATCACGGTGTTCTCTGGCCACAACCATGCCAGGTCTCTCAGCATCAAAACTGCAATAGAATAGAAGGAAGAAAGTACATTTAACTATTGCCCACAGTACTGGCACTCCATATAGATAAAATAGTACCAGAATGTGTTGATTAAATAGACTAGCTGGCTAGTTTAGGAACAAAGGGCTAGCTCAGCTAACTAGCATGTTAGCTAACGTTAGCTAGCTATCCTATGTTAGTTAGTGCTAGTGCCTTTGTTATGCTAGCTAGACTTAGTCACTTGTTTAGAAAGGAGCTTCTGCTAAACGACTAACGTTAATGTAATGTAAACAGCACAGATAGTATAAAGATCAGCTTACCCCAAAGCAAAGCAGAATGCTTGGCGGTGGTGTGAATCTGGTACCTCGTTCGACGCAACTCTGCGCTTGGTAGCAACTTGGTAGCAACTGGCTTTGCTGATACAGTCATCTCTGTATCACAGGTCATCAAGAATAAAACTCCGTGTACGAACATGTCCTGCTCTGCTGGAGTTTTAGCTGCTCTTAAAACTCTTTCCATGTCCTGGATGCCATCCCCGTCTTCTCTTTAGCAAAAGCTGTAGCATCCATGGTTAACTTGGGACTGAATGTAAACAAAGCCGGCGTGTTGGGGAAGGGTTGGGGGCGGAGAACCCGGAAGCAATAGCCAATGAAACCAAATCATGCTAATCGATCTGCCCGCCCCCAAGCCCGGCTCGAAATCAGCTAAAAACGAGCTTAGTTTGCAGACTAATTAAACGTATTTCGTGAACCTAAAACTGTTGTCTGTTATAGTAAGTAGGTTCTTCACAACTTCAACTTTGGTAATACACAAAAAAACAAAAAACAAAAAAAAAAGTTTTTTTAGTTATTTTGCCCCCTAGCGCATTTCGGGGTTTGCCGAGTTGCGGACCAAATCACCAGCCGCTGTCACAAATGGTCCCTCACCTTGACTATTAATGATCTCCCAAGGTTCCATTACTTTAGGTGCATCAGTTCCAATGAGCAAATCAACATCTGCATCTAAATCATGAAGCTTTACACTCCTCAGGTAAGACCATTTCTCAACATCCTGCTGTCGTGGAACGTTTGAGCTCGACACTGGCATGGATCTCTGAGTTATGGCACTGGGCAACTCAACAAAATCATTCATATCCATACCAGACACTTCCAAACCAATCAATACTGTGGTGTTCACAACCTTTGTTTGACCCATTGTTTTCAATAAAATGTTGGCCGGTTTACCTCTGAGGTTCAGTCTCTTTGCCAAATCATCAGTACAGAATGTATCTGAACTCCCAGGGTCCAAAAATGCATGTTGGCACAACTTCATTACTCATTTTGTTTTTAACCTGAACAGCAACAATGGAGAAGACAGCATTGTCCTCATCACCGGCCCCTATATGACCACGTCTCCTTTTGCTCAGGTGAAACACTCAGTGGAGGGCTCACAGGTTCCTGAGTTCCTTTAAATGATGTATCCTTTTCCTGAATATGCAGGACTGATGGGTGCTTCCGCTGACATACACTGCAATCGAAATGACTCCTACAGTCTTTGCTTGTATGACCAACCTTTAAGCAACCAAAACAAACTCCATTTTCCTTTATGAAATGTATCTTGTCCTCATGCATCTTTGATTTAAAGTGTGAGCATGTATCCAACGCGTGACTGTTTTGTTGACAAAATAAAAAGCTTTTGAGGTTGCTTGAGTCAGAAGTTGATTTTGGAGCTAAGGAGGGTTTGACCTTATCAGTGTGGATTGTGTTTCTTTCTTTCACTGTGGAAACACTAGTAGCAAAGGTGCTTCCATTTCTTCTTTGCTTTACCTGACCAGCACTGGAGGCCGCACTATGACTGGCAGGTGACAAATGCTGGATCTGAAACAATTTTGACCTGTCTCTCTATAAAGGCCACAAGGTCAGTGAACATAGCTCTGTATCCCTTTTCTCTTGTAGATCACATGCAACATTTCAGAACTTTTCCCTTAATTTACACCTCGAAGAAACAGAGAAAATGTTTGTTTGATGTCGGAGGAGTAATAAAGGGAAAATGCATGTTTAGCCCTGTTTTAAGGTTACTTATGATCATATACAATGGTTCAGATCAAAACGTTGACAAAACTAGCACTTTTGAGAAAGTCTGCTCTACCACCGTTTTGGTCATACAATGGATGTGGGTGGGCACCGTGAAAAATCATTCAAAAAACATGTTAAACTCTCAATTTCAAAGACAAGAAACTCACCGAGGTGTAAGTTGGCGTTCTGACATATAATTCGCCATAAAGTAAGATTGTAGTTCATCAGGAAAGGCTTTTAATTAGCATAGAACTATTTATACAATGGATGTGTATGGGCATCTTGAAAAATCATTCAAAAACATGTTAAACCCTCGATTTCAAAGACAAGAAGCTCACCGAGGGTGTAATTGGTGTCCGTTGGTGTTCTGACATTAAATTCGCCGCAAAATATGAATCCTGTAGGGTTTTATTGATCATTTTATGAAATCCATTGACTTGTATTGACGCGACCGTTGTAGATGTGTAGATCAATCCGCAGAGGTGATTCTACTTACGGTAGCCATTGTTTATGTTAGCTAGGCTAGCTAGTTTGCTCACTGCTCACGCTACTCTTTAGCTCACAGACAAGGAAGCCCTAGGCTACAGTTCAGAAAACTCTTATCAAAATGGTTGATCTAGAAGAGTATGAATTTGATCACAAGGAATTAGACTTTGACGGCAGCACTTATCGTTTCGAGCCTGAATATAGTGAGGAGGAACTACAGCAAATGGAGGAGATGGAGGCTCGCCGAACCGCAGAGCCAGAGACGGTCGATGAAGCTTTCGCTATACCACGAACCACGGGTGTTTGGTGGTGTGCTTGCAAACATTGCCGACAGATGCCCACCAAAGAGGAAAGTTTGTGCTGTACCGAGTGGGACCTGTTGCTAACAGCTGACATGGCAAACCTTTCGGTCCATGAGTCTGACTCCTTGCCTGTTGAAAGTGAGTCCTGCTTTTACCACTAGTATTTATGTCCGAACGAATAAATCTACAGTTTTGATAATTTCATGCTGTAAGACCACTTCTTACAATTCTATTTTTCTTAATTTAGTCTTAGCAAAGGGATTATTATTATTATTATGCTTCAACACACACACACGGGCGCACACACACACACACACACACACACACACACACACACAGCTGGCAATAAGAACTTACCTCAAGTTCTTCCACTCATTCGTCTTCTGTCGTTCCTCTATGTAAAGTCGGAACAGCATCACGTTTGAGGAAGACCCTTTTGGGAGATTTCTTCGAGAATAGCCTAGGCTTATAACATTTGTCCTCAAAATGCAAAGCGCACACACAGTGATCTAAGACCCGAAGAATATCCACAGGTGTGTTTACGTCCAAGTAAAGAGATTCTAGCCACAACTTCAATCTTGCGGGATCGTTGTAGCGAAGTCTATGACAAGTTACAGATGAACAGATTTTTCCGCAATTGGCAACGGCACAATAGCGTGTCATTGTAGAGATCCCAAACAAATGCTTCGCACGAGCCTGTCTTGTTGTTGCGGCTAGCTTTTCAAATAAGGAAGCTGAGCGGAATCCACGGACGTCGCCTACCGCGAGATCAAGGCATCGCGCAATATCGGAGTCAGTTAAAGCGGAAGTTTACACACGTATGTGCTGCGACTAAATAGTTCGATGCTAAATATTTGTTAAAAAAAGCCTTTCCAGATGAACTAGAGTCTTACTTTATGGCGAATTATATGCC
Source organism: Borostomias antarcticus (assembly GCF_949987555.1). Classification (NCBI taxonomy): domain Eukaryota; kingdom Metazoa; phylum Chordata; class Actinopteri; order Stomiiformes; family Stomiidae; genus Borostomias; species Borostomias antarcticus. The sequence goes on from NC_140237.1 coordinate 5,243,599, forward strand.
AAAACGCCAACTTACACCTAGGTGACTTTCTTGTCTTTGAAATCGAGAGTTCAACATGTTTTTGAATGATTTTTCAAGATGCCCATCCACATCCATTGTATGACCAAAACGGTGGTAGAGCAATTATCAACTTTCTCGAAAATGCTAGCTTTGTCAACGTTTTGATCTGAATCATTGTATATGATCACAACTGTAAAATCCGTGGAAAAGCTTAGTTTAATGTAGATGCAAAGGAACATGTCATTGGATCGTTATGACATGCATTTCAGGGAAAAAAAATCGCTTTTTACAATGTCAACGGCATTTCATTGCGTTTTGATGTGGATCCACTGGTACTGGTAGGCTACGGTGCAATGTTGAATCTAATCTAATCAATAGAACTTTGTGTAAACAACGATTTTTGAGTGACAGTTGATTCCACACACCCCGGGCCTCACCGAATTCCTCTCTCTCCTTGGTTCCACTTTGCCGGGCAAAATACGATTGAATGGGCTTAATTTTCTTCATTTTGTTAACGTTACTGGCAGGGGCATTCGGCGTCTGCACAGTCGTTTTTGAGTGAGGGCAGCTGAGCTGTCACCGCGCGTGATCATGAGAGTTCTGCGCGTTGCAGTCGTGGGACTTGTAATTAAAAATAAAATAAAAAAAAGTTGTGGGACTTGTAGTTTTGTATACGGGTGCGCAAAACTTTGACTCTAATTTGATCCAATTTGCATGGATTTATTTTAGGCAAGAAATGCGAGTGAAATAGTTGAAAACAGTACTCGCACAGTGTGCTCCTAAATTATTTTTTCTGATCGCACAAAACTATTTTTAGTCGCAAATGCGAGTAAAATGGTCGCACATTAGAGCCCTGGTAGTAGTAATCTGTCCTGTCTAGCTAGCTAGACATGTGGCGCCATTCTTCCATACAGAGTGCACCGTCTTTCTGCTGTCCATTGGAGATGACATTCCTCCCTCTTTTGTCCTTCTTATGAATGCAGGTATGTTACTGTGTTGTAGTATGCTTTTGTTAATAAAGTAAAGTATTTGCAAGGGTTCTTTTTTTTTGGTACAGAAAAATACTATAAAAAGGTAAGTTATCAGAATGCTGCAATGTATTGTGCAGATGCAAAGTTGTGGGGTCTGTGGCGTGGACAGTGGCATGGTGGTGAGACTCCGCCCCCTCAGGTAAGAGCTGGTCGAGGACAGTGTTCCCCTCTCCGGGCCACCTACCCGCCCGCACCGGTGAAGACCATGTGTCTCTAGCCCACTCAGGGGCTGAGTTGTGGGGCCGTGGCGTGGATAGTGGCATGGGGGTGAGACTCCGCCCCCTCAGGTCAGAGCCAGTCAGGGACAGTGTACCCCTCTCCGGGCCACCTGTCTGACTCAACCGGTGAAGACCGTGTGTCTCTAGCCCACTCAGGGGCTGAGTTGTGGGGCCCGTGGCATGGATAGTAGCGTGCTGGTTAGGCCCCGCCCCCTTGGGTCACAGCTAGTCGGGGACAGTACAGTGACCTCTGGGCAATTTCCATGCATCCACCAATGAAGACTGTGTGTCTCTAGCCCACTCAGGGGTTGAGTTGTGGGGCCCGTGGCGTGGATAGTGGCGTGGTGGTGAGACTCCACCCCCTCAGGTCAGAGCCAGTCGGGGACAATGTACCCCCCTCCGGGCCACCTACCTGACACCTACCTCCACCATAAAGACCTCCAGGCAGTCTCCTTGCACCCACTGGTGAAGACTGTGTGTCTCTAGCTCAATCAGGGGCTGAGTTGTGGGGGTGGCGTGGTGGCGAGACTCCGCCCGCTTGGTTCAGAGCCAGGTGTGAACAGTGTAGGCCGCACCGGGCTATCCACCTGCCTTCACCAGTGAAGACCGTGTGTCTCCAGCCCACTCAAGGGCTGAGTTGTGGTGTTCGTAGCATGTTCAGTGGCGTGGTGGCGAGAGTCCGCCCCCTTGGGTCAGAGCCGGTCGTGGACAGTGTAGGCCATGCCGGGCTACCCACCTGCCTTCACCAGTGAAGACCGTGTGTTTCTAGCCACCTCAGAGGCTGTGTTGTGAGGCCCGTGGCGTGGATAGTGGCGTGATGGCGAGACTCCGCCCCCTCCAGTCAGAGCAGGTCGGGCGCAGTGCACTGACATCCGAGCAATCTCCATGCACCCAACAGTGAAGACCGTGTGTCTGTAGCTCACTCAGGGCCTGAGATGTGGGGACAGTGACGAGACTCCGCCCCCTCGGGTCAGAGCCGGTCTAGGACAGCGTACTGCTCTCCGGGCCACCCACATGCACCCAACCGGGAAAACTGCGTCTTTATCCAACTCAGGGTCTGAGATGTGGGGACGGTGGCGTGGATAGTGGTGTGGTGGCGAGACTCCGCCCCCTCAGATCAGAGGTTGTGGGGGGCTGGTCAGTGATTGCCAGGCCATCCCCATGAACCCCTCATTGGAGACCATGTGTCTATAGCCCACCCCGGGCCGAGCAGTAGCTGTGGAGGTGTTGTATGGAAGTTGAGGTTAGAAGCAGTAGCAGTGAAAAGCAGTAGGTGTTTGTTATAAGAACTGCTAGTATTACACTCAAAAATAGATTAGACCACTCATCATAACTCATAGTTTTATTGAGTTCAATAGCTGAAAGAGGAGAAAATATATTAATATGAGTTTGCAGCCTGAAAAAGAGTGTCATTCTGAATATTTCTTTGAATATAAGGAAGGAAAGAAAGAAAGAAAGAAAGAAAGAAAGAAAGAAAGGAAGGAAGGAAGGAAGGAAGGAAGAAAGATGGATGGATAGAAGGAAGGAAGGAAGGAAGGAAGGAAGGAATATGAATGCTACCACAGTAGTCATAAAAGGGTGTCTGTACAGAGAGCCTGCACGTGTCACCAAATTCAAATCCCAACTGACACTGAGCATCCTCTCATTCACTTCAATGGAAAGGCATGTTGGCTTCAGACAGCGATCTCTCAAAAAGTATAAAGGTCTTTCTAGATCCTGAGAAAATGCTGAACATTTTAGGCTATGATATGTCCGTGTAGCTTAAAAACTGTAGGCATGGCGACGAGTTAGAAAAAGGGTAAAAATGCAAAATTAACAGCTCAGAAGGTAGAGTGTGGGCCCATACGTTTCAATGGAGAGCGCAGTTGCCGAACAAATCGTCATACAGCGAAAACTGTAAGTCACACGGCTTAGATACTTACATTGTACGAATCAGCACAGTTATGGGAACGTTTCGATATATAATATGTGTGTGAACTTTCAAAACTGTAGGAGTGCCAGCAGTTTCTGAACATTCGAAAAGCAGTTTCAAGCAGTTTCAATGGGACAAAAAATTGTTTTAAAATTTGATTTGATGATGATGATGATGATGACGTTTCTAAGTTTGTCACGGATACAAGCGGCTGACATGAGTTTTCTCCGGAGGGTGGCTGGGGTCTCCCTGAGAGATCGGGTGAGAAGTTCAGTCATCCAGGAGAGACTCAGAGTAGAGCCGCTGCTCCTTTGCGTCGAAAGGAGCCAGTTGAGGTGGTTCGGGCATCTAGTGAGGATGCCTCCTGGGCGCCTCCCTAGGGAGGTGTTCCAGGCGTGTCCAGCTGGGAGGAGGCCGCGGGGTAGACCCAGGACTAGGTGGCGGGACTACATCTCCGCACTGGCCTGTGAGCGGCTAAAGATTCCCCAGGCAGAGCTGGTTGATGCTGCTAGGGAAAGGGATGTCTGGGGCCCCCTGCTGGAGCTGCTGCCTCCGCGACCCGACCCCGGATAAGCAGATGAAGATGGATGGATGGATGGATGGATGAAGTTTCTAGCACAAAGTATGAAGAAGTAGTTAAGGAGACAAAAACTGGGGAGAATAATAAGAAAGAAAGAAAGAAAGAAAGAAAGAAAGAAAGAAAGAAAGAAAAATAGTGGGAATATCACAAGTTTGGCTAGCTTCTGCAAGCTAGCCCACCTAATAAAGAAAGAAAGAAAGAAAGAAAGAAAGAAAGAAAGAAAGAAAGAAAGAAAGAAAGAAAGAAAGAAATAGTGGGAATATCACAAGTTGGGCTAGCTTTTGCAAGCTAGCCCACCTAATAATCAAAATAGTTAAAACACAATATATTCAAATGTATCAGAAATTATATAGAAATAAATGTTTAGCCATTTAACATTCTCAAAACAGTGAATAGCTGTAATACCAGACTTTTTGATAGTGTGGCCTTGGATTGTATGTGCTGTTGTAGCCCAGGTTAATTAGTCACTGTAGCAGTGGCTGTACTGTTTTTCCTCATGTTTAACTCAAATTCTAGTAGGTCTATGGCAGTGGCATTCATATTAGGAGGACCTAATTGAAGCAGATGCACCCCTTGGTGAATTTTTCACAGTTTACTCCATTAACTAGACATAGATCTCCGCGTCTAAAATTGCGCACTAACATTGGTGGTATCCAACAATTCGACTTTTGGATCCGACGCTTGGACCTCGAGCCCCTAGCCTAAATCGAACAGCTACGTTGCCGCGGCTAGCCGCTGCTAGCCAGCCCTAGCCAGCTCCTGACTGGGATAGCCCATTAGCCAAAAGGGGACAGCCATCCCCTGCCTCTCCAGTACCAACCCAACACACTGGAGGCCGTGCCTTGCTCCCAGTAGATCGTGTGGGTATTGCCAGCACTACTAGGTAAGTAGCCCTCACTCCCCCCGCTAGCACTGCTAGGTATGTAGCCCCTATCTCCCCATTAGCATTATTACGTAATGAGCACACTCTCTCTCCCCGCTAGCATCGCAGGTTCATTGTTCTTTTCCAGTTTTATCCACTTGCATACCATACCTCTGTGATCAAAGTCGTGCACAAACATTGGTGGTATCTGAGAGTCCAATGTTTGGATCTCGAGGTTTGTTGTCTTTGGTTTTTGTTTGTTTTACAGTTTGCTGAGCGGGATTTACAAGCCAGAAGCTGAGCCTGTCTTTTAGCAAGTAGATTAGGTTGGTTGTCTTCTGGTTTCGTTTGCTTTACAGCTTGCTGAGCGTTGTTTTGCTCAAGCCAGCAGCTGAGCCTTGCTTTTAGCAAATAGATTGTTTGTTGTCTTCAAGGGTAGGTTTCTTTGTTGTTGTTTTTTGTCTTTCAGTTTGCTGAGCGTTGTTTTGCTCAAGCCAGCAAACTGACCCCATTTGTTAGCTGACCACGTGAGTACTGCTAGCACTGCTAGGTAAGTAGCCCCCCAGCTATCCTAAGTGGACAAGTTTACAACTCTCAGGGGACAAGATGTCACTATACCACTCCTCCTCGGACTGCTCTGGATGTCGCCAGCTCAGCCAGACGATCATAGAACTACAAGAGCAGATCACTCTCCATCAGATACAGCAGTCTTCACATAGGATCCTGGAGGTGTCCTGGCCTCCCCTTGGACCATGCCTTGGACTGTCTATGCAGGTATTCTCCACTCCTGCGCATAATCCATGGACCACCGTACCGGCCCGCAAGAGACGAGGAGGGCCATCCTCCCACACTACCCCCCACCCCCCAGGGGCATCCAGGAGAGGAACAGCTTTGAGGCGCTTCAGGATATAGGCCAGCACCTCACCACACCCTGGCACAAGACACGATACCTCCTGCCCGCCTCCTCCATCTCCTTCACTCCTCATCCTACACATTCTCCCTCTGGTCACCGCCTGTTGAACCATCTCTCCGCGCCCCCCCCTCCTGCCCTTGTGGCTCCGGAGAAACCACCCTCGAGCGGGTGCCAGGACAAGAGGCCCAACTCAGTGCCCTCCACGTCTGGTCAACCCCCCCGCCCCTTGGTGTTCGTCGTAGGCTCCTCCATGGTGCGCCATGTTGTAGTCCCGAAGGCCAAGACCTACTGCTTCCCAGGAGCCAAGGTCCGGGACATAAATTCCGTTGTCACTTCGCTGATCAAAGATCATCCCCAGGCCTCATCAGTCATCATCCACAACACAACACTACCTCTGCACTTGTTTTATTCCAGATCACAGGAACATAGTGATCAATGATCAGCCCAGACAGGAATGAAGGTCACAAGGTCACAACCCATGCATTATCAATTTTGTTAGACTCACTGACATGAAAAGTAGACACTACCATTGCTTGAAAATACTTAAACTGTATAAACTTGTGATCATGATCATGATGCTGAGCCCAGTTTCTTAAGTGAGAGGAGAGCATATACAGTAGGACCCCACTTATCCGAACCCAACGGGACCGAAGGTCGTTCGTATCTCTGAAATGTCCGGATGACTGAAACGTGTTAAAATGCACCAAATTCTATAAGTTGTATACTTGTTTCATATAGACTCATAAAAGACCAATAAATACCCTTAATTACTTGTGAAAATGCATCAAAATTGCAATCAAATAGCCAACTAAACTCATATAGCCTAGCCTATAATAGACCTACAGTAACCTATAATAAAATAACCGAATTTCCACTTGAGTGCGTGCTTTGATCAAATACAGTACTTTATTCTCAAATGAGGCGTACGCTGCATCGATAGGCTACTGTATTCGCAGAACAACATGGTATAGCCTAAAAACAACCCATTAGAGCAAATGATAATCAATAAATAAATAAATGAAATGACAGACAAGTTGTCGTGTCTTAGGCTATTGTAGCCTAAAAGAAAGTCTCTAAAACAACCGATGTAGGCTAACATGGCCTAGGCTGTAGTTATTTAACAAATACAGTAGGTCTAGTAGGCTACTCTACATGCCCACAACACGTCTGTGTTCCTTACGTCCATTAACTGGTAACGAAAAATGACTCGATGCTCCTCTGCTTCAGGTTGCTGACGCGCTTTCTGGCTACCAAGGAATGCAGCTCTCGCGCAGCAGACTCGTTTGCGTTTTGCGCTCGACATTAGAGTAACAAAGAAATGAAACGTGACAGTAGGCTACAGCCTACAGGCAACATGTAGGTCTACATACAGTTCTGTTTTTATTCACAGTAGGATACAGTACTGTAATGAAAATCCCACCAGTAACCAGATAGCAGGCAAAAAAAAACAAGCTTTCCTCAGTATTGTGACAATATTACTACTTTTTAACCCCTGAAAGGTGCTCGGTTCGATTTCTCTTTTCTTTTTTCGGCGTAGATGGGGCAGTGGTGCAGTGTATCAGAAATAAACAAGTGGGTGTTTTCACTCCATATACTCTGTTCAGGGGGTGGGGCTCAGTGCCGGGCCGGCTTCGCTCATAATAAAAAATACATTCTACATTAGGTTCACAGGCACTCCACCGTTGGCTATATTTTCAATACAGATAGTTATGACTCCCCTGGACCTATTTATTGCATTTTTTTATTTTTTATTTAACAAAAAGTGCAGTAAATCGAACAGAGCACCTTTAATAAGCATTATTTGACCTTTCAATTCTCTTCACTTACATAAACAGACTGAGTGTGTGGTCTCTGAAATAATAAAGAAATATAATATATTACTAACAGAAATACTTACAAATACCTCAGAAATACTTACAAATAACTAAATAGCCTAACTCAAATACTCATTGAATTGCTGAAACTGCAGGGAACACAGTCTATCTAAGCCTGTTGCTGCCCTCCCGAGGCTAAAAACAGTAAATGCAGTCTATCACTGGTAATACACGTTGTAGCCAACTAAGAAGAATGTAGACTAAATCATACTTGGACAACAGAACGCAATGAACATAAAAATCAAACAAAGTACAGTCTGTTTTAGCTACCAATAGCCTATAACCAGAGATTACATGGTAATGGTATGAAGAAGCTATCAAAATTCCTACCGAAGCCAAAGCTAGCAACATAGGGCTAACGCTAATATAGCTAGCAACATAGGGCTAACACTAATCTACCGGTCATTCCTAGACAATGATAAAACATTGTTGTAGAATCTCACCATTAAGGGATTGAACCAGTACACTTTCATCACATTGCTCAAATATAATCCCTCACACTGTTATCCATCTCTATACTAATAAAAGACTTACAACTAAAGGGCTACAACACAGTAGCTGGCAGAGCTAACAACATAGGGCTAACGCTAATATAGCTACAGTAGCAACATAGCACTAACACTAATCTACCAGGCATTTCTAAGCAATGATAAAACATTGTGGTAGAAACTCACCATTAAGGGATTGAACCAGTACACTTTCATCACATTGTTCAAATATAATTATCCCTCACACTGTTATCCATTCTCTATACTAATGAAAGACTTACAACTAAAGAGCTACAACACAGTAGCTGGCGGCAGGTGGAATGCGAGTGAAATTCCGCTCCAAGACCGCTACCTACTCGGCAGCAGAAATTATCCAGCTGTTTAACAACGGTGCCCCTCTAGACACCCCCCAGTAGAAACACTTCAGTGGATTGTCGCTCTGATTCCGATGGAGGACCGATATCTGTGTGCTATCTGGGAAAAGGTTGGAGTGAAAGGATAAACGTGTAGAGGTTTAGGGTATAAAATCATCCCCATCGGGTCTTGAACCCCGATCTCCAGGGGGGAAGTCCAATACTTTCACCGCTACTCTATTTTATGGAGGTCGGCGGGTTGATTTTGGTATGCTGGGACTACTGCCTCTTGTGGTGCCAACAGAGAAATGCAGGTCAACAACCGACGGGAGTAAGGGAGGGAAGGAGGGAGAGAGAGAGTGACAACCTGACAAACGCTATCTATGGTGCTGGCTTCCAGCCATGCACAAAAACTAAACATTTAACTGGTAGATACATGCAAAGTATGTATATGTACCCATATAATGGGTAATTACTGAGACACCTATACTGTAGGTATAATTTAAAATGTTCAATTACTGCACATAAATTCAATAACTGACATTGGGTAATTACTGAGACACCTATACTGTAGGTATAATTTCAAAACAGGAGTATTTCAAATGTTCAATTATTGCACATAAATTCAATAACTGACATGGCACCACCAGGTAACCACATTTTTACATAGCTTCTATAATGTCCAGTGACGAAAAATCATCCACAGCTCGTCCAAATCATCCGTAGCTTGAACCCGTGACCTTTGGCATGGGAGGCAGACGTCCTATCTACTACACCACCGAGGATTTGGAAAGTGTACAATGTGATAGTGGTTTTATTTTGATGTTCTGGGACCACTGCCTCTTGTGGTGGCAACATAGAACTGCAGGTCAACAACATGACGGAGGAAGGGGGGGAAGGAGGGAGGGAAAGAGGGAGGGAGTGACAACCGGACAAATGCCATCTATGGTGCGCTGGCTTACAGTCACGCACAAATATAATGTAATCTGGCGAGCAAAAGGATTTCTTGTACACGGCACCGTCAGGTAGGCCCACAATGTAAAATTCAACTCATTCAAACGTGGGATGAAATGTTGTCATTGTGCGCAGCACGTGACTAAGCTGTTTTCATGGTTAACTACCATTAGGAATACAGACAGTTTCTAGAACAATAGGCATCACAGGATCAATATCTGAGTGTTCTATTTTTAATACATTTTCACACAAAAAATTAAAACTCACTGCCATTACGGCATATTGTGTGTAGAATTTTGTGGAAAAATGAATTGAATCCATTTTGGAATAAGGCTGTAACATAACAAAATGTGGAAAAGGTGAAGGGATATGAATACTTTCCAGATGCACTGAAGGTTGATGTCTGGTATTGAAGAATCAATGGCTTGAGAAGAAAGCACAGTTGTTTGCCGGAACAGAATTGTACTATAGATGAGATTCAACATTTATTTTAGCAACAGCATACAGATATCTGGGTCAGTCAGAATGAAACACTAGCACGCAGCATTCCCTGCTCAGACATGTTATTCAGGCCCACATAGTCAATAGTCTGTATCTATAGGGCGGGAAAGTAATCTCATCGCCCCCTAGTGGTAGCGTTCCTAATGCCGAGAGAATGAATGGGATTTCTCATAGACACGTCTTTTGAAAAATGATATCTTGGTCGACACCAAAAAGTTAGTAGAATGCCTTAAACGGCAAATACTTGGAGACAAACTTTATTGATTCTGGTGATCATAGTTGATTTTCAATCACAATCCAAACTATGAAAATGTTGGAGCCATATGTAGAATATATTATTGTCAAATGTTTTTTGTTTGGACAATCATGGTTCATATGTTTTGGTTTGATTTATGTTCTCATTAATTGGTATTTCTTAGTTTAGGTCGTTTGGAATGATTACTCCCCCCTAGCCTATATTATGGAAACGGTACTGCACCCAGCATGGTTCGCTAATTGATACCAATTATCTATGTTTTAATGGGTGTCTACCAGGAAGGCAGGAAGTGTTGGACAATAGACTCGGGCTGCGTTCCGAATCGCCTACTACCATAGTATGCCAAAACAGAAAGTAGTATGTCCCAATACATAGTATGCCACATGCAGTATGGCAAAAGTGCCAGGATGTGATACTACATCCGGTCGTATTTTGCAGTATGCACGCCAGCAGTCTTCTCTGCCTATTCTGACCCACAATCCTGTGCGCAGCGGAAATTATGTCACGTGCGAGTCGCGCTGGAGGCTTTATAAAGAATCCTGCGGCGCGCAGACAGATGTGCAATGATGGCGAACGCAAGCGGCAGCGGCAGCGGCAGCGCATTCAAGTGTAAGTACAGGAACGTCACTACATATTTGTAGCGACTCGTGTTGTGTGTATAATTGAAACATTATAAGATACTATTGCTGCACGAAGCTAAGTGGATAAAAGAGCGCTAATGTAAACCTATAACCTCAGCCAGTGGCCTAGTGGTATCTATAGTGGTAGCTACTAGTGTAACTTACTTCTGTAACATCAACTAGCCAGCTAGTTAGCTAGCTAGCTTTGTGGTGCACTGAAGTTAACAACGTTACCTCTCACTCTTCTCATCATTCGTGACATTAGCCAAAAAACACAATGCAAGCCCAGTCAGTATAGCTAGCTATGTAAGGTACGACCATGGGTGTATTAATAGAACGTTTGACATACCAATTCAGCTCACCAGAAAATAGTTTGCTGATAATGCACGAGCCTATCCAGGACGTCAGTTAGCTAACGTTAACTAGGTAGTTCAAGTACTAGTCAGTCAACTGCTTTGTCTCACTGGAAATCATTTTAATTTGTTAGGGACAGATGAACATACAGAAAAACTCATCCAGTGGAGGATGGAGAAGGAGGAGCTGTTCACGGGAAAGAGACATGCAGCAATTAAGGGGTTTGAGTGAGTAACACCTGACCCAATTTTACGAAATGTGATGATAGGAGCATTTGTCATTGCTGGGCATGTTCCTTGTCCCCTTAGGATGTTTGTGGTCGAGCATGGCTTGGAGGGGAAGGTGACCCCAGCCACCCTAAAAAAGAAATGGGAGAACCTGAAACAGAAATATAAAGTCAGTCACCAGTGTTGTGTGTATGCCTTCGATTAGCCATTTACTATGCTTTAGTGTCATTAACTAATCCTGTCATCTAATTTGCAGGATTTGAAGTCTCCTAAAACAGGGGTCAGCACAGAGGGAGGGGAGGCAACAGCAGCCTCCTGGAAATGGTATGGGGTGATGGATGCAGCATTGGGCAGTAAGCCATCCATCACCCCACCAGTGCTAATCTCATCAGCAAGCCAGGAGGCTGTTGGAGTCTCAACTCCCTCTGTGTGTGATCCCTGTCCTGTGGAGGACGAGTGTCCTGCTAGACCACCACGGAAGAGAAGGAGGGAGGGGGGTCAGTCCAGTAGCCAGGTACTGGACTACCTTAGGGAGACTGAACAGAGAGAGGCAACACTACAGGCACTACAGGGGCAGAGGTATGAGGAGGCCAGGTTGAGAGAGGAGGCAGCCAGGGCTAGGGAGGAGGAGAGGTACGAGGAGAGCAGGAGGAGAGAGGAGAGAAGAGAAGAGGAGGCCAGGAGGAGAGAGGAGGCGGCCAGGGCTAGGGAGGAGGAGAGGTACGAGGAGAGCAGGAGGAGAGAGGAGAGAAGAGAAGAGGAGGCCAGGAGGAGAGAGGAGGCAGCCAGAACAAGGTATGACAAATACTAGATGGTGTGGACTACTCCAGTCTCCCTCAGTGTAACAAGATTGTGCTGTATTTTTACTCTATTTTACATTTCTAGTGTCTTTTACTTAATTACTTCTATTTCTTACTGTACTATGCACATTTGGGAGCTAGCAATTGCATTCCAGTGCATATTGGACCTGTATGATGTGCACCTGACTAATACAACTTACAAGGGAGGAGAGAAGAGACGAGGAGGCCAGGAGGAGAGAGGATGAGTCTCGGGCAAGAGATGAGAGGCGGGAGGACCGCTTTTTGTCAGTACTGGAGGCACTCGGCAAGAAATCATAATTTAGCTGTGTTTGTTTTGTTTGTCTTGTGTTGCAGCATGTTTAATTTAATTAGCTTCATTTGTTTTCTATTGAAAATGCCTCATTAAATGTTTCGACCTACAAACCTGTGCTTTCTTAGAGCTCAATCAGTCAAATATACTGTATCCTGAGTGTAGAATAATTGTTGACTGACAGGGGTAGCTTGGCCTCCACTGGACTTGAAATGGTCTTTCAAAGCATCCACACTTTTTCCTTCAAAGTTACAGGTGAAACTGGGACAAAGTGATGTGTGGATTACACAGTACACAATACACAAGTCATGATTGATCATTAGATGTAGTTATGATTGATCATTGGATTTATACATCACACGTGTTAAACAAAACAATGCATAATGGTAGCTTGGGAAAATGAGGGTGACAATACAAAATGAAGAACAAATTAACAGGCATCAAGCTTGGTTTTGGTGAAGAAACAATGAGGTGTGATGCTGTGTATCCTAATGTTGGATCGTGTAATCGTGTTCTTGGAGAGCTGGAACACAGTCAAGTGGTGCAGACACTGCTGCAGCCAGGAGATCATCAAAGTAGAGCTGCAGGATGGGTGCATTGGGGTTCAACTGGCAATATGTTGTAGGGTGGACATCCTATGAATATGAGTATGGTGATTGAATGTGAAATGAATGGGAAATAAAAAGTTAACTTAATTGCATGAATGGTTTATTTCCAGTTTGAGATACAAGGACACTACATTACAACTGCAATGATCTGATTATATACTGTCACATATCAAAGTTTGTAAAATGTAGGTTCAGTCAACTAAGTTACACAACAGAATTGGCAATAATGTTTACACTGACGTTACTAAGTTAAATGTGAGGCTGCTTCACATGCAGACAGGACATAGAATGACAATGACTGAAATGCATTATGTAATTTTACTGACGTGGATAAATACCTTGATCAGGTTAAAATGTACAATTCAGTTCAAACTACATACATTGCAAAGGAACAACAGGAGAGCTCTTGTCCTCCGACGGTATTGGCGTCTCTGGCGTTCTCGTGCATCTGCAAGGGATTTACTGCGCCAACCATCTCGAATCTTGCGCGTCTCTGCGGACAGCTGTGGGCGAATGTCGCTTTATGGACTGCGACGGATGTGGTCAGATTTCAGGGCGCTATGTTATGACAGAGTAGTATGTCCCAATTGGATGCCTACTGCTTGCAAAGTACGTACTTTCTGAGGGCAGCTGTAGTAGGTACTAGTAGTAAGTAGTAGAAGTATGCGATTCGGAACGCAGCCGGGGTGATCATATATTTTTCAACCACCACCACACCACCAGCACACCACCAGCACACACTCGTATGGACTAAGTTAATCCAGTTTTCGTGTCGAATTTGGAATTGTGAAACCTACCTGTTTGGAACTCGATTGGGATTACAATAAACAACCTTGGATTTCATATATGGACTGGATTGGATTATTACTTGGAAGGTGCGTCTGGAAAGTTTGCTACCCCGACTGGTCACGGCTTATGAACGTTTGGGACCTCGAAAGCCGATACATAAAGTTGAAAAATTGAATGGACTCACAAGACGCGCGTTTCCATTGTTTGTGGATGGACGGGACTTGCTGATTACGCAACAGCATATTGCCAATGCAGCGGTGAGTATCCTACTTCCGCGTTTTGTTTTGCCGATCAATCGTGTTGACTCACCCGCTGGCCCGCTTGTACTGTGTGAAACATAAATCGCAAAGCATACATTCAAATAAACGCAATGGCATCTGGACGAAAAGCCGATGAGAATGTGGATGAAATTGTGAATGAAAAGGAACTTTTCAAACTGATAGGCACTCGCCGAGGTCAACTCGGTGCGCTTACAAGAAAGAGCAATGAAATCAAAGCGTTAATGAATGATGTTCGAAATAAAGACTGTGTTAAGGATGATCTGGAAGCATTTAATGCCTTGTTGGGAGAATTCATGGAATTACAAGTGTCCGTGCAATCAATGTTGCCTCTCGAGGAAAAAGTGGCGGATCATGTTGACTGGTATGAGCCAAAACTAATTCGTTGTAGGGAGTTCTTATCGGACGTGGATGCTTGGCTTGGCAGCGAGGAACAAGATGCAGATAAACAGTCGTCCGTGGTTGAGGAGGAGGAAGTTGGGCCGCAGGACAGTGCGTCTCAGCGCGGCTCAGCCACATCCAGCGCTCTTAGGAAAGCGGAGGCTGAGCGCGCCGCTCTTAAAGTTAAAGCTGCAGTTCTGCCTTTGAAACATGAACTTGAAATGGAAGAAGCCAAACTCAAGGCAAGAAAAGAAAGGCTGGAATTTGAATCTGAGCTGGCAGCAGCTGATGCAAAAATTAAAGTGCTGGCTGAGGCTAGCATAACATCTCAATCAAGCAGGAGAAAACGTGACGTAAGGCCAGAGGCCTATGAGGCTTCCACACCGACAGAGTACAACCCCATAGGACGCTCAACTGAAGGTCTCAATGCACGCATAGTGCCTCAGTCTCAGCAAACAGCCTCAGGACGCATGGATGGAGCCAGCAGGCAAAATGCAAATTCAGTCCTGAATGATCAGACCCTGGTCAGTGTTATGGGAAAACAACATGACATAACAGAAATTATGGTCAAACAGTTACAGCAGTCCCTTCTGCCAACAAAAGAGATACCAATATTCAATGGTGAACCACTTCAATACAGATCGTTCATCAAAGCTTTTGAACATGGCATTGAGGCAAAAACTGATAATAATCAAGATAGGCTTTATTACTTAGAGCAGTTTACAACTGGTCAGCCAAAAGAGCTTGTTCGCAGCTGTTTACATATGGATCCTGCAAAAGGCTATAAGCAGGCCAAGGAACAGCTGGAGTGGAACTTTGGTAATGAGATGAAGATTACCACAGCATATGTGAATAAAGCATTGAATTGGAATCCCATAAAACCAGAGGATGGGCAATCACTACGAGCCTATGCACTATTCCTAAGAGGCTGTTGCAACACAATGCAGGACGTTCAACATTTGGAGGAGCTAGACAACCCATCAAACCTCAAAGTCATTGTTTCTAAGTTGCCATTCACACTTCGTGGCAAATGGAGGTCAACTGTGTGTGATTTCCAGGAAAAACAGAAGCAAAGAGTGAAGTTTAAACACTTGGTGGAGTTTGTGGAGAGGCAGGCTAAGATTCTATTGGAACCCATATTTGGTGACATTATTGACCTAACAACTAATAAAGGGTGTTCGAGGACGAAGCCTGCAGACACAAAACAACAGTTCAAAGCAGCCAGCAGAGGGAGCAGTTTTGCCACCACGGAGACTTCATTAACTGAAGATACTGCTATCCAACATGCAAGTCAAGGTAAAAAAAATGACTCTAGCACACCAACAGCCTTTCAAAGGCCTTGCATGTATTGTAAAGGGGACCATATAATGGAGCTGTGTCATAACATGAAACGTATGCCTAACAAGGAGAAAGTTGAGTTTCTTAAAGCCAGAGGCTTGTGCTTTGGATGTTTGTCAAAAGGACACATGAGTAAGGACTGTCGCAAACGTATGACCTGTCCAATATGTCAACAAAGACACCCAGGTATTTTGCATATTGTAGTGGAAAAGAAAAGGAGTTCTCAAGCAGAGGAGTCTCCAAAGGAAACACTTACCGAGTCATCTGTGAGCAGTGCTTTGGTTTCTTTAGAACCACGTAAACCTGTTGGGGCCGGTAGCAAAGAGTGCACGCTTGCTATTGTACCAGTTCAGGTGAAGCTATCTAGAGGAAGCTAAATTGTGCAGACATATGCTTTTTTAGATCCTGGCAGCTCTGCTACATTCTGCACCGAGGCATTGATGACACGGTTGAATGCAAAAGGAAAGAAGATGGAGATACTTCTCAGAACGATGGGTCAGGAAAAGCCTGTCACCAGCTACAGGATCACTGGACTAGAAGTGGCTGGTCTCAACAGCAACACATTCCTGGACTTGCCAGATGTGTACACTCAACAAAACATCCCTGTTACTAAGGACAACATTCCAGAGGAAAATGACATAAGGAAATGGCCATATCTGAAGGATGTTGTAATAAGCAAAATCAATGCAGGCGTTGAACTGCTAATTGGTGTCAATACACCAAAGGCTCTTGAACCATGGAGTATTATAAACAGTGAAGGTAATGGACCGTATGCTGTTCAGACTCTCCTCGGCTGGGTGGTCAATGGTCCACTTGGCAGTAGCACCACCATGGATGAGCATGGCCGTCCCTGTATGGGTGCAAATAGAATCTCTATTGCAAGTTTGGAAGAGATGTTAGTCAATCAGTACAATCAAGATTTTGCAGAGCAATTTTATAATGAGAAGAACGAGATGTCAGTGGAAGATAAACAGTTCTTGAACATTGTATCAACCTCAGCAACACTAAAAGACGGGCATTACCACCTCAAGCTGCCCTTTCGCAAGGAAGAGGTTAGCATGCCTAGCAATCGTCAGGTGGCAGAGCAACGAGCAGCATACCTCTTGAAAAAGTTCAGAAGGAATAACATGTTCTTTGAAGAATACAAGCACTTTATGAATGATGTCATTATGAAAGGATACGCTGAAGTGGTACCCAAGGACCAGCTGGAGTGTGACAAGGGAAAAGTCTGGTACATACCACATCATGGTGTTTACCACCCCAGGAAGAAAACCATTTGTGTGGTGTTTGATTGCGCCTCAACATATGGTGGTACATCTTTAAACCGAGAGCTTCTTCAAGGACCCAACTTGACCAACACACTGATTGGTGTTCTTCTTCGTTTTCGTCAGGGTCCCATCGCTCTAATGGCTGACATTCAAGGCATGTTCCACCAAGTGAGAGTGGCAAGAGAGGATGTTGACTACCTGCGCTTCTTCTGGTGGCCCAACGGTGACCTCAGTCAACAAGCCACTGAACATCGTATGACCGTTCATCTCTTTGGAGCGGTGTCCTCTCCCAGCTGCGCCACATTTGCCTTACTTAGAACAGCAGATGACAATCAAAGTGACTATCCAACTGAAGTGACTGACACAATCAGAAACAATTTCTATGTGGATGATTGTCTCAAGGCTGTGGACACAGAAGGTCAAGCTGTGTCTTTGTACAGAGGCCTTACAGAGGTGTGTGCCAAAGGAGGATTCAAGCTAACTAAGTGGGTTAGTAACCACCGCACTGTCCTCTCCTCAATACCGGAGGAGGAAAAGGCAACAGAAGTAAAAACACTGGACTTGGATAGGGAACATCTTCCTATGGAGCGAGCTCTTGGAGCTCAATGGAACGTTGAGCATGACATCTTCACGTTCAGTATAGCAGTCAAGCAACAACCAACAACAAGACGGGGCATACTCTCAGTTGTCAACTCCGTGTATGACCCTCTGGGGTTCCTTGCACCAGTCATACTTACCGGCAAGCGGATTCTACAGGACCTGTGTAAAATCAAGCTTGGATGGGATGAGGAGGTCCCAGAGGTGATTGCTCAACAGTGGCATCAGTGGATGGCTGAATTGCAGCAGCTGGATGACTTTCGTGTGGACCGATGTCTTACACCAGGTGACTTTGGTGTGATAAAGGCAGCGCAACTGCATCACTTTTGCGACGCCAGTGAAGTTGGATATGGAACAGTGTCTTACCTTCGATTGACCAGCTACAGCAACGACGTCCATTCTACTTTAGTAATGGGAAAAGCAAGAGTGGCGCCATTGAAGCAGACAACCATTCCCAGACTGGAGCTTGCAGCCGCAGTCCTGGCGGTTAGAATGGACAGGATGCAGAAGACAGAGCTGCAATTTATGTGGGATGATTCAGTGTTCTGGTCAGATAGTATGACTGTCTTGAAGTACATCTCAAACACCACCACAAGATTCCAAACCTTTGTGGCAAACCGGGTTTCAGTCATTCGAGACATGTCCAAAGTGTCACAGTGGAGACACATCCGCTCAGGTCTTAATCCTGCGGACGATGCGTCACGTGGCCTAGGAGCTGGTGCTCTTCTGGAGTCCAAAAGGTGGATATCTGGTCCAGACTTCCTCGCACTGCCAGAGTCACAGTGGCCATGTTCTGTTGAAGAGTCGGGCAAGGTCGCTGATGATGACCCTGAAGTGAGAAACCGTATCGCTGTTTACAGCACAGTGGTGGAGGGAGAGAAGAACCCTACAAGCAAGCTTATTGAACACTTCTCCAAGTGGACTAGCCTCAAGAGAGCTGTGGCATGGATCTTGAAGGTTAGAAAAGTGCTTCAAAGCTTGTGCCAGGAAAGAGCTATGGCACAAAGGGCACTTTGTGCACAAATGGATCACAGCAACAAACCACAAACACAGTTGGAGGACCACATGAAGCAATTTAAGAATAAACTGACCACTCAAAGTCTTTCTGTGGATGACATGGCTCAAGCAGAGGATGCCATTGTGTGCTTTGTGCAAGAGCACAATTTCCATGAGGAAATGGCTGCATTAAAGAAAGATTCCACAGTAAAGAAGAGCAGCTGTGTTTACAGACTAGACCCAGTTGTGGTGGATGGAGTGCTGAGGACTGGCGGCAGGCTGAGCAGATCAGCCATGCCAGAAGAGATGAAACATCCAGTAATCCTGCCCAAAGGTAGTCATGTGTCTAAGCTGATACTCCAGCACATCCATGAGGTGACAGGCCATGGCGGGAGGAATCACATGCTCTCCAGGCTTCGGCGGCATTATTGGATTCTGAGAGCCAATTCTTTGGCAAGAACGATCATAAGGCGATGTCACGTCTGTCGACGTCAACGTGGGAAAATAGGAGAGCAGAAGATGTCTGACCTGCCCGCCGATCGCATCACACCAGATCAACCTCCTTTCACATATGTCGGTATGGACTACTTTGGGCCCATCGAGGTGAAAAGAGGACGTGGCACTGTGAAGAGGTACGGAGTCATATTCACATGTTTGACCTGTCGAGCCATCCACCTGGAAGTCGCCCATTCTCTGGACACCGACTCCTGCATTCACGCGCTTCGACGATTCATTTGCAGGAGAGGACAAGTGAAGGAGATCAGGTCAGATAATGGCACTAACTTTGTAGGCTCTGCTCGTGAGTTGAAAGAGGCCCTGAACAGGCTCAATGGACAGAAGATTGAGAAAGCCTTACTGCAGGAAGGTATAACATGGAGATTCAACCCTCCCCACGGTGCCCACCATGGTGGTGTGTGGGAGCGGTTAATTCAACAAGTGAAAACCATTCTCCACTCCATCCTGAGACAACAAACACTGGATGATGAAGCCTTACAAACAGCGTTGTGCGAAGTGGAAGCAATACTGAACGATCGCCCAATCACTCCAGCGTCAGATGATCCAGGTGATTTAGAGGCTTAACACCCAACCACCTCATTCAGTTAAAAGGAAAACCAATTCTTCCACCTGGTCTGTTCAGTAAAGATGATGTGTATGCTCGAAGACGTTGGAGGCAAGTGCAGTATATTGCAGACCTCTTTTGGAGAAGGTGGACTAAGGAGTATCTGCCAATGATGCAGGAGCGTCAAAAATGGAACCGCAGAAGGCGGAACTTCGCCCCTGGAGACGTAGTCCTTATCGTGGACAGCCAAGCCCCACGCAACTCTTGGCTGATGGGCAGAATAATTAAAACAGTACCGGACTCCAAAGGCTTCGTCCGCCGAGTTCACCTAAAGACAAAAACAAATGAATTGGAAAGACCAATAGATAAGATTTGTTTGCTCCAAGAAGCAGAATAGACTTTGATTCAAAGCATCAAGATGATGGGCCAGTGGTGAACACTGTGCTCCAACAGGTGTCACTGTTCTCGAACAGCTGAGCCAAACCCCCCCCCCCCCCCCAACTGACAATCACACCCACTGACAAATCATCCTGTTTTCCACAATGGACTATGCAGCATATGGACGATACTGTATACCCTGTTTGCTTTGTGAGTGGAGACGATGAACTTTGATTTTTGCTATCTAAAAAGAAAAAAAGAAAAAAAAGGTAAAAAAAAGAAAAAGAAAAAAAAAGTGATAATGTATTCCATGTATGTATGAATTGAAATTGTATCATTATAAATTGTATACGTTAGTACTTATGAATTATAGTTGTAACCTAGGTATTACGGTTTAATATAGTACTGATAGGCTCCATTTATGTTTATAGTTAATTGTCTTCCGGGTTAACAATTAGGGGCCGGAATGTTGGAGCCATATGTAGAATATATTATTGTCAAATGTTTTTTGTTTGGACAATCATGGTTCATATGTTTTGGTTTGATTTATGTTCTCATTAATTGGTATTTCTTAGTTTAGGTCGTTTGGAATGATTACTCCCCCCTAGCCTATATTATGGAAACGGTACTGCACCCAGCATGGTTCGCTAATTGATACCAATTATCTATGTTTTAATGGGTGTCTACCAGGAAGGCAGGAAGTGTTGGACAATAGACGGGGTGATCATATATTTTTCAACCACCACCACACCACCAGCACACCACCAGCACACACTCGTATGGACTAAGTTAATCCAGTTTTCGTGTCGAATTTGGAATTGTGAAACCTACCTGTTTGGAACTCGATTGGGATTACAATAAACAACCTTGGATTTCATATATGGACTGGATTGGATTATTACTTGGAAGGTGCGTCTGGAAAGTTTGCTACCCCGACTGGTCACGGCTTATGAACGTTTCGGACCTCGAAAGCCGATACAGAAAATATTTTTCTTAAATTCCATTGACTTTGACTGGAGGAATGGAGCAATTTAGAAAATTTGAAAGAAGCCGAAATACTCTTTGAAATTCTCACAGTTGGTAGATTATCAATGTAAAAACACTCACAAGTTTTTGTTTTGATAACTTCGCTGAAATGGTTTCGTAGTAAATATTTGAAAATCCGGTCTATGGGAGTTTACATTTACAGGGGTGCATGTTTTCATTTTCCCTCCCTATACATAGTCTCAGTCCAATGGCTAGAGTTCTCCAACTATGACCCCATACATCAGTGGCTCCTCTGTAGGCGATAGAAATGCTGACTAGCCAGTGCAGCAACCAGGCAGCAACGCATCCAATTGCTGTTGCTATGCGCATTAAATGCACATAGCAACATACATTTAGCCAATCAGTGTCCAAAAATGTGATGCCTTTGAGCGATTGATTTATTGCCTTAAGCAGAGACAGTTGGTGGTGTGTAGATTGATGACAATGTCAATGATGAACGCGTACCCTGGACCCTGACCCTCTAGCCCCAAACTCGATAAGATCTCTTCAAGAAAATCCATTTGAGAGGAGAACTTTAATGGAAAAATTGAAAGTGAAGGAGCTTGGCCCAGATCAACCTGATCTCAACATCAAACAGAAGCAGTGGTGGTGCTAGAGCACCTGCCCTTTGCCCTCTGGACAAGGCAAGTGCCCTTTTGAAAGTTACTTTTTTAATTTATTTTTTACAGTGTAGGCCTACTGTATGTGGCCCATGGTGACATCGATCCATTCTCGATTAAAAGCGTGTAATAATAATGCCCCAAAATGCGTTGTAATTTTGCCAGTCATCCTGTTATTAATGAGGTTAGCACAGCTAGGGGTTTTGCATGTGAAAGTTTGAGGGAGGTAGAGTGAAACTGGGACAAGGCTGAGGATAACAATTATCTATGACAACACACACGTGCCCGCGGCACACCCGTGCCCCTCCCCTCCCTCTCTTCCTTTGTCAACGGTAAACGCGAAAAACGGACACAAACGGAGGCTTGCTACTCCTCCCCTGCCTCAGTCCCGTCTCCAAGGGCAGGCATTTGGGGGCCAGGCCCGCCCACTGAATCAGCTGGGCCCGCCCTGAACCAAACGTGAAAGACGTACTAAATCTCTGGCTGTGTTCCGAACCGCATACTACCCTACTATATAGTATGCCAAAACAGGATGTAGTATGTCCCAATACACATGCCACATGCAGTATGGCAAAAATACCAGGATGTCCTACTACATCCGGTCGTATTTTGCAGTATGCAAGTCATGGATGTATGATGCAAGCCAGCAGGCTTTTCTGGCTATTCTGACCCACAATCCTGTGAGCAGCGGAAATGTGCGTCACATGTGCGAGTCGTGACCATGGTCGTGACAGCCATAGATATGAACACGAGATAACTCGTAATGGATTGAGCGGCGCAAAATACGGCCGCCATATTGGTCCAGTACCGCTGTCACGTGACAACCGCTCTCCTCAGCAGTTTCAGTCAGTAAAAGTAACCCTGCATCAAGAGATAACTCTAGAAGGTAAGTAGAAACAAATATTTTTGTCTTTGAACTATCCATAACAGTCAAATAACATAATAAATAAATAAATAAAATAAAAAATTACAAAGTGCAAAACAGCAGCATCCAACAGTTTTAGTTGTATCTATCAGCTAACAACTATGTATTTATCATCGCTCACTTAAAAGAGCCGGCACATAGAGCCGTATAGTTCGCGACCGACCCATCACTAGTTTACTCGCGGAGCTCCGTACCGGACCAAGATGGCGGCCGCATTTTTCGGCCAGGCAGCAATCAAATCAACGTCAATGCGGCGTCTAGTGTATATGTCTATGGTGACAGCTGTAGATGAATGTCGCGTTATGGACAGCGACGGATGTGGACAAATTTCAAGGCGCAGTGTTATGACAAGGTAGTATGTCCCAATTGGATGCTGCAGTGTATTTCAAACACACAACTTGAGTCAAAAAGTACTTCAGGAGAAAAACGGTCGAATCAACAATTTATTGAGCAAGCCTTTACATGGGGTCAAATCTTCGGCAATACTAAAGTTTCTCTTAGGAGGCGCCGAGCTTACATGTCCTGGCTTCAGACCAGGTATCACATGACAAACACATTTACATACAAGGGATGTTCGTTAACACAGATCTGATCAACTAGTCTTGTAATTGGTCAACGAGTCACTGAGCTCTGCCCCCTTCCTCGAGCACGGGGGCTTGGGTTCTTCCTGTTACAACTGTAAACTGACTTCAAAGACAACCATCTGCTATCTTTATTGACTCAGGGACAAAGGAACGTTGACTATAGGACATCTGCTTTGCTCACGTTAAACTACTTAAGTTAACAGTTCCTAGTTTGGTTTGTTCCTTATTCTTAATAAAATGATTACTACATGAGATTAATACAGATGTATTAATGTAATACAGTATAAAAATATACTACAATGCCTACTGCTTGCAAAGTACGTACTTTCTAAGGGCAGCTGTAGTAGGTACTGGTAGTAAGAAGTAGAAGTGTGCGATTTGGAACGCAGGCCCAGTGATGACAGAATGGGCTATTCTACATCTGACTGGCTTACCCTGATATACTTTAACCAATCGAACTCCTCATGCCTAAAACCTGACCAATCTCAACCAAGGAAGGCACCATATTAGCCAATCCCAGGCAGAGTAGGGCAGGTCATTCATTCCGTGCTGTGCGGCACTTTGTGGCATTTTTGGTGATGCCATACTAGTGCAAAAACGTGCATAAATGGGATGAATTATTAATGGATGTCAGAAGATTCAGAAGTAGTGGCGATTGCTCCTATAAGCCAGGGTAAGCTTGGCTTACCCATATAAATCCAAATGAAACTTGATTTGTGCGCTTTCTTTCAGTGAAAGAAGGCACGAAAATCGACTTTCAGACTGTTTTTGATTTAAATGCGTCTTGTATTCTGCCATATCGCTTCATTTTCATCCGTGTTTAGCGTTTTGGTAGTGCTCCGTCGCCCCCTACAGTCCTCATGAAAATACAGTCCACGTTACGGTCCGTTGACACCGGCTCGTTATTCACTTAACATTGTAGGCCAGGTAAAATGATTCTGTCTTACGGAAATCAAGACCAAACAAAAAAACCAACAATCAAATTAGCCCACACATACAAAACCGCAAAAAATGTCATCATCCGTCGAAATGTAACCTAATCTGTAATTTGTCAAAATGCTTAAGGGGAGACACGGTAGGTGAAAACATCGTTTTTCAACGCCCTGGTCAAATGTGAGATTTTGTGCTAGTTTGCTTCCATAACATGTCTTCTTTCATACTAGTGGAAATAAAACATCAAAAATACGCATTTAGATGTTTATTTTACTTCATTTAGTCTGTTTGCGTCTGTAGATTCTTCCTAAAATCTTCAAAAGTTAGCCTTTTTTCGGAACTTCTCGCAGCGTTTCTTTCGTCTGGATCCCGTCATCCGGGGTATCTTTAGAAAGCTCTAGCTCTCTAGCACACTATTATCGCAACCAAACCTGTTAGTTTCATTTGTATTAGCAACCAATCGTGGAAATACAAAGGCGGGTTTGATGCTAACTGTGAAATCTCATTGGCTGTTGTTGATTTCTGAGAACGTGATTGGTTCAGCGCGTCATGTGACACGTTTCCACTTCCTTATATCTAATCCAAACAATTCCGTCTGTAAAGCGTTCTAAACGTAATAAGCAACAACGACAACAGTGTTTGCCCGCAAGGTTGAACAGAAAACAAGAGAAACTAAATGGAAAGGTTTACATTTATGAGATATAAAGTGCCTATTCGCGCAAGTTGTCATTAGCAGGTGCTAGCATGTCCAGTGAGCAGCAGGGAGATGAGGCTAGCGTTAGCATGTCCAGTGAGCAGCAGAGAGATGAGGCGCGTTTGAATGAGCTGATAACTGGGTTGATTTGTCCTAATTGTGGACTGGTCTTAAAATTAACATAGATCCTCAGAATAGTGGGTTCTGTAGTACTTTGCTCTTAGAGTGCAGTCTTTGTGAGAAATGGCTATCGCAAAAGTGTCTACACATCGACTCGGCTTCATGATACAACTAGGAATGATGTTGCATTTGATGTCAATGTGAGGATGGTCCTCTTAGCGCACGAGTTAGGGTTGGGGTATGCAGCTCTCCAAAAGATAAGTAAAGTGTTAGGGATCCCAGGGCTTCATCTGAAAACGTATCAGAAACATGACAAGAGGGTGACAGGTAGGCTATTGAAACGTGTTCCCTCTCTCTCTTTCTCTCTCTCTCTCTCTCTCTCTCTAGCCAATATCAGAAGCCTATACATATTCACAGTAGTCTCCCTCTCTCTACCTGTGGCATTTCTACATGCATCCATAAACTGACCAAATAAACTGTTTTAATTTCAGTTGCTGAAATAGAGAGAGGTCTGGAGTCCTTGCACAGAAGCAGAGAGCAGATTAGGCAGGCATATGCAGATGTGGACCCAGAGGTAGGTAAGCTGACTGCCAATAAATACAAAATGTTACAAAATTATTACAGTTATTGAGAATTATTACAATAATTCTCAACCAGCGTTCAGTGGACAACATGAAGGCGGCAATATGGGGTAGTCTGCTTCACTGATGACAACCCCATGCGCACCAGGAACATATTGTGGTTTTAGGACAGTTTTGTTGACTGCAGCTGAGTGGGTTCTACAGACCAGCTGCTTAGAACAGTTTTGTTAACTCCAGCTGAGTGGGTTCTACGAACTAGCTGCCTAGAACAGTTTTGTGGATAGCTAGTGGTGCCATCTGAGGAGTGACTCTGTAGACCTATGACAGCGTAGCTTGATGTCTCCTATGGTGTTGCTTTTGACGATGGTTATATCACTTGTTTGTTTAGCAATCTATATTTAGCTTATATTGGTGTTTACCCTGCATTGTTTACCACATCTTGTCCTGTGTATTTATGAATCAGCTTACTCTTCATGTTCATTCATTCATTCATTCATTCATGTTTTCTCCATGTAAAACGCTTAAAAAAACACAAAAAGCTAGATAATCTGTTTTCTCATGCATGTCCTCGTCAAATGTGTCTATCTTTGTCCATGATCTGTTTAACAAAATAATACAAGCTTTCTAAAAGGGAATGTTCTCTTCCCTACTTACATTGTCTCGTCTCTAGTCTCGTATTACTAACATCCCACTCGTGGGCTGTGCCTTGACCTGGTGAGTGGGCTTCCAACTAAACAGGTCTTACTTCTCTATACAAAATGTCTACTCCTGGACTATTTTGGATCCACAACATGCTGTGTTATTCAGTTTTCAGTTTCTATGTGTTTTCAGATGTTGTGTAATGTTGTTACTAATGATGTGATTGGATATTGTGTTTGTAAATATTGGTTTACAATGCAAATGTATGTTTTTTTACAATACAAATTTTCAAAGCCCGTTTTCTCAAAATGAGTTATTTCTCATCTTAGGGACATCAAAACCACCACTTGAGTAGCACCTACATACACCTAACTTTCCAGTTTTGTTCCAATCCATATTCTGAGAGTTTGTCCAAGGGGGATTTTTTAAATTTCATTCATAGCCTGATTTATATAACAGTTTATCCCTAAAACATGGCGAAAATTGGTCTTTTTATGACTGTTGACAGTATTTTCTGATTTCTGAAGTGAAGAAAAGAGATATCAAAAATCCCCCTTGGACAAAGTTTGAATATTGATATGTGAACAAAATGAAACAAGAATTTTGAATCTGGCTTGAACCAGTTAAAAAAATTGATTTCCCGAAATTATGCAAATTAGCACATATTTAGCGCATATAATGCCTAATTTGCATATTTATCCATAAGATTTCAGAAAACTTGTAATACAAAAAAGATGCTCCTTAATGTACCTAACAAACTGGGGGAGTTTGATGGTGATACCTATTAAGGATTTTTTTTTTCCTATACACCTGGGGTGTCTCCCCTTAAAAGTGGACGTAGGGTAAGCCAGTTCTCGAAGTGCTTACATTGGAATTCCCATTTACATTTTAACATGGGGACGGTTTATCACATCACCTATTGGTCAATCACGTTACCCACTTGAGCTATCTAGCCACTGGCAGCATCAATGAACATGGAAAAGGGAGATCTTGAGTATTTGTTGAAAGTTGATTCCAAAAGGAAGTGGTTTAAACGAGTTTGGGTTACGGCTATGTGCGTTTTGTAAGCATGTAACGGTATCAAAAACTCACGGTACGGTAATATCACGGTATCAAGGTCCACGGTATGGTATATCACGGTATTAAACACAGTTTTAAAACACAAAATTTAAAGAGGAAGAAGATTTGTATTTTGGAAAAAATACCATAGCATTTATTAAACACATTTCTGATGTGTACAGTTTTTTTCTTTTAATTTAAAGTTCTTCTGCTTTCCTTACAATCACGGATCAACTATGGTCTGTGGGTATAGATGGTGTGTGGAGCAATGATAGAGGAGGTCTGTGGGTATAGACGGTGTGTTGAGCAGTGATAGAGGAGGTCTGTGGGTATACACGGTGTGTTGAGCAGTTATAGAGGAGGTCTGTGGGTATACATGGTGTTTTGAGAAGTGAAAGAGGAGCTCTGTGGGTATAGATGGTGTGTTGAGCAGTGATAGAGGAGGTCTGTGGGTATAGAGGGTGTGTTGAGCAGTAATAGAGGAGGTCTGTGGGTATAGATGGTGTGTTGAGCAGTGATAGAGGAGGTCTGTGGGTATAGACGGTGTGTTGAGCAATGATAGAGGAGGTCTGTGGGTATAGATGGTGTGTTGAGCAGTCGTAAAGGAGGTCTGTGGGTATAGATGGTGTGTTGAGCAGTGATAGAGGAGGTCTGTGGGTATAGACGGTGTGTTGAGCAGTGATAGAGGAGGTCTGTGGGTATAGATGGTGTGTTGAGCAGTGATAGAGGAGGTCTGTGGGTATAGATGGTGTGTTGAGCAGTGATAGAGGAGGTCTGTGGGTATAGATGGTGTGTTGAGCAGTGATAGAGGAGGTCTGTGGGTATAGATGGTGTGTTGAGCAGTGATAGAGGAGGTCTGTGGGTATAGATGGTGTGTTGAGCAGTGATAGAGGAGGTCTGTGGGTATAGATGGTGTGTTGAGCAGTGATAGAGGAGGTCTGTGGGTATAGATGGTGTGTTGAGCAGTGATAGAGGAGGTCTGTGGGTATAGATGGTGTGTTGAGCAGTGATAGAGGAGGTCTGTGGGTATAGATGGTGTGTTGAGCAGTGAGAAGAAGAGGGAAACAGGCTGAGCAGAGAGCCCAGGTCTGATCTCTGATGCTGAGCTTCTACGGCAGGAGACTGGATGAAAGAAGTGACAGGTCTAAAAATAATAATAACTAGTGCTGCGAGCAGCAGTGAGCGGGCCCTCGCACCCCACGCGGGTCGAGGTGTGGCGCCGTTAAAGGGTGTGCTATTTCGGTGTCCAGTACTGACAGAAACTTCCTGTCACCAGTAGGTGGCGCTCTAAGCGTGACTCAATACCGACGCATAGATGTGTTCAGGACAGTACCTTGATGAAGCGTGAGAAATGTTGTGTAAATCGGACAAAGTATGTAGGAGTTATGAGGACTTCCTGTAAGCAGTAGGTGGCGCTGTAGGTATGACGCAATACTGACCTACAGATGTGTTCAAGATGCGACCTTCATCAAGCATGAGCAATTTGGAGTAAATCGGATAATGTATGTAGGAGTTATGAGTACTTCCTGTTTCACCAGTAGGTGGCGCTGTAAGTGTAACTCAATACTGACGCATAGATGTGTTCAGAAGGTGACCTTCATGAAGCGTCAGCAATTTGGTGCAAATCGGATGATGTATGCAGGAGTTATGAGGACTTCCTGTTTCACCAATAGGTGGCGCTATAAGTATGACGCAATACTGACACATAGATGTGTTCAGGACAGAACTGTCATGAAGCGTGAGACATATCGGACAAATCGGATAATGTATGGAGGAGTTATGAGGACTTCCTGTTTCACCAATAGGTGGCGCTATAAGTATGACGCAATACTGACACATAGATGTGTTCAGGACAGAACCGTCATGAAGCGTGAGATATATCGGACAAATTGGATAATGTATGGAGGAGTTATGAGGACTTCGTGTTTTATGGCGAAATGTCAAACTTTGGCGGGGCGCCACGGCAAGGGTGTTTGGTGAAAACTAAATTTTTTTGATAACTTTTGATCACAAAGGTCTTAAGATGAAGCTGACCCGATATGAAGTTGATCGGATGAAATCTGTAGGAGGAGTTCGTCGAAGTACGAGGCATGGAAATGGTCAAAACAAGGACAAAATGGCACATTAAGAGCAAAATGGCGGACTTCCTGTTGCATGTTGGGTATAGCTCCAAGAGACATTTTAGTGTGTCTCGATGAAATACATGTGCCCTCCGAATTTCGTTCCCCTACATCAAACTGAAAGGTGGGGCTCGCCATTTTAAATTTTCCAGGGGGCGCTCTTGAGCCGTTTTGCCACGCCCATTTCCGTCACCCATGAATTATCAAATTTTTCACCGGGACTGACGTATCTGCAAAGTTTCATCCGTTTTCATCGATGTTCAGGCCGCCTAAAAGGCATTTGTTTGGAGTAAAGAAGAAGGAGAAGAATAATAATAATAACTAGGGCTGCGAGCAGCAGTGAGCGGGCCCTCGCACCCCACGCGTGTCGTGGTGCTGCGCCGTTAAAGGCTGTGCTATTTCGGTGTGCAGTACTGAGAGAAACTTCCTGTCACCAGTAGGTGGCGCTCTAGGCGTGACTCAATACCGAAGCATAGATGTGTTCAGGACGGTACCTTGATGAAGCGTGAGAAATGTTGAGTAAATCGGATAATGTATGTAGGAGTTATGAGGACTTCCTGTTTCACCAGTAGGTGGCGCTGTAAGTGTGACTCAATACCGACACATTGATGGGTTCAGAAGGCCACCTTCATGAAGCGTCAGCAATTTGGTGCAAATCGGATGATGTATGCAGGAGTTATGAGGACGTACTGTTTCACCAATAGGTGGCGCTATACGTATGACGCAATACTGACACATAGATGTGTTAAGGACAGAACCGTCATGAAGCGTGAGATATATCGGACAAATTGGATAATGTATGGAGGAGTTATGAGGATTTCCTGTTTCACCAATAGGTGGCGCTATAAGTATGACGCAATACTGAAACATAGATGTGTTCAGGACAGAACCGTCATGAAGCGTGAGATATATCGGACAAATTGGATAATGTATGGAGGAGTTATGAGGACTTCCTGTTTCACCAATAGGTGGCGCTATAAGAATGACGCAATACTGACACATAGATGTGTTCAGGACAGAACCTTCATGAAGCGTGAGATATATCGGACGAATTGGATGATGTATGTAGGAGTTATGAGGACTTCCTGTTTCACCAATAGGTGGCGCTATAAGTATGACGCAATACTGACACATAGATGTGTTCAGGACAGAACCGTCATGAAGCGTGAGATATATCGGACAAATCCGATAATGTATGGAGGAGTTATGGGGACTTCCTGTTTCACCAATAGGTGGCGCTATAAGTATGATGTAATACTGACACATAGATGTGTTCAGGACAGAACCGTCATGAAGCGTGAGATATATCGGACGAATTGGCTAATGTATGTAGGAGTTATGAGGACTTCCTGTTTCACCAATAGGTGGCGCTATAAGTATGATGCAATACTGACACATAGATGTGTTCAGGACAGAACCGTCATGAAGCGTGAGATATATCGGACAAATCCGATAATGTATGGAGGAGTTATGGGGACTTCCTGTTTCACCAATAGGTGGCGCTATAAGTATGATGTAATACTGACACATAGATGTGTTCAGGACAGAACCGTCATGAAGCGTGAGATATATCGGACGAATTGGCTAATGTATGTAGGAGTTATGAGGACTTCCTGTTTCACCAATAGGTGGCGCTATAAGTATGACGCAATACTGACACATAGATGTGTTCAGGACAGAACCGTCATGAAGCGTGAGATATATCGGACAAATTGGATAATGTATGTAGGAGTTATGAGGACTTCCTGTTTCACCAATAGGTGGCACTATAAGTATGATGCAATA
Source organism: Borostomias antarcticus (assembly GCF_949987555.1). Lineage (NCBI taxonomy): Eukaryota > Metazoa > Chordata > Actinopteri > Stomiiformes > Stomiidae > Borostomias > Borostomias antarcticus. The sequence goes on from NC_140237.1 coordinate 5,274,631, forward strand.
CTGACACATAGATGTGTTCAGGACAGAACCGTCATGAAGCGTGAGATATATGGGACAAATTGGATTATGTATGGAGGAGATATGAGGACTTCCTGTTTCACCAATAGGTGGCGCTATAAGTATGACGCAATACTGACACATAGATGTGTTCAGGACAGAACCGTCATGAAGCGTGAGATATATCGGACAAATTGGATAATGTATGGAGGAGTTATGAGGACTTCCTGTTTCACCAATAGGTGGCGCTATAAGTATGACGCAATACTGACACATAGATGTGTTCAGGACAGAACCGTCATGAAGCGTGAGATATATCGGACAAATTGGATAATGTATGGAGGAGTTATGAGGACTTCCTGTTTCACCAATAGGTGGCGCTATAAGTATGATGCAATACTGACACATAGATGTGTTCAGGACAGAACCGTCATGAAGCGTGAGATATATCGGACAAATTGGATAATGTGTGGAGGAGTTATGAGGACTTCGTGTTTTATGGCGAAATGTCAAACTTTGGCGGGGCGCCACGGCAAGGGTGTTTGGTGAAAACTCAATTTTTTTGATAACTTTTGATCACAAAGGTCTTAAGATGATGCTGACCCGATATGAAGTTGATCGGATTAAATCTGTAGGAGGAGTTCGTCGAAGTACAAGGCATGGAAATGGTCAAAACAAGGACAAAATGGCACATTAAGAGCAAAATGGCGGACTTCCTGTTGCATGTTGGGTATAGCTCCAAGAGACATTTAAGTGTGGCTCGATGAAATACATATGCCCACCGAATTTCGTTCGCCTACATCAAACTGAAAGGTGGGGCTCGCCATTTTAAACTTTCCAGGGGGCGCTCTTGAGCCGTTTTGCCACGCCCATTTCCGTCACCAATGAAATATCCGATTTTCACCGGGACTGATGTATCTGCAAAGTTTCATCCGTTTTCATCGATGTTTAGGCCGCCAAAAAGGCATTTGTTTGGGGAGAAGAAGAAGGAGAAGGAGAACTAGGGCTGCGAGCAGCATTGAGCGGGCCCTCGCACCCCATGCGTGTCGGGGTGTGGCGCCGTTAAAGGGTGTGCTATTTCGGTGTGCAGTACTGAGAGAAACTTCCATTCACCAGTAGGTGGCGCTCTAAGCGTGACTCAATACCGAAGTATAGATGTGTTCAGGACGGTACCTTGATGAAGCGTGAGAAATGTTGAGTAAATCGGACAATGTATGTAGGAGTTATGATGACTACCTGCTTGACCTGTAGGTGGCGCTATAAGTATGACTCAATACTGACCTACAGATGTGTTCAGGATGGGACCTTCATCAAGCGTGAGCAATTTGGAGTAAATCGGATGACGTATGTAGGAGTTATGAGGACTTCCTGTTTCACCAGTAGGTGGCGCTGTAAGTGTGACTCAATACCGACACATAGATGGGTTCAGAAGGCCACCTTCATGAAGCGTCAGCAATTTGGTGCAAATCGGATGATGTATGCAGGAGTTATGAGGACTTCCTGTTTCACCAACAGGTGGCGCTATTCGTATGACGCAATACTGAAACATAGATGTGTTCAGGACAGAACCGTCATGAAGCGTGAGATATATCGGACAAATTGGATAATGTATGGAGGAGTTATGAGGACTTCCTGTTTCACCAATAGGTGGCACTATAAGTATGATGCAATACTGACACATAGATGTGTTCAGGACAGAACCGTCATGAAGCGTGAGATATATCGGACAAATCGGATAATGTATGGAGGAGTTATGAGGACTTCCTGTTTCACCAATAGGTGGCGCTATAAGTATGATGCAATACTGACACATAGATGTGTTCAGGACAGAACCGTCATGAAGCGTGAGATATATCGGACGAATCGGATAATGTATGGAGGTGTTATGAGGACTTCCTGTTTCACCAATAGGTGGCGCTATAAGTATGATGCAATACTGACACATAGATGTGTTCAGGACAGAACCGTCATGAAGCGTGAGATATATCGGACAAATCGGATAATGTATGTAGGAGTTATGAGGACATCGTGTTTTATGGCGAAATGTCAAACTTTGGCGGGGCGCCACGGGAAGGGTGTTTGGTGAAAACTCAATTTTTTTGATAACTTTTGATCACAAAGGTCTTAAGATGAAGCTGACCGAATATGAAGTTGATCGGATGAAATCTGTAGGAGGAGTTCGTTGAAATACGAGACATGGAAATGGTCAAAACAAGGACAAAATGGCACATTAAAAGCAAAATGGCGGCCTTCCTGTTGCATGTTGGGTACAGCTCCAAGAGACATTTTAGTGTGGCTCGATGAAATACATATGCCCACCGAATTTCGTTCGCCTACATCAAACCGAAAGGTGGGGCTCACCATTTTAAATTTTCCAGGGGGCGCTCTTGAGCCGTTTTGCCACGCCCATTTCCCTCACCCATGAATTATCAAATTTTTCACCGGGACTGACGTATCTGCAAAGTTTTATCCGTTTTCATCGATGTTTAGGCCGCCAAAAAGGCATTTGTTTTGGAAGAAGGAGAAGGTAGAACTAGGGCTGCGAGCAGCAGTGAGCGGGCCCTCGCACCCCACGCGTGTCGGGGTGTGGCGCCGTTAAAGGGTGTGCTATTTCGGTGTGCAGTACTGAGAGACACTTCCTGTCACCAGTAGGTGGCGCTCTAGGCGTGACTCAATACCGAAGCATAGATGTGTTCAGGACGGTACCTTGATGAAGCGTGAGAAATGTTGAGTAAATCGGTTAACGTATGTAGGAGTTATGAGGACTTCCTGTTTCACCAGTAGGTGGCGCTGTAAGTGTGACTCAATACCGACGCATAGATGTGTTCAGAATGTCACCTTCATGAAGCGTCAGCAATTTGGTGCAAATCGGATGATGTATGCAGGAGTTATGAGGACTTCCTGTTTCACCAATAGGTGGCGCTATAAGTATGACGCAATACTGACACATAGATGTGTTCAGAACAGAACCGTCATGAAGCGTGAGATATATCGGACAAATTGGATAATGTATGTAGGAGTTATGAGGACTTCCTGTTTCACCAATAGGTGGCGCTATAAGTATGACGCAATACTGACACATAGATGTGTTCAGGAGAGAACCGTCATGAAGCGTGAGATATATCAGACAAATTGGATAATGTATGTAGTAGTTATGAGGACTTCCTGTTTCACCAATAGGTGGCGCTATAAGTATGACGCAATACTGACACATAGATGTGTTCAGGACAGAACCGTCATGAAGCGTGAGATAAATCGGACAAATTGGATAATGTATGGAGGAGTTATGAGGACTTCCTGTTTCACCAATAGGTGGCGCTATAAGTATGACGCAATACTGACACATAGATGTGTTCAGGACAGAACCGTCATGAAGCGTGAGATATATCGGACAAATCCGATAATGTATGGAGGAGTTATGGGGACTTCCTGTTTCACCAATAGGTGGCGCTATAAGTATGATGCAATACTGACACATAGATGTGTTCAGGACAGAACCGTCATGAAGCGTGAGATATATCGGACAAATTGGATAATGTATGGAGGAGTTATGAGGACTTCCTGTTTCACCAATAGGTGGCGCTATAAGTATGACGCAATACTGACACATAGATGTGTTCAGGACAGAACCGTCATGAAGCGTGAGATATATCGGACAAATTGGATAATGTATGGAGGAGTTATGAGGACTTCCTGTTTCACCAATAGGTGGCGCTATAAGTATGACGCAATACTGACACATAGATGTGTTCAGGACAGAACCGTCATGAAGCGTGAGATATATCGGACAAATTGGATAATGTATGGAGGAGTTATCAGGACTTCCTGTTTCACCAATAGGTGGCGCTATAAGTATGACGCAATACTGACACATAGATGTGTTCAGGACAGAACCGTCATGAAGCGTGAGATATATCGGACAAATTGGATAATGTATGGAGGAGTTATGAGGACTTCGTGTTTTATGGCGAAATGTCAAACTTTGGCGGGGCGCCACGGCAAGGGTGTTTGGTGAAAACTCAATTTTTTTGATAACTTTTGATCACAAAGGTCTTAAGATGAAGCTGACCCGATATGAAGTTGATCGGATGAAATCTGTAGGAGGAGTTCGTCGAAGTACGAGGCATGGAAATGGTCAAAACAAGGACAAAATGGCACATTAAGAGCAAAATGGCGGACTTCCTGTTGCATGTTGGGTATAGCTCCAAGAGACATTTTAGTGTGGCTCGATGAAATACATATGCCCACCGAATTTCGTTCGCCTACATCAAACTGAAAGGTGGGGCTCGCCATTTTAAACTTTCCAGGGGGCGCTCTTGAGCCGTTTTGCCACGCCTATTTCCGTCACCCATGAATTATCAAATTTTTCACCGGGACTGACGTATCTGCAAAGTTTCATCCGTTTTCATCGATGTTTAGGCTGCCGAAAAGGCATTTGTTTGGGGAGAAGAAGAAGAAGAAGAATAACTAGGGCTGCGAGCAGCAGTGAGCGGGCCCTCGCACCCCATGCGTGTCGGGGTGTGGCGCCGTTAAAGGGTGTGCTATTTCGGTGTGCAGTACTGAGAGAAACTTTCTGTCACCAGTAGGTGGCGCTCTAAGCGTGACTCAATACCGATGCATAGATGTGTTCAGGGCCGTACCTTGATGAAGCGTGAGAAGTTTTGAGTAAATCGGATAATGTATGTAGGAGTTATGAGGACTTCCTGTTTCACCAGTAGGTGGCGCTGTAAGTGTGACTCAATACCGACACATAGATGGGTTCAGAAGGCCACCTTCATGAAGCGTCAGCAATTTGGTGCAAATCGGATGATGTATGCAGGAGTTATGAGGACTTCCTGTTTCACCAATAGGTGGCGCTATAAGTATGACGCAATACTGACACATAGATGTGTTCAGGACAGAACCGTCATGAAGCGTGAGATATATCGGACAAATTGGATAATGTATGGAGGAGTTATGAGTACTTCCTGTTTCACCAGTAGGTGGCGCTGTAAGTGTGACTCAATATCGACGCATAGATGTGTTCAGAAGGTGACCTTCACGAAGCGTCAGTAATTTGGTGCAAATCGGATGATGTATGCAGGAGTTATGAGGACTTCCTGTTTCACCAATAGGTGGCGCTATAAGTATGACGCAATACTGACACATAGATGTGTTCAGGACAGAACCGTCATGAAGCGTGAGATATATCGGACAAATTGGATAATGTATGGAGGAGTTATGAGGACTTCCTGTTTCACCAGTAGGTGGCGCTGTAAGTGTGACTCAATACCGACACATAGATGGGTTCAGAAGGCCACCTTCATGAAGCATCAGCAATTTGGTGCAAATCGGATGATGTATGCAGGAGTTATGAGGACTTCCTGTTTCACCAATAGGTGGCGCTATACGTATGACGCAATACTGACACATAGATGTGTTCAGGACAGAACCGTCATGAAGCGTGAGCTATATCGGACAAATGGGATAATGTATGGAGGAGTTATGAGGACATCGTGTTTTATGGCGAAATGTCAAACTTTGGCGGGGCGCCACGGCAAGGGTGTTTGGTGAAAACTCAATTTTTTTGATAACTTTTGATCACAAAGGTCTTAAGATGAAGCTGACCCGATATGAAGTTGATCGGATGAAATCTGTAGGAGGAGTTCGTCGAAGTACGAGGCATGGAAATGGTCAAAACAAGGACAAAATGGCACATTAAGAGCAAAATGGCGGACTTCCTGTTGCATGTTGGGTATAGCTCCAAGAGACATTTAAGTGTGGCTCGATGAAATACATATGCCCTCCGAATTTCGTTCGCCTACATCAAACTGAAAGGTGGGGCTCGCCATTTTAAATTTTCCAGGGGGCGCTCTTGAGCCGTTTTGCCACGCCTATTTCCGGCACCCATGAATTATCAAATTTTTCACCGGGACTGACGTATCTGCAAAGTTTCATCCGTTTTCATCGATGTTTAGGCCGCCAAAAAGGCATTTGTTTGGGGAGAAGAACAAGAATAACTAGGGCTGCGAGCAGCAGTGAGCGGGCCCTCGCACCCCATGCGTGTCGGGGTGTGGCGCCGTTAAAGGGTGTGCTATTTCGGTGTGCAGTACTGAGAGAAACTTTCTGTCACCAGTAGGTGGCGCTCTAAGCGTGACTCAATACCGAAGCATAGATGTGTCCAGGACGGTACCTTGATGAAGCGTGAGAAATGTTGAGTAAATTGGATAACGTATGTAGGAGTTATGAGGACTTCCTGTTTCACCAATAGGTGGCGCTATAAGTATGACACAATACTGACACATAGATGTGTTCAGGACAGAACCGTCATGAAGCGTGAGATATATCGGACAAATCGGATAATGTATGGCGGAGTTATGAGGACATCGTGTTTTATGGCGAAATGTCAAACTTTGGCGGGGCGCCACGGCAAGGGTGTTTGGTGAAAACTCAATTTTTTTGATAACTTTTGATCACAAAGGCCTTAAGATGAAGCTGACCCGATATGAAGTTGATCGGATGAAATCTGTAGGAGGAGTTCGTTGAAGTACGAGGCATGGAAATGGTAAAAACAAGGGAAAATGGCACATTAAAAGCAAAATGGCGGACTTTCTGTTGCATGTTGGGTATAGCTCCAAGAGACATTTTAGTGTGGCTCGATGAAATACATATGCCCACCGAATTTCGTTCGCCTACATCAAACTGAAAGGTGGGGCTCGCCATTTTAAACTTTCCAGGGGGCGCTCTTGAGCCGTTTTGCCACGCCCATTTCCGTCACCCATGAATTATCAAATTTTTCACCGGGACTGACGTATCTGCAAAGTTTCATCCGTTTTCATCGATGTTCAGGCCGCCTAAAAGGCATTTGTTTGGAGTAAAGAATAATAATAACTAGTGCTGCGAGCAGCAGTGAGCGGGCCCTCGCACCCCACGCGGGTCGGGGTGTGGCGCCGTTAAAGGGTGTGCTATTTCGGTGTCCAGTACTGACAGAAACTTCCTGTCACCAGTAGGTGGCGCTCTAAGCGTGACTCAATACCGACGCATAGATGTGTTCAGGACAGTACCTTGATGAAGCGTGAGAAATGTTGTGTAAATCGGACAAAGTATGTAGGAGTTATGAGGACTTCCTGTAAGCAGTAGGTGGCGCTGTAGGTATGACGCAATACTGACCTACAGATGTGTTCAAGATGCGACCTTCATCAAGCATGAGCAATTTGGAGTAAATCGGATAATGTATGTAGGAGTTATGAGTACTTCCTGTTTCACCAGTAGGTGGCGCTGTAAGTGTAACTCAATACCGACGCATAGATGTGTTCAGAAGGTGACCTTCATGAAGCGTCAGCAATTTGGTGCAAATCGGATGATGTATGCAGGAGTTATGAGGACTTCCTGTTTCACCAATAGGTGGCGCTATAAGTATGACGCAATACTGACACATAGATGTGTTCAGGACAGAACCGTCATGAAGCGTGAGATAAATCGGACAAATCGGATAATGTATGGAGGAGTTATGAGGACTTCCTGTTTCACCAATAGGTGGCGCTATAAGTATGACGCAATACTGACACATAGATGTGTTCAGGACAGAACCGTCATGAAGCGTGAGATATATCGGACAAATCCGATAATGTATGGAGGAGTTATGGGGACTTCCTGTTTCACCAATAGGTGGCGCTATACGTATGACGCAATACTGACACATAGATGTGTTCAGGACAGAACCGTCATGAAGCGTGAGCTATATCGGACAAATTGGATAATGTATGGAGGAGTTATGAGGACTTCCTGTTTCACCAATAGGTGGCGCTATAAGTATGACGCAATACTGACACATAGATGTGTTCAGGACAGAACCGTCATGAAGCGTGAGATATATCGGACAAATCGGATAATGTATGGAGAAGTTATGAGGACATCGTGTTTTATGGCGAAATGTCAAACTTTGGCGGGGCGCCACGGCAAGGGTGTTTGGTGAAAACTCAATTTTCTTGATAACTTTTGATCACAAAGGGCTTAAGATGAAGCTGACCCGATATGAAGTTGATCGGATGAAATCTGTAGGAGGAGTTCGTCGAAGTACGAGGCATGGAAATGGTCAAAACAAGGACAAAATGGCACATTAAAAGCAAAATGGCGGCCTTCCTGTTGCATGTTGGGTATAGCTCCAAGAGACATTTAAGTGTGGCTCGATGAAATACATATGCCCACCGAATTTCGTTCGCCTACATCAAACTGAAAGGTGGGGCTCGCCATTTTAAACTTTCCAGGGGGCGCTCTTGAGCCGTTTTGCCACGCCCATTTCCGTCACCAATGATATATCCGATTTTCACCGGGACTGATGTATCTGCAAAGTTTCATCCGTTTTCATTGATGTTTAGGCCGCCAAAAAGGCATTTGTTTCGGAAGAAGAAGGAGAAGAAGGAGAATAAGGAGAATAATAATAATCCTTCGAGTTTCAATAGGGCCTCGCACCGCCAGTGCTCGGGCCCTAATAATAACTAGGGCTGCGAGCAGCATTGAGCGGGCCCTCGCACCCCACGCGAGTCGGGGTGTGGCGCCGTTAAAGGCTGTGCTATTTCGGTGTGCAGTACTGAGAGAAACTTCCTGTCACCAGTAGGTGGCGCTCTAGGCGTGAATCAATACCGAAGCATAGATGTGTTCAGGACGGTACCTTGATGAAGCGTGAGAAATGTTGAGTTAATCGGATAACGTATGTAGGAGTTATGAGGACTTCCTGTTTCACCAGTAGGTGGCGCTGTAAGTGTGACTCAATACCGACACATAGATGGGTTCAGAAGACCACCTTCATGAAGCGTCAGCAATTTGTTGCAAGTCGGATGATGTATGCAGGAGTTATGAGGACTTCCTGTTTCACCAATAGGTGGCGCTATACGTATGACGCAATACTGACACATAGATGTGTTCAGGACAGAACCGTCATGAAGCGTGAGCTATATCGGACAAATTGGATAATGTATGGAGGAGTTATGAGGACTTCCTGTTTCACCAATAGGTGGCGCTATAAGTATGACGCAATACTGAAACATAGATGTGTTCAGGACAGAACCGCCATGAAGCGTGAGATATATCGGACAAATTGGATAATGTATGGAGGAGTAATGAGGACTTCCTGTTTCACCAATAGGTGGCGCTATAAGTATGACGCAATACTGACACATAGATGTGTTCAGGACAGAACCGTCATGAAGCGTGAGATATATCGGACAAATTGGATAATGTATGGAGGAGTTATGAGGACTTCCTGTTTCACCAATAGGTGGCGCTATAAGTATGACGCAATACTGACACATAGATGTGTTCAGGACAGAACCGTCATGAAGCGTGAGATATATCGGACAAATCGGATAATGTATGGAGGAGTTATGAGGACTTCCTGTTTCACCAATAGGTGGCGCTATAAGTATGACGCAATACTGACACATAGATGTGTTCAGGACAGAACCGTCATGAAGCGTGAGATATATCGGACAAATTGGATAATGTATGGAGGAGTTATGAGGACTTCCTGTTTCACCAATAGGTGGCGCTATAAGTATGACGCAATACTGACACATAGATGTGTTCAGGACAGAACCGTCATGAAGCGTGAGACATATCGGACAAATCGGATAATGTATGGATGAGTTATGAGGACGTACTGTTTCACCAATAGGTGGCGCTATAAGTATGACGCAATACTGACACATAGATGTGTTCAGGACAGAACCGTCATGAAGCGTGACATATATCGGACAAATCGGATAATGTATGGAGGAGTTATGAGGACTTCCTGTTTCACCAATAGGTGGCGCTATAAGTATGACGCAATACTGACACATAGATGTCTTCAGGACAGAACCGTCATGAAGCGTGAGATATATCGGACAAATCCGATAATGTATGGAGGAGTTATGAGGACATCGTGTTTTATGGCGAAATGTTAAACTTTGGCGGGGCGCCACGGCAAGGGTGTTTGGTGAAAACTCAATTTTTTTGATAACTTTTGATCACAAAGGTCTTAAGATGAAGCTGACCCGATATGAAGTTGATCGGATGAAATCTGTAGGAGGAGTTCGTCGAAGTACGAGGCATGGAAATGGTCAAAACAAGGACAAAATGGCACATTAAGAGCAAAATGGCGGACTTCCTGTTGCATGTTGGGTATAGCTCCAAGAGACATTTAAGTGTGGCTCGATGAAATACATATGCCTTCCGAATTTCGTTCGCCTACATCAAACTGAAAGGTGGGGCTCGCCATTTTAAATTTTCCAGGGGGCGCTCTTGAGCCGTTTTGCCACGCCTATTTCCGGCACCCATGAATTATCAAATTTTTCACCGGGACTGACGTATCTGCAAAGTTTCATCCGTTTTCATCGATGTTTAGGCCGCCAAAAAGGCATTTGTTTGGGGAGAAGAACAAGAATAACTAGGGCTGCGAGCAGCAGTGAGCGGGCCCTCGCACCCCATGCGTGTCGGGGTGCTGCGCCGTTAAAGGCTGTGCTATATCGGTGTGCAGTACTGAGAGAAACTTCCTGTCACCAGTAGGTGGCGCTCTAGGCGTGACTCAATACCGAAGCATAGATGTGTTCAGGACGGTACCTTGATGAAGCGTGAGAAATGTTGAGTAAATCGGATAACGTATGTAGGAGTTATGAGGACTTCCTGTTTCACCAGTAGGTGGCGCTGTAAGTGTGACTCAATACCGACACATAGATGGGTTCAGAAGGCCACCTTCATGAAGCGTCAGCAATTTGGTGCAAATCGGATGATGTATGCAGGAGTTATGAGGACTTCCTGTTTCACCAATAGGTGGCGCTATAAGTATAACGCAATACTGACACATAGATGTGTTCAGGACAGAACCGTCATGAAGCGTGAGATATATCGGACAAATCGGATAATGTATGGAGGAGTTATGAGGACTTCCTGTTTCACCAATAGGTGGCGCTATAAGTATGACGCAATACTGACACATAGATGTGTTCAGGACAGAACCGTCATGAAGCGTGAGATATATCGGACAAATCGGATAATGTATGGAGGAGTTATGAGGACTTCCTGTTTTACCAATAGGTGGCGCTATAAGTATGACGCAATACTGACACATAGATGTGTTCAGGACAGAACCTTCATGAAGCGTGAGATATATCGGACGAATTGGATAATGTATGGAGGAGTTATGAGGACTTCCTGTTTCACCAATAGGTGGCGCTATAAGTATGACGCAATACTGACACATAGATGTGTTCAGGACAGAACCCTCATGAAGCGTGAGATATATCGGACAAATTGGATAATGTATGGAGGAGTTATGAGGACTTCGTGTTTTATGGCGAAATGTCAAACTTTGGCGGGGCGCCGCGGCAAGGGTGTTTGGTGAAAACTAAATTTTTTTGATAACTTTTGATCACAAAGGTCTTAAGATGAAGCTGACCCGATATGAAGTTGATCGGATGAAATCTGTAGGAGGAGTTCGTCGAAGTACGAGGCATGGAAATGGTCAAAACAAGGACAAAATGGCACATTAAGAGCAAAATGGCGGACTTCCTGTTGCATGTTGGGTATAGCTCCAAGAGACATTTAAGTGTGGCTCGATGAAATACATATGCCCTCCGAATTTCGTTCGCCTACATCAAACTGAAAGGTGGGGCTCGCCATTTTAAATTTTCCAGGGGGCGCTCTTGAGCCGTTTTGCCACGCCTATTTCCGGCACCCATGAATTATCAAATTTTTCACCGGGACTGACGTATCTGCAAAGTTTCATCCGTTTTCATCGATGTTTAGGCCGCCAAAAAGGCATTTGTTTGGGGAGAAGAAGAAGGAGAAGGTAGAACAAGAAGGTAGAATAATAATCTTTCGAAATACAATAGGGCCTCGCACCGCCAGTGCTCGGGCCCTAATAATAATCCTTCGAAATACAATAGGGCCTCGCACCGCCAGTGCTCGGGCCCTAATAATAACTAGGGCTGCGAGCAGCAGTGAGCGGGCCCTCGCACCCCATGCGTGTCGGGTTGCTGCGCCGTTAAAGGCTGTGCTATTTCGGTGTGCAGTACTGAGAGAAACTTCCTGTCACCAGTAGGTGGCGCTCTAGGCGTGACTCAATACCGAAGCATAGATGTGTTCAGGACGGTACCTTGATGAAGCGTGAGAAATGTTGTGTAAATCGGACAAAGTATGTAGGAGTTATGAGGACTTCCTGTAAGCAGTAGGTGGCGCTGTAGGTATGACGCAATACTGACCTACAGATGTGTTGAAGATGCGACCTTCATCAAGCATGAGCAATTTGGAGTAAATCGGATAATGTATGTAGGAGTTATGAGTACTTCCTGTTTCACCAGTAGGTGGCGCTGTAAGTGTAACTCAATACCGACGCATAGATGTGTTCAGAAGGTGACCTTCATGAAGCGTCAGCAATTTGGTGCAAATCGTATGATGTATGCAGGAGTTATGAGGACTTCCTGTTTCACCAATAGGTGGCGCTATAAGTATGATGCAATACTGACACATAGATGTGTTCAGGACAGAACCCTCATGAAGCGTGAGATATATCGGACAAATCGGATAATGTATGGAGGAGTTATGAGGACTTCCTGTTTCACCAATAGGTGGCGCTATAAGTATGATGCAATACTGACACATAGATGTGTTCAGGACAGAACCGTCATGAAGCGTGAGATATATCGGACGAATCGGATAATGTATGGAGGAGTTATGAGGACTTCCTGTTTCACCAATAGGTGGCGCTATAAGTATGATGCAATACTGACACATAGATGTGTTCAGGACAGAACCGTCATGAAGCGTGAGATATATCGGACAAATCGGATAATGTATGGAGGAGTTATGAGGACTTCCTGTTTCACCAATAGGTGGCGCTATAAGTATGATGCAATACTGACACATAGATGTGTTCAGGACAGAACCGTCATGAAGCGTGAGATATATCAGACAAATCGGATAATGTATGGAGGAGTTATGAGGACTTCCTGTTTCACCAATAGGTGGCGCTATAAGTATGATGCAATACTGACACATAGATGTGTTCAGGACAGAACCGTCATGAAGTGTGAGATATATCGGACAAATTGGATAATGTATGGAGGAGTTATGAGGACTTCCTGTTTCACCAATAGGTGGCGCTATAAGTATGATGCAATACTGACACATAGATGTGTTCAGGACAGAACCGTCATGAAGCGTGAGATATATCGGACAAATCGGATAATGTATGTAGGAGTTATGAGGACATCTTTGTTTTATGGCGAAATGTCAAACTTTGGCAGGGCGCCACGGCAAGGGTGTTTGGTGAAAACTCAATTTTTTTGATAACTTTTGATCACAAAGGTCTTAAGATGAAGCTGACCCGATATGAAGTTGATCGGATGAAATCTGTAGGAGGAGTTCGTCGAAGTACGAGGCATGGAAATGGTCAAAACAAGGACAAAATGGCACATTAAGAGCAAAATGGCGGACTTCCTGTTGCATGTTGGGTATAGCTCCAAGAGACATTTAAGTGTGGCTCGATGAAATACATATGCCCACCGAATTTCGTTCGCCTACATCAAACTGAAAGGTGGGGCTCGCCATTTTAAATTTTCCAGGGGGCGCTCTTGAGCCATTTTGCCACGCCCATTTCCGTCACCCATGAATTATCAAATTTTTCACCGGGACTGACGTACCTGCAAAGTTTCATCCGTTTTCATCGATGTTTAGGCCGCCAAAAAGGCATTTGTTTGGGGAGAAGAAGAAGAAGAAGGAGAAGGTAGGAGAATAATAATAACTAGGGCTGCGAGCAGCAGTGAGCGGGCCCTCGCACCCCACGCGTGTCGGGGTGCGGCGCCGTAAAAGGCTGTGCTATTTTGGTGTCCAGTACTGAGAGAAACTTCCTGTCACCAGTAGGTGGCGCTCTAGGCGTTACTCAATACCGAAGCATAGTTGTGTTCAGGACAGTACCTTGATGAAGCCTGAGAAATGTTGAGTAAATCGGACAATGCATGTAGGAGTTATGATGACTAGTTATGATGACTTCATGCTTGACCTGTAGGCGGCGCTATAAGTATGACTTAATACTGACTTACTGATGTGTTCAGGACATGACCTTCATCAACCCTGAGCAATTTGGAGTAAATCGGATAACGTATGTAGGAGTTATGAGTACTTCCTGTTTCAGCAGTAGGTGGCGCTGTAAGTGTGACTCAATATCGACGCATAGATGTGTTCAGAGGGTGACCTTCATGAAGCGTCAGCAATTTGGTGCAAATCGGATGATGTATGCAGGAGTTATGAGGACTCCCTGTTTCACCAATAGGTGGCGCTATAAGTATGACACAATACGGACACATAGATCTGTTCAGGACCGAACCGTCATGAAGCGTGAGATATATTGGACAAATTGGATAATATATGGAGGAGTTATGAGGACTTCCTATTTCACCAATAGGTGGCGCTATAAGTATGACGCAATACTGACACATAGATGTGTTCAGGACAGAACCGTCATGAAGCGTGAGATATATCGGACAAATCCGATAATGTATGGAGGAGTTATGGGGACTTCCTGTTTCACCAATAGGTGGCGCTATAAGTATGATGCAATACTGACACATAGATGTGTTCAGGACAGAACTGTCATGAAGCGTGAGATATATCGGACAAATTGGATAATGTATGTAGTAGTTATGAGGACTTCCTGTTTCACCAATAGGTGGCGCTATAAGTATGATGCAATACTGACACATAGATATGTTCAGGACAGAACCTTCATGAAGCGTGAGATATATCGGACGAATTGGATAATGTATGGAGGAGTTATGAGGACTTCCTGTTTCACCAATAGGTGGCGCTATAAGTATGATGCAATACTGACACATAGATGTGTACAGGACAGAACCCTCATGAAGCGTGAGATATATCGGACGAATTGGATAATGTATGTAGGAGTTATGAGGACTTCCTGTTTCACCAATAGGTGGCGCTATAAGTATGATGCAATACTGACACATAGATGTGTTCAGGACAGAACCGTCATGAAGCGTGAGATATATCGGACGAATCGGATAATGTATGGAGGAGTTATGAGGACTTCCTGTTTCACCAATAGGTGGCGCTATAAGTATGACGCAATACTGACACATAGTTGTGTTCAGGACAGAACCTTCATGAAGCGTGAAATATATCGGACGAATTGGATTATGTATGTAGGAGTTATGAGGACTTCCTGTTTCACCAATAGGTGGCGCTATAAGTATGATGCAATACTGAAACATAGATGTGTTCAGGACAGAACCTTCATGAAGCGTGAGATATATCGGACGAATTGGATAATGTATGTAGGAGTTATGAGGACTTCCTGTTTCACCAATAGGTGGCGCTATAAGTATGACGCAATACTGACACATAGATGTGTTCAGGACAGAACCTTCATGAAGCGTGAGATATATCGGACGAATTGGATAATGTATGTAGGAGTTATGAGGACTTCCTGTTTCACCAATAGGTGGCGCTATAAGTATGATGCAATACTGAAACATAGATGTGTACAGGACAGAACCGTCATGAAGCATGAGATATATCGGACAAATTGGATAATGTATGTAGGAGTTATGAGGACTTCGTGTTTTATGGCGAAATGTCAAACTTTGGCAGGGCGCCACGGCAAGGGTGTGTGGTGAAAACTCAATTTTTTTGATAACTTTTGATCACAAAGGTCTTAAGATGAAGCCGACCCGATATGAAGTTGATCGGATGAAATCTGTAGGAGGAGTTCGTCGAAGTACGAGGCATGGAAATGGTCAAAACAAGGACAAAATGGCACATTAAAAGCAAGATGGCGGACTTCCTGTTGCATGTTGGGTATAGCTCCAAGAGACATTTTAGTGTGTCTCGATGAACTACATATGCCCACCGAATTTCGTTCGACTACATCAAACTGAAAGGTGGGGCTCGCCATTTTAAATTTTCCAGGGGGCGCACTTGAGCCGTTTTGCCACGCCCATTTCCGTCACCCATGAATTATCAAATTTTTTACCGGGACTGACGTATGTGCAAAGTTTCATCCGTTTTCATCGATGTTAAGGCCGCCAAAAAGGCATTTGTTTGGGGAGAAGAAGAAGGAGAAGAAGGAGAAGGAGAAGAATAATAATAATAATCCTTCGAGTTTCAATAGGGCCTCGCACCGCCAGTGCTCGGGCCCTAACTAGTGCTGCGAGCAGCAGTGAGCGGGCCCTCGCACCCCACGCGGGTCGGGGTGTGGCGCCGTTAAAGGGTGTGCTATTTCGGTGTCCAGTACTGACAGAAACTTCCTGTCACCAGTAGGTGGCGCTCTAAGCGTGACTCAATACCGATGCATAGATGTGTTCAGGACAGTACCTTGATGAAGCGTGAGAAATGTTGTGTAAATCGGACAAAGTATGTAGGAGTTATGAGGACTTCCTGTAAGCAGTAGGTGGCGCTGTAGGTATGACGCAATACTGACCTACAGATGTGTTCAACATGCGACCTTCATCAAGCATGAGCAATTTGGAGTAAATCGGATAATGTATGTAGGAGTTATGAGTACTTCCTGTTTCACCAGTAGGTGGCGCTGTAAGTGTAACTCAATACCGACGCATAGATGTGTTCAGAAGGTGACCTTCATGAAGCGTCAGCAATTTGGTGCAAATCGGATGATGTATGCAGGAGTTATGAGGACTTCCTGTTTCACCAATAGGTGGCGCTATAAGTATGATGCAATACTGACACATAGATGTGTTCAGGACAGAACCGTCATGAAGCGTGAGAAATATCGGACAAATTGGATAATGTATGTAGGAGTTATGAGGACTTCCTGTTTCACCAATAGGTGGCGCTATAAGTATGACGCAATACTGACACATAGATGTGTTCAGGACAGAACCGTCATGAAGCGTGAGATATATCGGACAAATCGGATAATGTATGTAGGAGTTATGAGGACTTCCTGTTTCACCAATAGGTGGCGCTATAAGTATGACGCAATACTGACACATAGATGTGTTCAGGACAGAACCGTCATGAAGCGTGAGATATATCGGACAAATCCGATAATGTATGGAGGAGTTATAAGGACTTCCTGTTTCACCAATAGGTGGCGCTATAAGTATGACGCAATACTGACCCATAGATGTGTTCAGGACACAACCGTCATGAAGCGTGAGATATATCGGACAAATCCGATAATGTATGGAGGAGTTATGAGGACTTCCTGTTTCACCAATAGGTGGCGCTATAAGTATGACGCAATACTGACCAATAGATGTGTTCAGGACACAACCGTCATGAAGCGTGAGATATATCGGACAAATCGGATAATGTATGTAGGAGTTATGAGGACATCGTGTTTTATGGCGAAATGTCAAACTTTGGCGGGGCGCCGCGGCAAGGGTGTTTGGTGAAAACTCAATTTTTTTGATAACTTTTGATCACAAAGGTCTTAAGATGAAGCTGACCCGATATGAAGTTGATCGGATGAAATCTGTAGGAGGAGTTCGTCGAAGTACGAGGCATGGAAATGGTCAAAACAAGGACAAAATGGCACATTAAAAGCAAAATGGCGGCCTTCCTGTTGCATGTTGGGTATAGCTTTAAGAGACATTTTAGTGCGTCTCGATGAACTACATATGCCCTCCGAATTTCGTTCGCCTACATCAAACTGAAAGGTGGGGCTCGCCATTTTAGATTTTCCAGGGGGCGCTCTTGAGCCGTTTTGCCACGCCCGTTTCCGTCACCCATGAATTATCAAATTTTTCACCGGGACTGACGTATCTGCAAAGTTTCATCCGTTTTCATCGATGTTCAGGCCGCCTAAAAGGCATTTGTTTGGAGTAAAGAAGGAGAAGGAGAAGAAGAATAATTAAAGCTGCAAGCAGCGTTGTGGGGGCCAAGCTGACCACGCAAAAGATGAAGCAAATACGACTGATGTTTTGAAGGCTTTAGAGATATGTTTGTCAGACTGCAACTACACTGCAGATTTGGTAAACACAGCAAACGTTATAACCACTGTAAACTTCAACCACTGCAAACTATGAAAATCATTCAGCTCAATAAAACAAGAAAAGTAGGCTGGTCTAATACTCAACACTCGTGGGCAGCGGATGAGAGCTAAAGTCTTTCCCACACCCGTGTGGCCAGCCCGTTCGTGGAAATTCTGCCACACCTTCTCTTTCAAGGCTGTAGGGAGGACCAGCTGAAAGATGGAGTTTGCGGTGTTGGGGTCCCTCACACACTGATGCAAGACTCCCTCCCTCAGAGTCAGCCTCTATCTCTCCTTGAGGATCTGCCGAGTGTCACGTTGCAGGGCGATCCTTTCTGTTGCACTGGGCGGTTTCCCTGTCTGCAAGGATAACAGCATGTGGCGAATCATGTCATCTTTTTTGCTGGGCGTCCTTCCATTCTCCAGGGGGTTCGGCCCAGCTGCACTTCTTCTAGGTCAACTTGGACAGGAGAGTTAAGCATTTCTGGGCATGGGTTTTCCACCCCGGTGAGAAAAGTCTTCAGGGCCAGGATCTCCTCCTCTTCACCATCCTCTCCTCCATCCACAGGTACACGAGATAGGGCATCAGCATTAACATTGGTTTTGTCAGGCTGGAACTTGATGTTGAAGTGGTAGTTGTAGAGTCTGGCTGCCCACTGTTGCTCCAAGCTTCTCAGGTTCACCTCCTGTAAGTTTGCGAGAATGTTGTTGTCAGTGAACACTACAAAATGGGAGCCTAGAGTGGAATTTCTTGCTGCACCAGCGAAAGACGGCCTACCTTCTGATAGCAATGAAGGTAAACAGGAGTCTGGCCAGTGTTCTTCACTTCTTCACTTGTACCTTCCCATTCAGACAAACTAGACTCCATTGAATCTTCAAAACCTTCCCCTACTCCACAGAAGTCTACACCCACTCACTGCATTTCCTTTACCCACTTTGACTATTTGTACACGGCCATGAACATGGCAAACAATACGCAACCAAGTTCCGTCTGCTGCATTTTACACAAGAGGACCGCATTATTGTACTATATGTGATTGTCTGTACTGTATGTGCTTGTGTCTATGTAATTGTGTCTATTGTATGTTATGTTCTCTGCTGTACTGTATGTCTGTGATTGTCTACTGGTTGTGCTTCCGTCTGATTTTCTCTACTGTATGCAATTGTCTATGTGATTATCTTTACTGTATGAGCTTGTCTATGTGATTGTCTCTACTGTATGTGCTTGTCTGGATAATCGTCTCTACAACAAAACCCATGAATATGATGTACCGTACTGTAAGATGCCTCCCCCACATGGCAAACATTTGTAATACACACATATTACTTACTCTAAACAATAGGCACACGAGTCCCTGGTCTGTGAGCCAAATTTCACAACTTTTAACTGGCAGGAGCGACCGACAATGATTCTGTTGTCTGCCATTGACTTCCACAGCAGCATAATTACAATAATTATAAGAATGCACTTTGGATGAACGGGAATCGAACCCTGAACTCGCTGCTTGCGAGACTGACGCGCTACCCGCTATGCCACGACGGATCTTACAAAGTGCGTCGCAGATTTGAGTGGATAATGTCAGCTTCTGCTTCCTCTTGGTAGAGTGAGTCCTGAGCACTTAATTAATGTCACCTGGTAGGGTTGCTTCCTCTCGGTAGAGTGAGAGGGGGGGGTGTCTTTGTTTAAATTGGCAGACAGCGAAAAGTATACATAGCATAGCTCAACTATTTACTTCTTCAGAATCCAGACAATCACGCGAACATTTCCATGTATAAAATGTCCTTCGGTCTTCAGAAGTGTAGGAGAGGTGAAGAGTTAGAAACAGTTAGAGATTCTAGAGCGAAGAGAGATTTTCTAGAGTGTGGCTCCATTGATTTCAATGGAGGGGGGGGGGTCATTATTCGAACTGTCACAGAGTGAAAAATATACATCGAAGAGCATAGCTTTTTTGATTTTATGAATCCCAAGAGTCGTGTGAACGTTTTGATATATAAAATGTGTATGAGCTGTGAGAATTGGAAGAGGGATGGCAGTTTAGAAAATGTGTGACTTTTTCCAAAATGCGCCTTTCACCACTCTGAAACTGGTGAAATTGTGCAGAAGACAAAAAGTGTTCCTTTCATTCTGCAATCAAACAAATGAAGTAACTAGAAAATTGCATTTCCTGCAGAAAATGCGTGTGAATGCTGAGCAGCTGAACGGAATAGCAAAAGCATTGCTGAAAATGCATGAATGTCAAAAATCTGAAATGTCAAATGCATCACACCTGAACGGCTGAAAATCCTGAAAGCTGAAAAGCCTGAAAGCTGAAAAACCTTGAAGCTTATTTGAACTGTGAAACTGGTAGAATTGGATGCTGAAGTGCATTACATAAAGCAGCTAAGAACTTAAATACATTGCTACAAAAGCTGGAAGATAAACTGTTACACTGTAATGATGGAATGTATAGCTAAAAAGATTGGAAGCTGAAGAACCTGGAAGTTTAGCTGAAATATGAAACTGGGAGAGTTGGAATCTGAACTGCATTGCCTTAATAAGCTAAAACTTTAATACAGTGCTACAAAAGCTGGAAGATCAACTGTAATACTGTCAAAGCTGAAACATGGAATAAATGATGGATTTTATTGATAAAAAGCTTGTAGGCTGGAAAACCTGGAAGCTTAGATGAAAATAAAAAAAACAAAGTGAAACTTGTTGGAAAGTTGAAACTTGGTTTTGTGAAACCTCCAATGCATCTGTATCTCCACTGTGTCAGGAAGCTGAAAAATCGGGAAGCTTAGCTGAAATTTCAAACTGTCAGAATTGGAAGCTTAACTGCATTACCTAAAGAAGAACTTATATACGTATAGAGTAGTTTAAGCTTTGAACTGAGCCTTTAGCTTGCAAGTTGTTTAAATTCTGTTTATTGACCCCTCTGAAGAAAATGTGTCCTTGCGGTGTGAAAACAGGCATAATAGTACTATTAATGAGAAAAAATATTTATATATATATATATATATATATGTATATACACAAAATAATTTTTAAACGGTTTGAATAATATCTAAATGAGTATAAAGCATGAAAAGTATATTTATACATAAGCATAAGTCATCATTGAGCAGCCTACCAGTTGTGTCTTACATTTTGTTCATGATGACCTGAACATAGAAAGTAGTTTTTCTAAGAATTAGCTACATCAGAAGAAAAAGTCACATATAATATCTAATGATCTAAAATAAAATACAATAAAAAAGAAGAAAAAAAGATTATACAGTAGATTATAAAATGTATTAGACCACTATGGTGACTTATAGTTTCATAAATTGAAAAGCTGTACAAAAAGTAAAAATAAATAAATAAAAGGTATTAATGAGTTTACAGCCTAAAGATTGTCATTCTGACAATTCATGGTGTGAAAAGATTAAGCCTGTTTTAACTGCTCTAATATTAACGCAAAATCCATAACTCATCACCACATTTTGTGTAATGCCTTTTTAACGTGTGAAACAATGTGGTGGTGATTTATGGTTTGTTATGTTAATAAGAGCAGTTAAAACAGACCAGTCAAATTTGGCCTGAAACACTATAATAAGAAGGTAGCCACAAGCAAAAGCTTAAAAGAACCTTAAAATCAATTCTAAAAGAAACAGGTGGCCAGTGCAGTTCAGCTAAAACAGGAGAGATGTGCTCATTCTTCTGGTCAGTTAAAAGAGATCAAGAGAGACCAGTAAATAGTGCATTGCAAAAACTAATAAATAATAATAATAATAAATAATAATAATAATAATAAAGGAAAATGCAAAAAAAGAAAACAACATAAATAACAAAACAAGATATGATATATAAATTGATAAGATAAAGTGGTTGTTTAAAATAAAATATTAACTTAGAAATGTTTTCATATTTAAATGTGTAATTTAGTGAAATTAAATGAATAATCATTATAACAAAAAACTATATAAATAATTTAAAATGATCATGAATGTTTGGTTTATAAATTTAAAAATAATATTAAATATAACACAATTTAAAAATTATTAAGACACTGTATGCCCCTGATTGGTCCGGTCACAAAGCAATTTCTGGAAATTGTTCTAGATAGGGGGAAAGCCAGACTAATCTGTGGAGAGAAACGGAATGTGGGCTTGTGAGGTCAGGATAGTCTCACCAGTCTAGAGTAATCGTGATCATGTTTTAGGCTATCCTGAGGCTGAGTAATCATGACTGTGTCTGCCTTAGGTTGTGGCTAACTCACCTATTGCAGGATACCAGTTTCACTTTTTGGCTGAGTAATCGTGACTGTGCCTGCCTTAGGTTGTCCCAAAAGTTTGCAGGTGGGATCTTACCCGTCTTTGGCTATCCAGCCTTCCATACCCGCCTATTGTAGGATACCAGTTTCACCTTTTGGCTGAGTAATTGTGACTGTGCCTGCCTTAGGTTGTCCCAAAAGTTTGAAGGTGGGATCTTACCCGTCATTGGCTATTCAGCCTTCCATACTCGCCTATTGTAGGATACCAGTTTCACTTTTTGGCTGAGTAATTGTGACTGTGCCTGCCTTAGGTTGTCCCAAAAGTTTGAGTGGGATTTTACCTGTCATTGGCTAACCAGCATTCCATACTCGCCTATTGTAGGAAACTGACTTGGTATGAATGTCATAATCACCATAGTTGGCTGTGTCCATCAGCAATGGCATGAATGCCATCATTAGCAGTTTCTGGTTTGTTTTGTTTGCTTCAAACCTGTGTCAATAGCCAGGCAATGATTGAGGCTAGTAATCTTGGTTCAGCTAATATTTGTGTCTCGTCAACACTGTAAATGAGGGAAACCTCAGTGCTTTACAAGTATAAAGATTTGAAATGAAAAAGAAAAAATTACTTCCAGAAATTACATTGTGACCGGACCAGTCAGGGACTGATTATACCCTCAAAGGATTACTCCAGTAACCAAACTACAAACTACAAAGCATTGCAAGTGCATTTAGCTTACAGTGGTGTTCAGTGTTTTGTCAAGTTCATATGAGGACGTGCAGCGGGGGTGTGGTAACCTGTCCATTTTGCTTGCAATTCCAGTGTTGTGTTTTGTCAATGTTGTTCTGTCAGGAATAAAGTCATAACAGTCTGAAGATTGAGGAGGGCCAGCATGGGGTCCTGGTGTGGCAACCTCTCTGCAGCAGGAGAGCAGTAGAAGAGCTTAAACTGGCTGGTAGGCAGGAGGGCAGTGGTGTTGTGAATCCTTTTACAGTCGTGTGTGGCTCCTGGGCCCGCCCCCTCCTGGCTGGGGCTGGGGAAGCAGGGGACACCACAGCCCCCATGTCCTTGGAAGAGGAGTAGGACCGAGCCAGCAGGGTTCTCATCGTGACCCTGGCGGGCCTCCTGGCCTTCTCCGCAGGGGGCTCTGGGGAAGGCTTGGGGGATGCAGGCTGCCCTGATGGAGATAGGGCGCCTCTTTGACACCAACACAATTTCTCTTGGTGTTCCACCTGGGCCTCTGCTCCTCTCTCATCACTGACCTCCACCTGCAACAAGACACACTGTTCTAGAGTGCATCCCAAGGACAACAATCAAGAACATATACAAATTTGGTGGCAATGATATAAAACACAATTTTCTATTTTGATTCCATACTG
This sequence comes from Borostomias antarcticus, assembly GCF_949987555.1. Lineage (NCBI taxonomy): Eukaryota > Metazoa > Chordata > Actinopteri > Stomiiformes > Stomiidae > Borostomias > Borostomias antarcticus. The sequence goes on from NC_140237.1 coordinate 5,298,205, forward strand.
TACCTTGAAACGAATTCTTGATCGTCTGGGGGCTGCTGGTACAGATGTGGGTTTGTACTGGGCTGGGGACAGTTCCACCTCGAATGGCAGCTCGGGAAGAGGCTTAGCAGCCCCTCTGGGCTGAGGTGGGTGACCGAGTCAACTTCTGCTGTGAGGTGGGATCCTCCATCCATCCCTCCCTCCCTCCCAGCCTCTATGTCTCTCACTCTCTGCGAGGCTGGGGCAGCAGGCCAGGTGGTGAGGCCTGCTGCAACGGAGGATCCACCTACTTTGCTTGCAGAGAATATATATATATTTCTGATAAATTGTGATCTATTAAAATATAGAGTAAGTACTCTTTTACAAAATGTCTGTTAAACTATGCTCTTACATTCTATGCTTTGTTAAACTGGTAATCTATACTTAAATCTGAATATTTTAATACTTTAATATAATATTTTCAACTATGCCTTGTTAGAGAAAATTCCACAAAGTTTAGCTTGAAACAATTGTTGTCAAATATGTCTTGCTTTATATTAGTTAGATCCTCCATCCGTCCCTCCCTCCCTCCCAGCCTCTATGTCCCTCACTCTGCGAGGCTGGGGCAGCAGGCCAGGTAGTGAGGCCTGCTGCAATGGAGGATCTATCTACTTTGGATGCATTGAGAATATTGTACTACATTTCTGATAAATTGTGATCTAATGTGCTATGTCAAAGTACTCTTTTAAACAATATCTGTTAAACTATGCTCTTTCATTCTATGCCTTGTTAAACTGCTAATCTATATTTGAATCTGAATATTTTAATACTTTAATACTTTAAACTATGCTTTGTTAGAGAAAATTCCACAAAGTTTTGCTTGAAGCAATTGTTGTCAAATATGTCTTGCTTTATATAAGTTAGCCTTCATTTTTATTGAATTGTAAAATATCACATACTGAGTAGACCAGCTAAACAAGCTCATACTGAAAATATTTAAGTTTACTCGCAAGTCATTTGCATTTTCTCTTTATCTCTAAAACTCAGCTGACTTCTTTATGAACTGTTCGAGGACATTACACAGTATACAGGGTCGTGGTAACTATAGTAGGTTTTCATTACACCAGAATGGAGACAACGCTGTGGTTGGGAAATGAAAATGAGGTCTAGCAGTGTGTTCTTCTCTGTAGTTGCAGCAGTGATGAGTTGTGCATATCCCCTGGACTGAAACAGCTCAAGTATTGGTTTACGTGCGTTGGAGAAGAGATTCTCGTTGAAATCGCCACAGACAAGGATGGGGTGACAATCCATGATCTCCAATGAGTCCAAAAGGCTTCCCAGGTTAGACAGGAATGATCTCACACTGTAGTCTGGAGGTCTGTATACGGCTGCAATCAGTGCACTCACTGGGGCTTCAACCTTCAAAGCCAAAAACTCAAGGTCAGTTACGTTATCTATGTACCGCTTTTCACACACTCTAATGTGGTTTTTAACATAAACAGCAACTCCACCACCACCTATGTTGTTTATTTGAGGAAAATTGGTGTAGGACAGGTGTCTATTGCGTTTGAACATGTTGTAGCCCTCTAAATGGAGACTCTGTGCAACGAAAGAGCCTTGTAGGTGAGTTTCTGTGAGACACAAAACATCTGCAAGACACAGTTCATGGTGGCTCTTGATGTCACTGACATGAGATGGCAATCCTTCTGTGTTATGGTGAACGATGGTCAGAGTGTCGTGTCTGTTTAATGTTTGTTTGATGTGAAGAAGAGGCATCATGTCGTCCAAGCTGACTTGTCTCATGGTCTCTAGGGCTGCAGTGATTTCTCGGTTGGCATATATTTTTCTCTCATCCATATCCAGGATGTGCAGTCCACTGAGAGAGGTCACTCTGCTGACAGCTACATAGGCCATGCCAGGTTCAAAAATGTGTTTAAGCGAGACTACAGCTGATGTCTTTGTCATACCTTGAACCTTATGTATTGTACAAGCAAAGGCAAGCTTTATAGGGAACTGTCTGCGTACCACTCCTTTCTGTTTCAGATTATCCTCTGCTCTCTCAATGTACACTAGATTGTCGGGTCCTCCTGGTACTCTGTTACAGTAATTCCTTCCAGCCGTTTCATCATCCATTTTGAGCCCAAGCATAGTGACGTGTGCAAAACCATTGTGTTCAGAGGTTACTACCCTGACTAGTGTAGCGAACGATCCATTCACCAATCCCTGAGACACATCTATGTTTCTGGTGAGCATGACACGAGCACCCTCAGCAACGTTGAGTGTATCTGGTAAATCATCTTTGCCTCCTTTAAATGGTTTGACTTGTCGTGCCATTCTGCCGGTGTGTGGGTCCTTTTTATAGTCATCTGCATCAATGATGGTGATATGAGAATGGAGCACAGCCAATGTTGCAGAGTTGTGTGAATCAACTTGTTTATTAGTTGCAAAAATGTGCAGGACGTCAGTTGGACAAAGTGCTGGTTCGGTGATGGTCTGTGACAGTAAAGCTCTGTCTGCTTCAGACAACGCATGTGACTTGTCTTTCACGCGGATGCGGTTCAGCATTTCTGCAAAGGCGACATCATCCTTCTGACGCATAATCTCAGTGAGAGTTATCATCTGAAAGTGTTCCTGCCAGAGGTCAAGCTCACGTGGGTCGTATACACAGAGGGTCTTGGACTGTCTCACAGGTGGTAGCTGATAAAAGTCTCCAACAGCTATGACTGACATACCTCCAAAGGGACTCTGGCTGCCTTTGATCTGCTTGAGTCTGACATCCACATAGGCAAAAAGGGGCTTTGACACCATGGACACTTCATCAATGACAAGGATTTCAGCATTTAAAAGTTCACATCTGACTTCATCCAATTTGTTACCAAGTCCTTGAAATGGAGGTTTTAGGCTTCGCGGCAGCTTGAGGAGAGAGTGCAGTGTTGTACCTGATATATTAAAGGCTGCAGTTCCGGTGAAAGCAGTCAACAGGACAGTGGGGTTTGATATGTCAGCCTCCTCAGCACGTCTCGGCAGCTTGCACAGTATCTTAGATGCCTCTGAATAGATGCACTTGATGAGATGTGACTTTCCTGTTCCAGCACCACCATTTATGTAATAAAAAAACGGCTCTGGATTTAGGCAACAGACGCGCTTTATGCACCAGTCTCTAACTGCATAGAATACACATGCTTGTTTCTGATTGAGATTCTGATACATGTGGCGTAACAGTGTGGGGTCTATTGCAGGGGGCTCTCTGATGGCTCTGACTTCTGTTGCTGCAGCAGCCTGATTACTGTACTCTGGGACATTCTCTTGTACATGTTCATGATCTGGCTCTCTTGCCTCCAGTTCTTCAATACACTCCAACCTCACTGCTTCGGATTCTGGCGCCAGATTACACCATTCATCAATCGCGCCTCTGTTCTGTTCAAACTCCTCCATTGCATTCTCAATTTCTTCACTGTTTTTCTCATATTTGTCTCTGTTTCGTTTGACAACGTGTGGGACATACTCTCCATAGTTAGAACCTGGTAGTTGAACCCAGCCACCATTGTAGAATGACTCATACGTGGGTAAAGACGGTCTTTTCAGTTCCTGGTCTGATCGGTGAGGAATGTACAGTTTCAGTAATGTGCCATAATACTTCTCGGGATATTTCTCCTGTGATGTGCGATAATATCTGATGATAGCGGGCTTGTCTGTGTTTCTCCTTTGAACAAATCCCATGTCATTCAGCAGGGGCAAAACATTTTTACCTTTTGTCTGTCGGCCATAGACAATTCTGCAAGTAGAGGCAAAATCAGCCAAGCACATCTCCTCAAACTCTGGTGTTTCAGGTCTGGCTTTGTATTTGTCTGTCAAAGACGTCGCCCACACATTGTCACTTTCTGATGTTGTGCTCTCTAGGTATGCCATGGGGCGACTCATTCTCAGTGGGTTGTCATCTGTTGGTATGAATATGACACCGCGCGAGCACTTCTTCATGTTAATTCCACATGCACGAGTCACACACTCCTGAGCACTGACCTCTCTCTTTTTGGAATAAGCCTGCATAATCTCCCTCATTTCATCACATTCATTGGCATACTCCCGGTTTCCTGAGTTCAGAATCAGTGTTTTAAGATACTCACTTACAGCGTTCTCACTTTTGCATATATATGTGCAAATGTAATGTATTAAACTGAAATAATTGAGTACAAACTGCACGTCAATGTTAGCGTCCCAAGCATCGAGTAGATAGGGGTTGTATCCATTTACCCAGCAGTCTTTCGGATCACGTTTCAGTACCAGTACGCTGGATTTGTTCATCATGTGCAGGTATCCCTCATAATCACCGAGTGTTAAGTTACATTGAGCCAGTAGCTGGTCTAAACTCAGGGAGGCGGCTGCAGGTTGATTCAACAGCAGGTTCAGTGGTCTAAGCTTTTCCTTAGCTGTTTCCAGTTTGACTGGATCATCTCCAGGTCTTGTTATCATTGTCTCTTTGGAGGGTGGTTTGGGAAATCCAAAACGGCATCCAGAGCCTAGACTTTTGAAACATGTCCTTGTGTGGTTTTTGCTGTGTATTTGCACTTCTGTTACTTTCTTATACAGTTCAGGTTGTTTATGTGGATCGGGTAGCTGGGCTGTGATGTATTTGGACACAAAATTACATACAGTCTGGTCATCATCTTGCTCAAACACAGGTGCACCTTCTACCCATATGAGACAGTGTATGTGTGGGCTTCCTCTGTGTTGAAACTCCACGCGGTAAAAGAAGTCAACAACTTTGCCAAGGGGCTGCGCAGGAGACAAGATTAAATCTCTGTATAAGGCCTCAACACGTTTATCAAACATGCGCATTGTTGTCACAGGATTGCTTCTCAGTATGTCACACTTTGTGGACCAGTCAAGCTCCTCAAAATTAACCTCCTCACCCTGCTGAGTTTTTATTGCCTCAATCACCTCAGGCCAACGCATTTCTGCTGCTGAAAATGTACAAAAGAATGTAGGACTTCCCAACTGTCTGATCATGGCAAAAAGATCTTTGGTTGTTTTTTCCCAGTAGGCTGGTGTTCCTCTCAGAGGCTGCATGAATCTGACTGCATCTTTATTTCTCACCAGTCTCTCAACCTCGCGTCTGTCTTGCAACATTCCTGAAGTTATTTTGCGTCCATCTCTGGTGAAAGGTTTTCCTTTACGTAACTGTATTGTCATGCTGGAAGTGGCCAAATGTATTTCAGTCACAAACTGTGCAAAGAACAAATAGTTTGTATCTCTGGCAAACCGATTGTCCACACCAAAAAGCCTTGTTTTGAAATAACTACTGGGTGTTAATCTAATGGGTCTCTTTTCATCCAGTGTGTTTTGACCAGTGGGAAACTGAACAGGGAAAGACATGGCTTCCAGCTTAGGCGTTCTGAAAAAGCTGACTGGAGTATTCCTTTCTGCAGGGGCAACAGAGTAGATTCCTTCACTAAAACATAATATCTCCTCTGAAACATCACGCGGCTGAAGGCATGATTCTAGAGCAAGACCTCCATTAGGCATGTCACCCTCCTGTCCTGGATCATCTCTCTGCTCCTGAGGTTGACCGTCATCACTAGGCAGCACGTCATTGTTTTGTTGCTCATTTTCAGGATCCTTTTCTGCCTCACGCAGTGCATTGCTCTCACACCTGTCAATTTCCATCAAAGCAGCTTCATCATAATCATCGTCATCATCATCCTCATCATCATCATCATCAGGAAGTGTTGGATCACATAACTCAGCCTCATCTCTGATAGTTACATCCTCATACTGTGGGTGAATGTGTTTGAGTTTATGCAGCGCCTGCACTAGCTTAGACCAGGTAACAGTCTGGAACAGCTGATGACCTCTGTAACACAACCGTCTCTTCAGTTTTACTCTCATGACTTGAGACTCACTTCTCAGTCTGGGCAGAGAATTGACTGTCTCCTGTACCTCCGATGGGACACAAACAACGTTACCACGGATTGCTCTCTGTCGGCCTTTGGGAAGAGGAATAATTTTTGCAAATGTAATGCATTTGGCTATGAGATGTCTCTCCAGTATGTTGAGATCAGACAGTTCGGGAGGGATGTCGGCGAGCTCTAACTTGTTTGCCACAGCGAGGGTTGGCATGGTTCCATTCTTTAGATGATTATGGCAGGTGTAACAAATCCACTCTCTCCTTCTCTCATCAGGCACCTTGCACTGTTGTTCATTCCTGCAGTCATCCTGACACACATGGACATAATTTCCTGTCAGGCATGCTGCAACCACGGCTGGATTTTTGATGTAATATGACCTTGTGCAGGGTCGTACCTGGTTTGGAAATGATGCCTTATGACAGACAGTGCACACATAAGTGGGGCCGGCCTTTATTTTTGATCTGAAAAGAGATATGGCCTCTTTGATCACAGGGTTGTCACTCTCACGTGTTTGTCCACAGTTTATCCATCTGTATTTCCTTCTTATTTTCGCTGCACATTTCATGTTGCTCCTAAATGCAAGGTTGTTCTTATACTTGTCTCGCATTCGCTGTCTCATTAGTTGTCTGTGTCTCACCCTGAATGCTTGGTCATGTACATAACGCTGAGTGATATAAGATCGCCGCATCTGCCTAAAATCAACATGGTCTCTGTATTTGTTGTTAAGGTGCTCTTTTATTCTCTGGCTAAAATCAACATGGTCTCTGTATTTGTTGTTAAGAAGCCGTTTTCGTTTCTGTCTGAAATCAAAATTTTCTTTATAACGTGCTGCTATATTATTTATTTTCTTTTGTCGTAATTCTGAATTGATACGATAGCGGTTGGTAACGTACTCTCTCTTTCGTTGTCTGAGTTCTTCATTACAATATTTCCTGCTTGAGTTAATTTTTTTCTTTGCTTTATATGTTTCATTTGAAGCATACTTTGCCCTTTCATTCCTTTTTTGATTCTCCTTTCTTTGTGATGCCTTTTCAGTGAGCAATAGTCTCCTGTTAAATTTTCTTCTTTGCTGTTTAGTATATTTTGACAGTTTACGGGAGGTGTCATATAAGACATTATCACTGGCAAGAGTATGTATCAGTGGAGCAGATGAGTTTGATTTGTGTCTCACAGAAGTGATGTTACTGGACATTCCCTGTAATATGTTATCAGAGACATCAGTGTTTATCCTTGCTGCAGTTGAGTTTGACTCACTTTGTGGAGCATCATGTGATGTGACAGAATTCAAGCTTGATGGCTCTGGTTCAGTTTCCATATCAGTGGATAGTACTTCACGTACATCAATGACAACAGTATTTACCTTTGGAGCACTCAGGCTTGACTCATTTCGAAGAGCATCATTCACATTGTAAAACTCCACAGGCTTCAACTCATAGTTAGAGGAGGACTGTGTGCCCAAAATCCTGTGATACTTTATGAGCCTGTCAATCATATCACTGAGATGTGTGAATGTCAGCATGACAGCAGTAGGCCTACCACTAGTGCGTGAACCCGGGAGGAGGGGCAAACCATCAGCTGTTCTAGAGTGTGGGTCAAAGAAGCCATATCTGCCTGTCCTGGTTCTGAATACAGCAATACATAACCCTGTCATCAACAGCAACGCATACTGCACATCTGATAACAAGCAGCTCAATCCTGCCTCTAGGTCCAGAAAGCCATCTACAGCTCCGGGTAGCGGATCTCCTAATGTGCCATATCTGGAAAGGTGTTCCATGTTCACATGGTGTGTAAACCTGCGTGCTGGGGCTTCATGGGGTAGCTCGTCAGTAGTCAAAAAGATGTGTTGAGGAAACCTTTTCCTGGCCTGTTGATACATAACATCACCCTTATCCAAAACAAGGTCGAGGTCTGCTGTGGTGATGTTTTCATTCTCATGAAGGAATGCAAGAAAGGTTAATGAATTACATGTACACTGGGTATTTCTGAATGGGCCGTATCTAGGAGAATCCTGGCTGCGGGATGCACAGACATGTTTCACAGAAGGCTGATCTCCCAGGTTTATAGAGTCTGCATGGGAAGGTCCTGCTACACATGGATCATCACGTCCCCTTGTTATACTGTCTGCGTGGGATACCTGTGGTCGACATGACATATCACTTTGACCTCTGTGGTTTACCTGGTAATCATGAGATGGCCCTGGTACACACGGATCATCACTGTGCAGTCCTCTCTTTACAATGTCTGCATAAGATACCTGTGGTACACACGATGCGTCACGTTGACTTCCCTGTGTTGCACTCTGAGCACGAGACACTGCTGACACCTTAACCTCTCCACTGCTCTGAGGACCAGCACATTCTTCCTGTTCAGTTGTTTCACAGTGAATCTCAGTTGACCGTTGGTAGCGCAGTCTTGCAACTTGGGACCTTTTACTCTTCTTTGGCATTGTTGTTGTGCTCCAAAACCACAAATCTGAATGTTTTACTTATGTTGTATACAACCAAAATGTTAAACACAATAATTTGTAATCTAGCAAAGCAACAACAGTGTTATTACTTATATAATTGAATTTTAATTAGATGTCTTGCAGTTTGTATTGTACACCCTGTTTATCGTTCAATGGAACCAGTTATGTTGATCTGCTGACAGGATCACTTCAGATGAATCCTCCTTGTGTACTTCAGATGAGTAGAGTTCCTCCTTTGTGTATTTTTATTAGTGTCTCAAGAACAAAAACTTTGGTAAGGCTACACAAATTAGACTACTTCTACTTAGTAAATGTACTGTATATGTAGATAGGTACAATGAGTAATGAAATGCACTTTTCAAATATATCAAAGCAACAGTTTGTATTATTTTAACTTCGCACACAGCTATATGAATACATGCAAATACAATTCAGTGCAAAAAAAGTCCAAAGAAGTAATGTTTAACTACTTCAATGTAGATGTCTAAACAATGTAGATGTAAATCTGTGGCTAATAAATTCTACTCTTGACACTTTGCTTCAGTATAGAACAGAACAGGATAGGGGACAGAAAGATGGCTTGTAAATGGAAATGCTTGTAATTAGAAATGCTTTATAAATAGATGCTGGTAAAAGAGATGCATGTAATTAAGAGGCTGGTAAAAGAGATGCTTGTAAATGAAATGCTGGTAAAGGAGAGGCTTTGTAGTAATCAGGCGCTGTGAAAATAGGGCAAAGTTTGGGCGCTGTAAAATGAGGACTGTAAATTGCTTGTAATTGCTGTTAATGCTTGTAATTGCTGTTAATGCTTGGAATTGCTGTAATGCTTGTAAAAAAGAGAGAGCGGAACAGAGAGAGAGATAAAGATAGAATGCTTGTTATGTAGATTGCTTGTAAAAAGAGAGAGCGGGACAGAGAGAGAGATAAAGATAGAATGCTTGTTATGTAGATTGCTTGTAAAAAAGAGAGAGCGGGATAGAGAGAGAGATAAAGATAGAATGCTTGTTAAGTAGAAAGCTTTGATAAAAGCTGTTTTGGTGGCAGTAGCGGTGGAACACCTGTAAGACAAAGAAAAAAGGGTGTTAAAATAGTCTATATAATTCAGAAGCGTTTAAGTTTCAGCAATCTTCCCATTTAAATACATGTGCTGGTAAGATAGCAAATATTATGCCAACCTGCTTGTATATTATGTTTTTAAAAATATATATTTTATTTCGACATCCATGTTGAATCACACATATCAAGTGTTATCATTCCAGCTTTAGGAGTGGTGCAAATATGGGTTGCCTTAGGTACAGAATAACATGTAAATTCTTAAAATCAGTGGCATCCCCATATACCTCTTTATGTTAGTGTTTTCAAATAAAACTATTTCAACAATTAAAATGATATTTCACTTGGGTAGAACTTGTTGAACAGGAGAGACAGAGTGTGTATCTTATTAGTCTCGCAAAGCCAGACCTAAACATTGTTTATGCTGTGCCAGCGCTGGAGAAAGGTCTGGCTGGACACTGTCTGGGGAAAAACACTTTCTTTAAACCACTCAATCACAATTGTTAGGGCGTAGCTAAGCCCCAGATGCAACGACGGTTGAAAACAGTAACACGCAGCAGAAGGGAAGGACTCTGGATGATTGGTGCAAGGAGAATCTCACGATAATAATTATATCCAAAATCTACATCCGGCGAGTCAGACTAGTCTCTTATTATTATTACAGGGTTGAGTTGGACATAGTCTAACTCAACAGATGTAGGTCTTGAAGATGAACCCTACATCCGGCGAGTCAGACTAGTCTCTTATTATTATTACAGGGTTGAGTTGGACATAGTCTAACTCAACAGATGTAGGTCTTGAAGATGAGCCATGTCATTGGCGATCAGCGGCCACCACTGCAGGCCTGCTTGGTTCTTTCGGTAGATGATTTTAAGGACAGGCGATAGAAAGAATATGTTTACAAAATTTGCTGCCTGACAGCTTGGCGTCTGCATCAATCATCAACTATCAGACGCTAAAGAAATGAATCCGTTGTAATTAATGACAGCGGCGTGGTGTTCGATGCCTGCGTCCGACGTTCATTTCTTGATTTTTGATGGACACAATGGGGCCAAGGGGTAATAGGGACGTTCCTACATGTTTGTCTACTTCTTATGGAAGAATTGTTATATTTCAAGCATGGTCTATTGTCTGCATTGAGCTGACAACTGTCATTGCATCCAGGGCTTAGCTCCACCCTAGACGATTGTGATTGGTTTAAAGCATGCCCCCCACCCTCCCATCTCAGATGGTAATAGTAATGAGTGCAGTGTGACTTACTGATAAGGGTAGACTATCCAACAAGTTGAACCAACAAGTTGCTCTGTGAAGAGAGATTAACAATTAGTAAATACACAATATGTAGCCCAGAGGTTTTCAAAGTGTAAGGCTATATAAATTACTAGACATTAGATCAATAAACTGGTGAAGTCTGATGTCATTATGTGTTTAACAGAAACTTCCAGACTGCAGTTAAAAGTTAAAACACATCATTAAAGCCATCTAGAAAAATGCATTTCCAAAATGACGACATCACCTCACCACTCTCCAGGTCCTACCCACAACTATATAATCAAAATATATCTCACACAATGGTTGACTTACCTGAGTCACTATCAAATCTATGGAGAAAAAGAAAAGAGGGAACAAAAAAGTACACCAGTTAGTACGATTAGTACATTGAAATGCCAAATCTAATCCATGAATATCTTATTTTATAATTAGGTAGTGTTTTATTCTGTCCACGAGGAGGCGCTAGCCTTTATGTTCATTGTGGTTCTATGGGAAGCTATAATAAACTTCATAGTTTAGCCCTAATGTGCATGCATATAGGACTGCACGTGTATCGACCCACACTGTCTCACACATGCATGCACGCACACACACACACACACACACACAGGTCACACTAATCCCAAATAGCTAGGATAAATTCAACGTGCATACCAAACAGCAGTTTGAGTTTGGGCCTCATTCAGGAGGCTAGACCGTTAACTAGCTAACAGAGCAAACTGACGGTGCCAAGATTATCAAGATAGCTAATCCTGTCCAATTTAGGTGTTCGCCAACGTCTCTTGCTTCATGAATATGGAGGTTTACAATAACATTTCGTGATTTATTCTTGTTAAACCTGTCGCTATGTCAATAAACATCAAATGTTGGACTTAAATATTCTCATTCACCCTACAGCTCGCTAGCTAACGTTCGTGCTATCATTTGCTTTAGCATTACTAGCTAGCGTTCAAACACTGGTCGACAAAAACATTTTTAACTTAAGCAGAATTAACTGGAAAAAGTGCGTTAACTGTATTTTAGTAATACTTTGCATAGTAATAACATTGACATGGTTTAGCTATGATATATTAGCTAGCCAACTGTCTTAACATTGCTAACGTCAACTTACCTTCGATTCAAAGGTGACGGAATGAGCTGTTGCCAGGGCCCCTTGACAACACAGCGTGCACACGCGCGTCTCTGTACTTCATTCAAATCTGGTCTAAACAAGGTTAGTCCACATTTTATATTCAACTGTTGCAGCAGTAGACACCTGGATATGTATATTGAACTTGATGTCTTCCGTTCTCCGTTATGGTGAATGGTGCACAGCATATGAAATTGTGCATTGTGCACAATATGTAACTACAGTATAGCATGGTGCAAAGACACCATTATGCACAGGCAATATTGACCTCAGGCTATTGCAAACCCTGCATGAGATGGATTCAGACGGTGAAGATCCTGGTCTTGAAATGCTTAGTGTAAAGTGATTTTGAAAACTCACGTCTTTATTCTCTCCCAAAACGTTTTTGCCATTAACAAATGAGAACATATAGATAGATAGGAATCCTGTGTGGGGAAATTGGGTGTTTTAGCAGCAGAAAAGTACAGCAGCAGTGCAGGGGGAAAATGTGTCAAAATCAAACTAGGCTACTGTACTTGAAGAGGACATCACAGCTGAATAATGCCAAAGACAACTCAAACACAAGTCTCAATAGGTTTGTAACTTTAATGCGCACTGGCACACACACAGCCCAGGGCCGCAATCATCTCCATGGCGTAAGACAGGACCATGTGACTGGAGCTGACTGGAGCACCGGCCGGTCTGCTTCCTCCCTTATGTGCAGGTCTGGTTTGACCGGGACCAGCCTTCAGCCACACACTGGGTCTATGGAGACCTCCTCATAGACTGGAGGGAGGGAGGAAGGTGAGAGACAGAAAAATATTTTGAAATAAGAACACAAACACACAGACATACAAAATACACACACTAACACAAAGACAACCCCTTCCAAACACTCTAATAAGGCTGTCGTATGCCAAGCTCATACTACAGGATATTTGGGCTGATTCATCCCCGATTCACCACTGCCGACAATCGGAGGAGAAATCTGGTCAGGAACGTTGGTCATTACTGATGTTCGACACAGATTATCTTGTGAAATGTGAGGGGTTTATAGGCCAAATCTTAAACCTCCCGATCGGCTCACAGACCCAGATGTGTGATTATATGCCTTATTCACAAATCTTGTGGTGGGTGCATGTTTGAGATTCACAAGAAGAATATCTGTTAAGATTTCCTTGTGTAATGCAACCCGATTTAGAAATTGATTTTTAAAATCCTGTAGTGTGAGCCCAGGATTACTGTGATGAATCGAGAGTCAGACATGCAGATCAGACCATCATGGACGTAATGAGGATATGCCAGCCAGGACCTACATGCACACATGGCATCTTCAGATCCCTCTCTCAGTTCAGCTGCAGGTACAGTAAGACTCCAGATCAAAATACTGCAGGTGAAGAGGGAGAGAGAAAGAGCGGGCATTAAAGGAAGAAGTGTGACTTGTTCTGTGTATGAGTGAATGTGGGTTGTGCGCCTTTACATGTATGTGTATTTGTACATTTCACTGTTCTCACCTGTATGTATCTGCAGTCATGCCCTTGTCTCAGCAGCTGCATGTCTGAATGTGATTTGGACATTTCAGGGACTTTGATGGCCGTCTCTTCCAAACCATCCTCACCATTCAGTCCTGAGAGAGAGAGAGAGAGAGAGAGAGAAGACCACCAAGCTTGTACACCTATCTCATATCAACCCTAGCCCACCTCGGCTCACACCTTGTTTGTGTGTGTGTGCCAGCATGACTCACTCACTCTGATACAGTGATCAGAAATCAGCAGTCTCTTTTTAATCAAAACCGGTAGAACAGGTCTCACTAACAGCCTATAGACAAGCTGCAACACGAACAGATGAGCCTTCAGAGAGACAGAGAAAGAGAGAAAGAAAGAAAGAAAGAAAGAAAGAAAGAAAGAAAGAAAGAAAGAAAGAAAGAAAGAAAGAAAGAAAGAAAGAAAGAAAGAAAGAAAGAGGTTAATCTAGGCATTTAACCTGCATTATAAACACTAGTGTGGCGGTGTGTGGGATATTCACACAGCAGCAGTAAGCCGTTAAGTGCTGAATTTCACATATTGCTATAATCACAGCAAAACATAAACGCATCATATAGCAGAGTGGGAGGTGTGTCTCTTTGGGGTGACGGGTCCACAGCTCCTCCTTCACAGACTACACAGCCACCCTTCAAGAAGAGTGTGTGTGTGTGTGTGTGTGTGTGTGCATACGGGTCCTCCCCCTCATAATGTGCAGGTATATTTATTATTAAAGATTTTGAGTCGCTTTCTGAACTCACCCTCGTCGTCGTCGTCATCATCCTCTTCATCTTCCTCTTCCGACTCTTCCATGGCTTGACCATTCCTGCCCTGTAGCTGAAGGGGCATGCACTGTCCAGCTCTTCTTCTGAGTCTGTAAAGCACAGCAGTTGCAGAGTAAGGTATAAAGAGTAACGCTCTGCTTCTCTGTCCCTCTGCTACTCACTTTCTCAGAGTGACAGTCTCAATCATCAAACTCTGATAGGCAGAGGCCTGACAGCAGGCTGTTAGTTCATGCAGTAGTCCTCTCTCCTCCTCTACGCTTGAGCTATAGGACAGGCTTGAGTAACAGAAGGAGGCTGAGAGTCACAGGTTCGACCTCAAGGTCTGTCTCACCTCTCCCCCATTTGCTGTCCTGGCTTACCTGTGTGGTTGAGACTGTGTGTGTGGAGTTACCTGCATGCGGTTCATGGACTCTCTGAGCTGGTCCAGCTGGTGGGCAGAGCCAAGCGCCTTAAAGCGGATGTTGTCAGCTTCATGTCCTTCTCCCTGAGCTCATTGGTCTCTGCTTTCTTATCCAAACAGTCTGACAGCCTGTGTAGACAGACAGACAGACACACACAAAGTTAGAACATACTCATCATGTAGATACACTATCAAACATGAATACACCAGCTTTTAGAGGGAGAGTGAATGAAAAGAGCTGTGAATTGCAAGTCAGTCACTAAGAGAGAAGCACAGGTTGTGTTTGAGAGATGACAAATTCCTGGTATGTGTAAACCATATACCTGGCTAATAAACTGATCTTGTATCTTGAAGATTCAGTCACGTTGTAAAAGGCAGCAGGTGAAAACAACACTACTGGAGAAGTAGAGCAATACAGAGTGAAAATAGTGAAGAGGAGAGGAAGCAGAAGAGAAAATAAATGAAAAGGAACCACCTGCGGAACCGAACCGAGGGATCTGCATGGGAGCCTTTTGTGTCTGCAGAGGTTTTACGACTGTACACCGATCTGTGGTGATAACGTAGTATATATATATTAAGTATAGTAATAGTAACAAAACAAAAAAAATATTAAGATTTTAATATTTTAAAATGTTTGATCCAGAGTGAAGCGTCCAATGAAAGTCAAGTTTGCTTGATGAAAAGGTATATAAGGCACTGACACAGTGAACTGTCATCGTTTCCCTTGAAGAGAAGTGCCATAACTAGCTAGTTAACATTCTTCTGTTAAGTATCTAGTTACAAACCATATGACATCTTAATGTCTGGGCCCAAAACATATGACAATCAAATACACTATATGGACGAAGGTATTGGGGCCACCTAGACATTACACCTACAGGAGATTTTATGACATCCCATTCTAAATTCATAAGCATTAATATGGAGTTGGTCCCCCCTTTGCAGCTATAACAGCTTCCACTCTTTTTAAAGTGCGTCTGGGAATTTTTGCCCATTCATCCAGAAGAGCATTTGTGACGTCAGACACTGATGTTGAACGAGAGGGCCTAGCTCGCAATCTCCATTCTAGTTCATCCCAAAGGTGTTCGATGGGGTTGAAGTCAGGGCTCTGAACGGGCCAGTCAAGTTCTTCTGCACCAACCTCACCTAACCAAGCCTTTATGGACCTTGCTTTGTGTCCATATTATTGTCTATGAATTTAGAATGGGATGTCATAAAGGCACCTCTAGGTCTAATGTATAGGTGTCCCAACTTTTGTCAATATAGTGTACATTCTGTGAACTATGAGAATACCAGAACTTGCCATTGGAGACTCTGCTTGCCAGGGATATGAGACATCCCCTTCGTTGCCTTGAGCCAGATGCACCGCGAACCGAGGGATCTACATAGGAGCCACTTCTGTCCACAGGACAGAGGTTTTAGGGTTGCACACCTCATTGAAAAATACAAATCACATTACCAATATTTTCAGCACACCCGCTTCATACCCATACACACAGGTTTTAGGGTTGTACACCGCACATGGATCTGAGGAGGTCAAAGGGTATGCTTTCAGTATTGTGGGTTTGACATTGAAATATCACACCATTCAGAGAGATCCAATTACCTGCACACCAAATGGAGTGTCCGATAACTTCAAAGCTATATAGCCAAATAACCATCAACAGTACATCAGCCCATTCCCAGCAGCCCTTCTCACCCTGCCAACACGTTGATTTTGCCGCCCACCACCGCCACACCTGGCTGGATGTGGTGCTCCTTCATGGTTGTAAACTAGCCTGCAGAACCGAACCGAGGGATCTGCATGGGAGCCTTTTGTGTCTACACAGAGGTTTTGCGGCTGTACACCGATCTGTGGTGATAGCACCATTGTCATACTGTATACGACCTGGATCAGCTGTAGTCACAAGGAGATCAAATGGGGCCCTTATCCTCCCTTCCCTATGTGGGAATTCAGAGATACATCATTCAGGAACTCCACCTTCGGTGCACAGACTTTTGTCCTGATCCCCTTGCAGGCAGGGTCCTGACACCACTGAAGAGAGAAGTCTGCCATGCTGGGACCGGGCGCTGCAGGGGTCGAAGAGAGCATCCATTCAGTAAGGTGGCCCATTAATAACCAGGCTCCTGTGGCCCCCCAGGTCATCCTGTTGGATGGATGGATCACACACACACACACACACACACACACACACACAGACACACACACACACACACACACACACACACACACACACGGTCAACATCCTTCTAACTATGATCAGCCAAGGTGATGAGGCTTCAGTAAGTAACTTTTTTTTAACCTTTATTGAATAAAGCAGATTGTTAGCTTGTTATTCCAGCCAGCCAACCAGTTAGTCAGTCAGTCAGTCAAGTCAGCCAACAAACTGATGTACAGTAGGATCAGTATTTGTGATCCTACACACCACACATTTACATTATGCTCATTAGCTAGGCAACCTCTGATGGCCACAGGATTGCCAAAGGTGAAACAAATAAATAATAAGTACACAATATTTTACGTATAGTAATAGTAAGAGTTAACGTTACTTAACTTTTGGTATAATTACAGCAACTATATATGCAATTATTAGTGTGAGGGAGATTATTATTACTTGATCTGCGTCGAAACTAATTTATACGAGTATTTCACGGTAACGTTGGCTAACTAGCTTCTCGTTAGCTAACCTGAAGTGAAGCTACACAGCGCGGCTGGCTAGCTAATCTTTGAACAGACTAACACATAACCAAATGAACGACTTCATAATGCGTTTGAATGTCAAAATTAACGGGCACTTATTTATAGTCAATTAAACCTTCTTCACCACGAGACAAAGCTGCAATTTACTTGTTACTGTGCGGCCAACGTCTTACAGAGGAAAGTGGTAATCCAGAGCACCAAGTCCCTCCCCTTCCTGTGGAAAGAATTACAAATATAATAATCCAAACCGAGAACGTAATTTGCAGTTGGTTTGTATACTTAATCTACAAACATAATATAATCAAATAATGATATGTATCTCACCTAAATCCCTTATCCTTCCGGTTTACCTCATGGGACCTTATTCTGAAAAAAAAAAAAGTCAATGTCGAAATATATGATTATTTGATCCAGGTTGAATTGTGCCAAATCATAAATATGTGATGTGGGTCAATTAAAAATATAATTATGCAAGCCAAAAAAGTCGTAGTTTGTCAACTGTTTAAGTAAGCTAGAATTGTTGGTTTACAGTTCATCATACAAAAATACATACAAATCATACAAGCACCCCCCTAGACATGGTAAAGGCTAGTTGCCACACAGTCACAAAGGTGACACTGATGGAGGAACACCGGGGGAAGATGGAGGTTTTTACTCTTTCATTATCATACCCATTTGTAACTTACAGTATGTAAATGTTTGAATTTAAATATGATACGCATTTGCTCTTCAGCACAGCCACTGATATCTGTAGAAATCGGTGTCTTTGTCATGTGAATAGATTTGCTATTGTAGACTATTCTGGTTTGCTTTATGCATAACTCTTACCTCATAGCTCTTACCTCTTTTTTCCATGTGTATTCCTTGCATGTCATTAGGCAGGGAGGACCTACATCCTGAAAAATTATGGCCTGTCAGATGGAAGGGAGGGGACCTGAAGATGCCTGATTATTAGAAGGGAGACGCTGGTATTTCGAACTACCCCTATCCAGGTGCCCCCTCATGTGGCACAGGAGGCTGCCCACATAATCAATCCTCCATCACCCACCCTGGACATCAAAAGTCGAGAGACTGGACGGCTCATGTCCTTGGAGGGGCGAGTAGTCGAGGTTAGTTCAAATTCTGAGTTTGAGGGGTGGGACTCAATACTTGTTGCACACTTGGACATTTAAGAATGGAGTTCCAGGCATGCATGGATTGTTATGTCTTCTTTATCTCTGCAAAATACAAAACGTGGCACACATCATTCACGCAGCAGTCTCGCATTCTCTACGCTGCATCTGGGAGAACTGAACGTCCGCTCGTGCGCGATACAGAAATATTGCTGAACATACCCAACCTAGAATGTTCACTAAACAATATAATGTCACATCTAGAGCACGGACTTCACAGTATCCGCTAAATAATCAAAGGGATTCTCTACACACACACACACTGATAACATTCTACACACATTCATCATTGATCCATTACTGGCTAACGTGACATTAACCACTCAGCTAGCTAACGTTACATTGCTAATCTGTATTGCTAGGCGGAGCTCCGTACTTTTATGCAACTAGCAAAACTCCGGTAGATTACAACATAACGAACGTCTACATTGCAGATCCTCCATACATTACATATTCATCATACAGGGGCGTTGCATACATTTTGTCACATTATCTCACCTGCAAAATACAAAACGTGGCACACATCATTCACGCAGCAGTCTCGCATTCTCTACGCTGCCTCTGGGAGAACTGAACGTCCGCACGCACTGACGTCCTGACCTGTACCCAAGGCCCACTGCTGCCCTCTACTGTGCCCTTGGGAGCATAACTCGTTCTAGCCATAATTAATCTATTGAAATCACAAGTGATGAATGCACATGAATATCTCAATTGCAAGTGAATAAAACAATACAGTATCGCAGTACATAAACAATGCAAAAACAAAACAAGTTGATGGGGGGTGCCTCAGAATGTCCCTAACTTGACTATAGTCCCACATACTTCATAAATGGCTTTTCAAATTCTGACCCAAAGACATGAATATACAAACACTTCATTCTGGCTTACTAGAAGTCTCTACAACTACTGGTAATAGACCAGTTGGAGTAGGCGGGATGGTATATATGCTAATAAGATACAATTTGTAATATTTTTGTCCATGCCTGAATATAGACCTGTGTATTTAACACTGGTTAATTTATTTTAGGCCCAATCTTAATGCATTATATATTTTCCTGCTATTGTTGTAGATCTCTTCCATCCGGAAGTGTTGTGAGAGATCGGGAGACTAGGTGACTATGTTTTTAGAACAAAATCTGACTTTATTATATGTAGACTACTGCATGTGCACAGCATGAACAACAGCAAGAAGAGCCACTACTATAAATATCTGTCTATTTTGAAGTGGCGTGAGGGCGAGAATCTGCCCCCTCGGGTCAGAGCCGGTCGTGGACAGTGTAGGCCGCACCGGGTGACCCACCTGCCTTCACCAGTGAAGGCCGTGTGTCTCTAGCCACCTCAGAGGCTGTGTTGTGAGGTCGGTGGCGTGGTGGCGAGACTCCGCCCCCTCGGGTCAGAGCCGGTTGGGGGCAGTGCAATGATATCCGGGCAATCGCCATGCACCCACCTGTGAAGATCATGTGTCTCTAGCCCACTCAAGGGCTGAGTTGTGGTGTCCGTGGCGTGGTGGCGAGACTCTGCCCCCTCGAGTCAGAGACAGTTGTGGACACTGTAGGCCATGCCGGGCTACCCAGCTGCCTTCACCAGTGAAGACCGTGTGTCTCTAGCCACCAAAGAGGCTGTGTTGTGAGGTCCGTGGCGTGATGGCGAGACTCCACCCCCTCGGGTCAGAGCCAGTCGAGTGCAGTGCACTGAAATCCAGGCAATCTCCCTGCACCCACCAGTGAAGACCGTGTGTCTGTAGCTCACTCAGGGTCTTAGTTGTGGTGTCTGTGGCGTGGATAGTGGCGTGGTGGCGAGACTCTGCCCCCTCGGGTCAGAGCCGGTTGTGGACAGTGTAGGCCGCACCGGGCTACCCACCTGCCTTCACCAGTGAAGACCGTGTGTCTCTAGCCACCTCAGAGGCTGTGTTGTGAGGTCCGAGGCTTGGTAGTGGCGTGGTGGCGAGACTCTGCCCCCTCGGGTCAGAGCCGGTCGGGGACAGTGCACTGAAATCCGGGCAATCTCTCTGCACCCACCAGTGAAGACTGTCTGTCTGTAGCTCACTCAGGGGCTGAGATGTGGGGACAGTGGCGTGGATAGTGGCGTGGTGGCGAGACTCCGCCCCCTTGGGTCATAGCCGGTCTTGGACAGTGTGGGCCGTGCAATTTTCTAGTTATTATTATTATTCCACTTCCGTACGTTTTTTGGCTCTCTGTAGCTCCTTCATACTTTGAGCTACAGAAACCATTCAACTATCAAAATGTTCAGCTTGTTAAGGTCTTTATGGCATATATTTCAGATTCATGAAACTTCAACCTGAAGACCGTGTGTCTCTAGCCACCTCAGAGGCTGTGTTGTGAGGTCCGAGGCGTGGTAGTGGCGTGGTGGCGAGACTCCGCCCCCTCGGGTCAGAGCCGGTTGTGGACAGTGTAGACCGCACCGGGTTACCCACCTGCCTTCACCAGTGAAGACCGTGTGTCTCTAGCTGCCTCAGAGGCTGTGTTGTGAGGTGCGTGGCGTATTAGTGGCATGATGGCGAGACTCCGCCCCCTTGGGTCCGAGCCGGTCTTGGACAGTGTACGCTGCTCTGGGCCTCCCACCTGCCCCCACCGGCAATGACCCTGTGTCCTTAGCCCACTCAGAGTCTTAGGTGTGGTGTCTGTGGCGTGGATAGTGGCGTGGTGGCGAGACTCCGCCCCCTTGGGTCATAGCTGGTCGTGGACAGTGTAGGACGTGCCGGGCTACCCACCTGCCTTCACCAGGGAAGACCGTGTGTCTCTAGTCACCTCAGAGGCTGTGTTGTGAGGTCGGTGGCGTGATGGCGAGACTCCGCCCCCTCCGGACAGAGCAGGTCGGGGGCAGTGCACTGACATCCGGGCAATCTCCATGCACCCTACAGTGAAGACCGTGTGTCTGTAGCTCACTCAGGGGCTGAGATGTGGGGACAGTGGCGTGGATAGTGGCATGGTGACGAGACTCCGCCCCATCGGGTCAGAGCCGGTCGAGGACAGTCTACTGCTCCCCGGGCCACACACATGCACCCAACTGTGAAAACTGCGTCTTTAGCCAACTCAGGGTCTGAGACGTGGGGACGGTGGCGTAGATAGTGGGGTGGTGGCGAGACTCCGCCCCCTCAGGTCAGAGGTTGTGGGGGGCAGGTCAGTGATTGCCAGGCCATCCCCATGCACCCCTCATTGGAGACCATGTGTCTATAGCCCACTCCGGGGCCGAGCAGTAGCTGTAGAGGTGTTGTATGGAAGTTGAGGTTAGAAGAAGTAGCAGTGAAAAGCAGTAGGTGTTTGTTATAAGTACTGCTAGTACTACACTCAAAAATAGATTAGACCACTCATCATAACTCATAGTTTTATTGAGTTCAATAGCTGAAAGAGGAGAAAATATATGAATATGAGTTTGCAGCCTGAAAAAGAGTGTAATTCTAAATATGTCTTTGAATATAAGGAAGGAAGGAAGGAAGGAAGGATGGATGGATGGAAGAAAGGAAGGATGGAAGGAAGGAAGGATGGAAGGAAGGAATATGAATGCTACCACAGTAGTCATAAAAGGGTGCCTGTACAGAGAGCCTGCGCGTGTCCCCAAATTCAAATCTCAACTGACACTGAGCATCCTCTCATTCACTTCAATGGAAAGGTATGCCGGCTTCAGACAGCTCTCTCTCAAAAAGTATAAAGGCTGCAGCTTAGCTATTGACACCGTGGGAATCCTGAGAACTTGGTGAACATTTCTATGTATAATTGTCCGTGTATCTTAAAAACTGTAGGCATGGCGACGAGTTAGAAAAAGGGTAAAATTGCAAAATGAGCAGCTCAAAAGTCAGAGTGTGGGCCCATACGTTTCAATGGAGAGCGCAGTTGCCAAACAAATCGTCATACAGCGAAAACTATAAGTCACACGGCTCAGATACTTACATTGTACGAATCAGCACAGTTGTGTGAACGTTTTGATGTATAAAATGTGTATGAGCTGTTAAAACTGTAGGTGCGACAGCAGTTTACAAAACGTGTAGATGTTTTCAAAACACAGGCTGCCACACTCTAAATACTGAACATTCCACACATCCACTTCAATGTTAAAAAAGGTCCAAAACAAACTTAAATTACATAAAAACTATAAGGAATTTTAAAAATCTGTTGAATGCGTTAAATGTGCTAAAGGTCCTGAACATTTTAAACTTCGAAGGAGGTTTCTAGCACAAAAAATGAAGGAGGAGATAGGTTTCAAAGCTGACAAGAGGTTTAAAGGTCTGCCATAGACTTCCATTGTAATTTTTTTTTGAGAAAAGCTGAATATTTTGAAAAGTATAAAATATATAAATAATCGGAAAGATATCCCATAAAGACCTTAACAAGCTGAACATTTTGATAGTTGAATGGTTTCTGTAGCTCAAAGTATGAAGGAGTTGAAGGCTGAAGAAGGTTTCAAAACTCCCCCATAGACTTCCATTCAAAAAAATTGTTGAAAAAGTTGAATATTTTAAAAAGTATAAAAGGTATAAAAAATCTGAAAGTATTCCGCGCATGTCCTTAACAAGCTGAACATTTTGATACTTGAATGGTTTAAGTGGCTCAAAGTATGAAGGAGCTACAGAGAGCCAAAAAACGTACGGAAGAAGAAGTAAAAAAAATAAAGAACTGGATAACAATAGTGTGAATGCTCTAAAGCATTCACACTAATAATGAAACCATAGGGTGTTTTGAACTCAGCATGAGCCAGGGAATCCATTGCTACCATAATTTTGAAGATTAGACATACAGTTCAAAAGTTACTGGCATAAACGCAACTCCAACTTTGACACGCTGGTGGCGCTAGAGTGCACTAGATGTCAACATGAGGCTTGGTGACAGATGTCATGGATATGTCCCGGATGAGTGTGCCAAATGTGGTTTTGATGGATTAAAACATTACTGAGATATGATCCCTGTTCCTGTTTTGCAGCTTTTCTGCCAATTTTGATTGGCTGTCACGAGCGAACGCAATGGATAATCAAAAATCCCTGTACATCCTTTGTAGACATTGGTGTATAGATGACATCCACCGATGTCCGTGCAGATTGGTGAAAGTTCCTAGGAGGAGATACATTTTAAGGGTTTTGCACATCATTCAAAATGGCGGAGGAGCCAAGATGGCCACAATGACGTCTTAGAGTGCGTTGAATCCGGCTTGAGCCAAGGAATTGAAGGACACCTGAAGTTTGAAAATTGGACTTGCTGAAGAAAAGCTGCATGCATAAATGCACCTCCAACTTTGACACGTTGGTGGCGCTAGAGAGGGTGAGGTGTGGACATGAGACTTGGTGAGGAGGGTCAGGGCACTGTCCCGAATGAGTGTGCCATTTTTCATAACTTTCTACCATAAGCTTCTATGGGCTGCCATAGACTACAATGGCAGAGGAATAATAATAAATATAGCTGCAAGCAGCGATGTGGGGGCCAAGCGGGACGCACGACCAGCGCATCAAAGACAACAAGCAAAACATGTCAAAAGCCAGACATGGCTGAACAGGATTCGATCTCTGTACCTGCTGCTTGCAAGGCCGACACGCTAACCACTGTGCTACGCAGGATGTTGCGAAAGTGAACCACCCTAGTCCACAAGGCATGTGAGCCTTCCCTAACCCCGTGAGTCTGAGTCCTGAGCACTTAATTAATATCACCTGGCAGGGTTGCTTCCTCTCGGTAGAGTGAGAGGGGGGGGTGTCGTTGTTTAAATTGGCACACAGCGAAAAGTATACATAGCATAGCTCAACTATTTACTTCTTCAGAATCCAGACAATCACGCGAACATTTCCATGTATAAAATGTCCTTCGGTCTTCAGCAGTGTAGGAGAGGTGAAGAGTTAGAAACAGTTAGAGATTCTAGAGCGAAGAGAGATTTTCTAGAGCGTGGCTCCATTGATTTCAATGGAGGGGGGGAGTCATTATTCGAACTGTCCCAGAGTGAAAAATATACATCGAAGAGCTTAGCTTTTTTGATTTTATGAATCCCAAGAGTCGTGTGAACGTTTTGATATATAAAATGTGTATGAGCTGTGAGAATTAGAAGAGGGATGGCAGTTTAGAAAATGTGTGACTTTTTCCAAAAACCTCTGAAACTGGTGAAATTGTGCAGAGGACAAAAAGTGTTTCTTTCATTCTGCAATCAAACAAATTAAGTAATAATGAAACCATGGGGTGTTTTGAACTCGGCATGAGCCAGGGAATCCATTGCTTCCATCATTTTGAAGATTGGACATACAGTTCAAAAGTTACTGTCATAAACGCAACTCCAACTTTGACACGCTGGTGGCGCTAGAGTGCATGAGATGTCAACGTAAGGCTTGGTGACAGATGTCATGGGTGTGTCCCGGATGAGTGTGCCAAATGTGGTTTTGATAGATTAAAACATTACTGAGATATGACCCCAGTTCCTGTTTTGCAGCTTTTCGGCCAATTTTGATTGGCTGTCACGAGAGAACGCAATGGACAATCAAAAATCCCTGTAAGACTTTTGTGGACATCGGTCTATAGATTGTGCATACTGCGTGTGGTGCAGATTGGTGAAAAAACCTAGGAGGAGATACATTTTGAGTGTTTTACACTAAATCCAATATGGCGGGAAATCCAATATGGTGGAAAATGATGTCATAGGGTGCGTTGAACTTGGCTTGAGTAAAGGAATCCAACGCTGCCTCGTTTTTGAAAATCAGGCTTACAGGTCAAAAGTTGCATGCACAAATGCACCTCCAACTTTGACAGGTTGGTGGCGCTAGAGCGTTCAAGCTGTGGACATGGGTCTTGGTGAGAAGACTTTGGGGACTGTCATGAATGAGTGTGCCAATTTTCCCAACTTTTTACCATACGGTTCTATGGGCTGCCATAGACTCCAATGGCAGAAGAATAAATAATAATAATAATAAATAATAAGAAAAGGTACAAGAACAATGGGTGCCAGCGCTTAGCGCTTCGCTGCTTGGCCCCCAATAACTAGGGCTGCGAGCAGCAGTGAGCGGGCCCTCGCACCCCACGCGGGTCGGGGTGTGGCGCCGTTAAAGGGTGTGCTATTTCGGTGTCCAGTACTGACAGAAACTTCCTGTCACCAGTAGGTGGCGCTCTAAGCGTGACTCAATACCGACGCATAGATGTGTTCAGGACAGTACCTTGATAAAGCGTGAGAAATGTTGTGTAAATCGGACAAAGTATGTAGGAGTTATGAGGACTTCCTGTAAGCAGTAGGTGGTGCTGTAGGTATGACGCAATACAAACCTACAGATGTGTTCAAGATGCGACCTTCATCAAGCATGAGCAATTTGGAGTAAATCGGATAATGTATGTAGGAGTTATGAGTACTTCCTGTTTCACCAGTAGGTGGCGCTGTAAGTGTAACTCAATACCGACGCATAGATGTGTTCAGAAGGTGACCTTCATGAAGCGTCAGCAATTTGGTGCAAATCGGATGATGTATGCAGGAGTTATGAGGACTTCCTGTTTCACCAATAGGTGGCGCTATAAGTATGACGCAATACTGACACATAGATGTGTTCAGGACAGAACCGTCATGAAGCGTGAGATATATCGGACAAATTGGATAATGTATGGAGGAGTAATGAGGACTTCCTGTTTCACCAATAGGTGGCGCTATAAGTATGACGCAATACTGACACATAGATGTGTTCAGGACAGAACCGTCATGAAGCGTGAGATATATCGGACAAATTGGATAATGTATGGAGGAGTAATGAGGACTTCCTGTTTCACCAATAGGTGGCGCTATAAGTATGACGCAATACTGACACATAGATGTGTTCAGGACAGAACCGTCATGAAGCGTGAGATATATCGGACAAATTGGATAATGTATGGAGGAGTTATGAGGACTTCCTGTTTCACCAATAGGTGGCGCTATAAGTATGACGCAATACTGACACATAGATGTGTTCAGGACAGAACCGTCATGAAGCGTGATATATATCGGACAAATTGGATAATGTATGGAGGAGTTATGAGGACTTCCTGTTTCACCAATAGGTGGCGCTATAAGTATGACGCAATACTGACACATAGATGTGTTCAGGACAGAACCATCATGAAGCGTGAGATATATCGGACAAATCGGATAATGTATGGAGGAGTTATGAGGACTTCCTGTTTCACCAATAGGTGGCGCTATAAGTATGACGCAATACTGACACATAGATGTGTTCAGGACAGAACCGTCATGAAGCGTGAGATATATCGGACAAATTGGATAATGTATGGAGGAGTTATGAGGACTTCGTGTTTTATGGCGAAATGTCAAACTTTGGCGGGGCGCCACGGCAAGGGTGTTTGGTAAAAACTCAATTTTTTTGATAACTTTTGATCACAAAGGTCTTAAGATGAAGCTGACCCGATATGAAGTTGATCGGATGAAATCTGTAGGAGGAGTTCGTCGAAGTACGAGGCATGGAAATGGTCAAAACAAGGACAAAATGGCACATTAAAAGCAAAATGGCGGCCTTCCTGTTGCATGTTGGGTATAGCTCCAAGAGACATTTTAGTGCGTCTCGATGAACTACATATGCCCTCCGAATTTCGTTCGCCTACATCAAACTGAAAGGTGGGGCTCGCCATTTTAGATTTTCCAGGGGGCGCTCTTGAGCCGTTTTGCCACGCCCATTTCCGTCACCCATGAATTATCAAATTTTTCACCGGGACTGACGTATCTGCAAAGTTTCATCCGTTTTCATCGATGTTTAGGCCGCCAAAAAGGCATTTGTTTTGGAAGAAGGAGAAGGTAGAATAATAATAATAACTAGGGCTGCGAGCAGCAGTGAGCGGGCCCTCGCACCCCACGCGTGTCGGGGTGTGGCGCCGTTAAAGGCTGTGCTATTTCGGTGTGCAGTACTGCGAGAAACTTCCTGTCACCAGTAGGTGGCGCTCTAGGCGTGACTCAATACCGAAGCATAGATGTGTTCAGGACGGTACCTTGATGAAGCGTGAGAAATGTTGAGTAAATCGGATAACGTATGTAGGAGTTATGAGGACTTCCTGTTTCACCAGTAGGTGGCGCTGTAAGTGTGACTCAATACCGACACATAGATGGGTTCAGAAGGCCACCTTCATGAAGCGTCAGCAATTTGGTGCAAATCGGATGATGTATGCAGGAGTTATGAGGACTTCCTGTTTCACCAATAGGTGGCGCTATACGTATGACGCAATACTGACACATAGATGTGTTCAGGACAGAACCGTCATGAAGCGTGAGCTATATCGGACAAATTGGATAATGTATGGAGGAGTTATGGGGACTTCCTGTTTCACCAATAGGTGGCGCTATAAGTATGACGCAATACTGACACATAGATGTGTTCAGGACAGAACCGTCATGAAGCGTGAGATATATCGGACGAATTGGATAATGTATGGAGGAGTTATGAGGACTTCCTGTTTCACCAATAGGTGGCGCTATAAGTATGACGCAATACTGACACATAGATGTGTTCAGGACAGAACCGTCATGAAGCGTGAGATATATCGGACAAATCGGATAATGTATGGAGGAGTTATGAGGACTTCCTGTTTCACCAATAGGTGGCGCTATAAGTATGACGCAATACTGACACATAGATGTGTTCAGGACAGAACCGTCATGAAGCGTGAGATATATCGGACAAATCGGATAATGTATGGAGGAGTTATGAGGACTTCCTGTTTCACCAATAGGTGGCGCTATAAGTATGACGCAATACTGACACATAGATGTGTTCAGGACAGAACCGTCATGAAGCGTGAGATATATCGGACAAATCGGATAATGTATGGAGGAGTTATGAGGACTTCCTGTTTCACCAATAGGTGGCGCTATAAGTATGATGCAATACTGACACATAGATGTGTTCAGGACAGAACTGTCATGAAGCGTGAGACATATCGGACAAATCGGATAATGTATGGAGGAGTTATGAGGACGTACTGTTTCACCAATAGGTGGCGCTATAAGTATGACGCAATACTGACACATAGATGTGTTCAGGACAGAACTGTCATGAAGCGTTAGATATATCGGACAAATTGGATAATGTATGGAGGAGTTATGAGGACGTACTGTTTCACCAATAGGTGACGCTATAAGTATGACGCAATACTGACATATAGATGTGTTCAGGACAGAACTGTCATGAAGCGTGAGACATATCGGACAAATCGGATAATGTATGGAGGAGTTATGAGGACGTACTGTTTCACCAATAGGTGGCGCTATAAGTATGACGCAATACTGACACATAGATGTGTTCAGGACAGAACCGTCATGAAGCGTGAGATATATCGGACAAATCCGATAATGTATGGAGGAGTTATGAGGACATCGTGTTTTATGGCGAAATGTCAAACTTTGGCGGGGCGCCACGGCAAGGGTGTTTGGTGAAAACTCAATTTTTTTGATAACTTTTGATCACAAAGGTCTTAAGATGAAGCTGACCCGATATGAAGTTGATCGGATGAAATCTGTAGGAGGAGTTCGTCGAAGTACGAGGCATGGAAATGGTCAAAACAAGGACAAAATGGCACATTAAGAGCAAAATGGCGGACTTCCTGTTGCATGTTGGGTATAGCTCCAAGAGACATTTAAGTGTGGCTCGATGAAATACATATGCCCTCCGAATTTCGTTCGCCTACATCAAACTGAAAGGTGGGGCTCGCCATTTTAAATTTTCCAGGGGGCGCTCTTGAGCCGTTTTGCCACGCCTATTTCCGGCACCCATGAATTATCAAATTTTTCACCGGGACTGACGTATCTGCAAAGTTTCATCCGTTTTCATCGATGTTTAGGCCGCCAAAAAGGCATTTGTTTGGGGAGAAGAACAAGAATAATAATAATCCTTCGAAATACAATAGGGCCTCGCACCGCCAGTGCTCGGGCCCTAATAATAATCCTTCGAATTTCAATAGGGCCTCGCACCGCCAGTGCTCGGGCCCTAACTAGTGCTGCGAGCAGCAGTGAGCGGGCCCTCGCACCCCACGCGGGTCGGGGTGTGGCACCGTTAAAGGGTGTGCTATTTCGGTGTCCAGTACTGACAGAAACTTCCTGTCACCAGTAGGTGGCGCTCTAAGCGTGACTCAATACCGACGCATAGATGTGTTCAGGACAGTACCTTGATGAAGCGTGAGAAATGTTGTGTAAATCGGACAATGTATGTAGGAGTTATGATGACTTCCTGTAAGCAGTAGGTGGCGCTATTTGTATGACCCAATGCTCACGCAGAGATGTGTTCAGGATGCGACCTTCATCAAGCGTGAGCAATTTGGAGTAAATCGGATAACGTATGTAGGAGTTATGAGTACTTCCTGTTTCACCAGTAGGTGGCGCTGTAAGAGTGACTCAATCCGGACGCATAGATGTGTTCAGAATGCGACCTTCATGAATCGTCAGCAATTTGGTGCAAATCGGATAATGTATGTAGGAGTTATGAGGACTTCCTTTTTCACCAATAGGTGGCGCTATAAGTATGACGCAGTACTGACACATAGATGTGTTCAGGACTGAACCGTCATGAAGCGTGAGATATATCGGACAGATTGGATAATGTATGTAGGAGTTATGAGGACTTCCTGTTTCACAGATAGGTGGCGCTATAAGTATGACGCAATACTGACACATAGATGTGTTCAGGACGCAAACATGATGAAGCGTGAGATATATCGGACAAATCGGATAATGTATGGAGGAGTTATGAGGACTTCGTGTTTTATGGCGAAATGTCAAACTTTGGCGGGGCGCCACGGCAAGGGTGTTTGGTGAAAACTAAATTTTTTTGATAACTTTTGATCACAAAGGTCTTAAGATGAAGCTGACCCGATATGAAGTTGATCGGATGAAATCTGTAGGAGGAGTTCGTCGAAGTACGAGGCATGGAAATGGTCAAAACAAGGACAAAATGGCACATTAAGAGCAAAATGGCGGCCTTCCTGTTGCATGTTGGGTATAGCTCCAAGAGACATTTTAGTGCGACTCGATGAACTACATATGCCCTCCGAATTTCGTTCGCCTACATCAAACTGAAAGGTGGGGCTCGCCATTTTAGATTTTCCAGGGGGCGCTCTTGAGCCGTTTTGCCACGCCCATTTCCGTCACCCATGAATTATCAAATTTTTCACCGGGACTGACGTATCTGCAAAGTTTCATCCGTTTTCATCGATGTTTAGGCCGCCTAAAAGGCATTTGTTTGGAGTAAAGAAGGAGAAGGTAGAAGGTAGAAGGTAGAACTAGTGCTGCGAGCAGCAGTGAGCGGGCCCTCGCACCCCACGCGTGTTGGGGTGCTGCACCGTTAAAGGCTGTGCTATTTCGGTGTGCAGTACTGAGTGAAACTTCCTGTCACCAGTAGGTGGCGCTCTAGGTGTGACTCAATACCGAAGCAGAGATGTGTTCAGGACGGTACCTTGATGAAGCGTGAGAAATGTTGAGTAAATCGGATAACGTATGTAGGAGTTATGAGGACTTCCTGTTTCACCAGTAGGTGGCGCTGTAAGTGTGACTCAATACCGACACATAGATGGGTTCAGAAGGCCACCTTCATGAAGCGTCATCAATTTGGTGCAAATCGGATGATGTATGCAGGAGTTATGAGGACTTCCTGTTTCACCAATAGGTGGCGCTATACGTATGACGCAATACTGACACATAGATGTGTTCAGGACAGAACCGTCATGAAGCGTGAGATATATCGGACAAATCGGATAATGTATGGAGGAGTTATGGGGACTTCCTGTTTCACCAATAGGTGGCGCTATAAGTATGACGCAATACTGACACATAGATGTGTTCAGGACAGAACCGTCATGAAGCGTGAGATATATCGGACAAATCGGATAATGTATGGAGGAGTTATGAGGACTTCCTGTTTCACCAATAGGTGGCGCTATAAGTATGACGCAATACTGACACATAGATGTGTTCAGGACAGAACCGTCATGAAGCGTGAGATATATCGGACAAATCGGATAATGTATGGAGGAGTTATGGGGACTTCCTGTTTCACCAATAGGTGGCGCTATAAGTATGACGCAATACTGACACATAGATGTGTTCAGGACAGAACCGTCATGAAGCGTGAGATATATCGGACAAATTGGATAATGTATGGAGGAGTTATGAGGACTTCCTGTTTCACCAATAGGTGGCGCTATAAGTATGACGCAATACTGACACATAGATGTGTTCAGGACAGAACCGTCATGAAGCGTGAGATATATCGGACAAATTGGATAATGTATGGAGGAGTTATGAGGACTTCCTGTTTCACCAATAGGTGGCGCTATAAGTATGACGCAATACTGACACATAGATGTGTTCAGGACAGAACCGTCATGAAGCGTGAGATATATCGGACAAATTGGATAATGTATGGAGGAGTTATGAGGACTTCCTGTTTCACCAATAGGTGGCGCTATAAGTATGACGCAATACTGACACATAGATGTGTTCAGGACAGAACCGTCATGAAGCGTGAGATATATCGGACAAATTGGATAATGTATGGAGTAGTTATGAGGACTTCGTGTTTTATGGCGAAATGTCAAACTTTGGCAGGGCGCCACGGCAAGGGTGTTTGGTGAAAACTCAATTTTTTTGATAACTTTTGATCACAAAGGTCTTAAGATGAAGCTGACCCGATATGAAGTTGATCGGATGAAATCTGTAGGAGGAGTTCGTCGAAGTACGAGGCATGGAAATGGTCAAAACAAGGACAAAATGGCACATTAAGAGCAAAATGGCGGACTTCCTGTTGCATGTTGGGTATAGCTCCAAGAGACATTTAAGTGTGGCTCGATGAAATACATATGCCCACCGAATTTCGTTAGCCTACATCAAACTGAAAGGTGGGGCTCGCCATTTTAAACTTTCCAGGGGGCGCTCTTGAGCCGTTTTTCCACGCCCATTTCCGTCACCCATGAATTATCAAATTTTTCACCGGGACTGACGTATCTGCAAAGTTTCATCCGTTTTCATCGATGTTCAGGCCGCCTAAAAGGCATTTGTTTGGAGTAAAGGAGAAGAAGGAGAAGGAGAACTAGGGCTGCGAGCAGCAGTGAGCGGGCCCTCGCACCCCATGCGTGTCGGGGTGTGGCGCCGTTAAAGGGTGTGCTATTTCGGTGTCCTGTGCTGAGAGAAACTGAAACTTCCTGTCACCAGTAGGTGGTGCTCTAGGCGTGACTCAATACCGAAGCATAGATGTGTTCAGGACGGTACCTTGATAAAACGTGAGACATGTTGAGTAAATCGGATAATGTATGTAGGAGTTATGATGACTTTCTGCTTGACCTGTAGGCGGCGCTATAAGTATGACTTAATACTGACCTACAGATGTGTTTAGGACATGACCTTCATCAAGCATGAGCAATTTGGTGTAAATCGGATAACGTATGTAGGAGTTATGAGTACTTCCTGTTTCACCAGTAGGTGGCGCTGTAAGTGTGACTCAATACCGAAGCATAGATGTGTTCAGAATGCGACCTTCATGAAGCATCAGCAATTTGGTGCAAATCGGATAATGTATGTAGGAGTTATGAGGACATACTGTTTCACCAATAGGTGGCGCTATAAGTATGACGCAATACTGACACATAGATGTGTTCAGGACAGAACCGTCATGAAGCGTGAGATATATCGGACAAATTGGATAATGTATGGAGGAGTTATGAGGACTTCCTGTTTCACCAATAGGTGGCGCTATAAGTATGACGCAATACTGACACATAGATGTGTTCAGGACAGAACCGTCATGAAGCGTGAGATATATCGGACAAATTGGATAATGTATGGAGGAGTTATGAGGACTTCCTGTTTCACCAATAGGTGGCGCTATAAGTATGACGCAATACTGACACATAGATGTGTTCAGGACAGAACCGTCATGAAGCGTGAGATATATCGGACAAATTGGATAATGTATGGAGGAGTTATGAGGACTTCCTGTTTCACCAATAGGTGGCGCTATAAGTATGACGCAATACTGACACATAGATGTGTTCAGGACAGAACCGTCATGAAGCGTGAGATATATCGGACAAATTGGATAATGTATGTAGTAGTTATGAGGACTTCCTGTTTCACCAATAGGTGGCGCTATAAGTATGACGCAATACTGACACATAGATGTGTTCAGGACAGAACCGTCATGAAGCGTGAGATATATCGGACAAATTGGATAATGTATGGAGGAGTTATGAGTACTTCCTGTTTCACCAATAGGTGGCGCTATAAGTATGACGCAATACTGACACATAGATGTGTTCAGGACAGAACCGTCATGAAGCGTGAGATATATCGGACAAATTGGATAATGTATGGAGGAGTTATGAGGACTTCCTGTTTCACCAATAGGTGGCGCTATAAGTATGACGCAATACTGACACATAGATGTGTTCAGGACAGAACCGTCATGAAGCGTGAGATATATCGGACAAATTGGATAATGTATGGAGGAGTTATGAGGACTTCCTGTTTCACCAATAGGTGGCGCTATAAGTATGACGCAATACTGACACATAGATGTGTTCAGGACAGAACCGTCATGAAGCGTGAGATATATCGGACAAATTGGATAATGTATGGAGGAGTTATGAGGACTTCCTGTTTCACCAATAGGTGGCGCTATAAGTATGACGCAATACTGACACATAGATGTGTTCAGGACAGAACCGTCATGAAGCGTGAGATATATCGGACAAATTGGATAATGTATGGAGGAGTTATGAGGACTTCCTGTTTCACCAATAGGTGGCGCTATAAGTATGACGCAATACTGACACATAGATGTGTTCAGGACAGAACCGTCATGAAGCGTGAGATATATCGGACAAATTGGATAATGTATGGAGGAGTTATGAGGACTTCCTGTTTCACCAATAGGTGGCGCTATAAGTATGACGCAATACTGACACATAGATGTGTTCAGGACAGAACCGTCATGAAGCGTGAGATATATCGGACAAATTGGATAATGTATGGAGGAGTTATGAGTACTTCCTGTTTCACCAATAGGTGGCGCTATAAGTATGACGCAATACTGACACATAGATGTGTTCAGGACAGAACCGTCATGAAGCGTGAGATATATCGGACAAATTGGATAATGTATGGAGGAGTTATGAGGACTTCCTGTTTCACCAATAGGTGGCGCTATAAGTATGACGCAATACTGACACATAGATGTGTTCAGGACAGAACCGTCATGAAGCGTGAGATATATCGGACAAATTGGATAATGTATGGAGGAGTTATGAGGACTTCCTGTTTCACCAATAGGTGGCGCTATAAGTATGACGCAATACTGACACATAGATGTGTTCAGGACAGAACCGTCATGAAGCGTGAGATATATCGGACAAATTGGATAATGTATGGAGGAGTTATGAGGACTTCGTGTTTTATGGCGAAATGTCAAACTTTGGCAGGGCGCCACGGCAAGGGTGTTTGGTGAAAACTCAATTTTTTTGATAACTTTTGATCACAAAGGTCTTAAGATGAAGCTGACCCGATATGAAGTTGATCGGATGAAATCTGTAGGAGGAGTTCGTCGAAGTACGAGGCATGGAAATGGTCAAAACAAGGACAAAATGGCACATTAAGAGCAAAATGGCGGACTTCCTGTTGCATGTTGGGTATAGCTCCAAGAGACATTTAAGTGTGGCTCGATGAAATACATATGCCCACCGAATTTCGTTAGCCTACATCAAACTGAAAGGTGGGGCTCGCCATTTTAAACTTTCCAGGGGGCGCTCTTGAGCCGTTTTGCCACGCCCATTTCCGTCACCCATGAATTATCAAATTTTTCACCGGGACTGACGTATCTGCAAAGTTTCATCCGTTTTCATCGATGTTCAGGCCGCCTAAAAGGCATTTGTTTGGAGTAAAGGAGAAGAAGAAGGAGAAGAAGGAGAAGAATAATAATCCTTCGAGTTTCAATAGGGCCTCGCACCGCCAGTGCTCGGGCCCTAATAATAATCCTTCGAGTTTCAATAGGGCCTCGCACCGCCAGTGCTCGGGCCCTAATAATAATCCTTCGAAATACAATAGGGCCTCGCACCGCCAGTGCTCGGGCCCTAATAATAATAATCCTTCGAAATTCAATAGGGCCTCGCACCGCCAGTGCTCGGGCCCTAATAATACAAATTTAAAAAAACGACAGAAGAGGAAGAGAAAGAAGAGATGAGGAAGGAGAAATAGGAAAGAAACAATGGGAGGACAAGAGGGAGGGGTGCAGATCTAGGCTAGATGGTTCTTACATCTAGTTACAGAAAATCTCTCTACGGTTCGCACGTGGTCCGCGGATAGGTTTATAAAAAATAATAAAACAAAAAAGGATGTACAGTAGGCGACGTGGTCACGTAGGGCGCATGTTCAATCCACACTAGTCAGGTGCTGCCAGCGATAGACATGGCTAGCAGAGGAGCTGAAGAGCTTGAAAAACCTCCTGCTCAACAACCGCTCATCACCACGGCATTTAAGCAGCCCTTAGCTAAAGAATCCGACCGGGCTAAAGCTTTTACAAAAGGTATTATTGGGGTGTTTATAGCCGCAGACATTAGGCCATATTCCATTGTGCAAAATGAGGGGTTTAAACATATGCTGGATGTGCTTGAGCCACGTTACGAGATCCCGTCGCGCACCCACTTTGCTGAGAAGATCGTGCCAAATCTTTATGAGCAGGAAAAGGCAAAAGTTGTCAGTGAATTATCCCAGGCATCCTCTGTTGCACTCACAGGTGGGTGGAACTCCAGGGCAATGGAAAGCTACGTGACTAGTGTGGATTGAACATGTGCCCTACGTGACCAGTTGCTGGTTAGCTATGAGAGGCAGTATCCCAGCCGACCGTTGCATCCCCCCAACCCGCAACGGAGGGTTATCAGCTGGGCTAGGACTCCGCCTCTCATCGCTAACCAGCAACTGAGCCAATTGAGCTAAAGGTGGTTAGCTAGCTCCATCGTAAATTACTCAAACTGAATAAATATGACACCGATAAGCTTGATATAACTAAGACATCTGACCAGTCCAGAACAGTGAGTTTAGCCTACAGTTTTACCGAGCCAGTCCCAAGGTTACCGCATGACCAAAAAATACTGCGGTTACCGTAATACCGCGGTTACCGTTGCATGCTTAGCGTTTTGCTTTGCTTAGATATCGGCACTCGAGAGCGTTAACTTTGCTTCCTGGAGCGGTGGGCTAAGGCCTAGTAGTAGCCTAAAGACTGATTAGTGTTGCTTTTATGGCTTTGTGTGCTACTAACCCTGTTCTGCCGTCCCTCTCCCTAGTGCCTCTCTCTCTCCCTCCTATCTTCTAACCAGGTCCAGTGGATGCCCTACTGTCACCAGCAGACCTCTCTGAGTCCGATAGATACCCCTGTGTCTGCTGTGGATGTCGTAGAATTTAGTTAAGACACACGCACATACACACAGACTTACACCAGCCCACTTCCGGCTTTAGGCCTGGGCCATAGCAAACACACACCAGTATTTGCCATGTCTCTCCTATGTTGTTTTTAGCTTCTCTTACTCTGAAAATGTAATTTAATGTAATTTATTGCTTTATAAATGTTCTTAGCTGGTAGACAAACATACTCCAGGAGCTTGCTCGATCGCCTTGTTGAGAGGGGTCAGGGAAGAATTTTTACAGCTCACTTATCTGGCCCCCGGGTGATTACTGTTTTTTTGCTTCCCTCTGGAATATGTAGGGGTGGGTCGTATACCCACCTCCCTTGTTCTCTGTAAAGCACATTGTGTTGCCTCTGGGTATGAAATGCGCTATACAAATAAAGCTTTGATTGATTGATTGATTGATTGATTGATTGATTAGTGAGGGAGTAGGCTATTGAGTGCTGTGCCCTAAGGGGGTGTATTTTATCGTTCTGTCATTCCTCTTTGTGGTGCTTGGCTATTGTTGTCATATAATGGCTCTGTAGTTTATTTAGTGTGTCCCTAAAAGCTTGGTTGTTTCGGCCTAAATATTGCCCTCTTATTCACTCGCTGTGAAATTATTGGCCTTTGTTGACGTGTTAAAAACATCAGTAGCCTAGGCTACTGTAGTTTTCTTAGATGTTTTCTTACATATAAAAATGCCACTGCTCAGCGCCCTTCTGGTGCTGTGAAACCTCCCATCAGGGCATGCTTTGAAAGCGCATCCCCCCCAAAATTGTGCACGTTGCGCACGTGCTTCGCTGGTCCTGACTTACCCGGTTTGGGAAAACTTGTTTATTTGTTTGCACAACAGGGATGCCCTTTTACATGCACTTTGAATCACTTATGATGGACTTCATATGTTTAGAGTTATTTTTTATTTAATAAGGTTTTATAAAAATGTTTTTGCAAACAGTAGGGCAGTGGCTAGTTTTCAGTGCGAAACTAGAATGGAGAAGTAAGATGCCTCCTTCCCTCCACTAGTCTGGGTGTCCACCTTGGGCAAGTGGTAGTACCCCCTAGCCCCCCTACCTGGGGTTACAGGCAACAACCCCGATGAAACAAGATCAAAGACGAAGAGAGACCCTGCCCGGAGGAAGCCCGTGGCCCTCGTCTGGAGCCAGGCCCAGACGGAGGGCCCAGTCGGAGGGCCCGCCTGCGAGCGCCTGGTGGCCGGGCTTACCACGGAGCCCGGTCGGGCCCAGCCCAAATAAGCAACGTGGCAACACCATCTCATCCTCCGTCCCGTGGACCCACCACTCGCGGGAGGAATTGTCGGGGTCGGGTGCACTGCCAACTAGGTGGCGGTGAAGGCGGCGGGCACCGACGGACCGGACCCGGGCAGCAAAGGCTGGCTCTGGGGACATGGAACGGTACCTCGCTGGGGGGGAAGGAGCCGGAGCTTGTGAGGGAGGTGGAGCGATACCAATTACACTTGGTGGGGCTAACCTCCACGCACAGCATAGGGGGTTCTTCTCCAGAGTTGCACACGGTATGAGGCGTAAGGCAGGTGTGGCTATACTAGCTAGCCCCCAGCTGAGCGCCTCTGTGCTGGAGTTCACCCCAGTGGACGAGAGGGTCGCCTCCCTGCGCCTTAGGACTGTGGGGGGGGGACTCTGACTGTGGTTTGTGCTTATGCACCGAACAGCAGTTCGGAGTACTCTGCCTTCCTGCAGACCCTAAGTGGAGTCCTATTTGGGGCTCCTGCAGTATTGGGAGACTTCAATGCAGACGTGGGCAATGATGGAGAAACTTGGAGGGGCGTGATTGGGAGGCATGGCCACCACGATCTGAACCCGAGTGGTTTTTTGTTGTTGGACTTCTTTGCTAGTCACGGTTTGTCCATAACAAACACCATGTTCGAACACAAGGATGCCCACAAGTACACCTGGCATCAGAACACCTTAGGCCGAAGGTCGATGATCGATTTTGTTATTGTATCTGATCTGAGGCCATGTGTTTTGGACACTCAGGTAAAGAGAGGGGCAGAGCTGTCCACTGATCACCATCTGGTGGTGAGCTGGTTTTCGATGGCGGGGGAAGCTTCTAGGCAGACCTGGAAAACCCAAGTGTGTAGTGAGGGTGAAGTGGGAACATCTGGAGGAAGAGCGTGTCCGGAGAGATTTCAATTGCCACCTCCGGCAAAGCTTCTCAGGCATCCCTGTGGAGGTTGGGGACATCAAGCATGAGTGGTCGATGTTCAAAGCCTCCATTGCTGAAGCTGCGGCTGGGAGCTGTGGCCTGAGGGCCATAGGTACCTCAAGGGGCGGTAACCCTCGGACACCGTGGTGGACAACGGTGGTCAGGGAAGCCGTCCGACTGAAGAAGGAGGCCTTCTGGGATATGTTAGCCCGGGGGACTCGAGAAGCAGTTGCAGGGTATCGACTGGCCCGGAGGGCTGCGTCCTTCGGCCGTGACCAAGGCAAAGCAGCGGGTGTGGGAGGAGTTCGGAGAAACCATGGAGAAGGACTTTCAGTCGGCACCAAAGTGTTTCTGGAAGACCATCAGACACCTCAGGAAGGGAAAGCGGGGGACCATCCAAGCTGTATACAGCAAGGAAGGGATACTGCTGACCTCAACTGAGGAACTCAGTTGAGGACTAATCCACCCTCTACGATCGAGGCAGAGCCGTAAGATGATGGGGGGCCATCGTCAATTTCTCTGGAGGAGGTCACTGAGGTAGTCAAACAACTCCACAGTGGCAAAGCCCCAAGGACTGATGAGATCCATTCAGAAATGCGGAAGGTGCCGGGTGTTGAGGGGCTGTCTTGGTTGACACGCCTCTTTAACATTGCATGGAAGTCCGGGTCAGTGCCAAAGGAGTGGCAGACTGGGGTGGTGGTCCCAATATTCAAAAAAGGGGACCTGAGGGTGTGTGCCAATTAAAGAGGCATCACATTACTCAGCCTCCCAGGGAAAGTGTACTCCAAGGTGCTGGAAAGGAGGGTCCGGCCGATAGTTGAACCTCACATCGAAGAGGAACAATGCGGATTTCGTCCTGGTCGTGGAACCACCGACCAGCTCTTCACTCTCGCAAGGATCTTGGAGGGAGCTTGGGAGTTTGCCCAACCTGTCTACATGTGTTTTGTGGACTTGGAGAAGGCTTATGACCAGGTCCCTCGAGAGGTCTTGTGGAGGGTTATGCGGGAGTATGGGGTGAGGGGGTCCCTACTTAGGGCCATCCAATCCCTGTACACCCAGAGCGAGAGCTGTGTCCATGTCCTCGGCAGTAAGTCGTCTTCCTTTCCGGTGGGGGTTGGCCTCCGCCAGGGCTGCGCTTTGTCACCAATCCTGTATGTGATTTTCATGGACAGGATATCGA
The DNA here is from genome assembly GCF_949987555.1 of Borostomias antarcticus. Classification (NCBI taxonomy): domain Eukaryota; kingdom Metazoa; phylum Chordata; class Actinopteri; order Stomiiformes; family Stomiidae; genus Borostomias; species Borostomias antarcticus. Next base: position 5,338,279 of record NC_140237.1, read on the forward strand.
GGCGTAGCCGTGGAGAGGTGGGTTTGCAGTTCGGTGAGCTGGGGATCACGTCGCTGCTATTTGCAGATGATGTGGTCCTGATGGCATCATCTGCCTGCGACCTCCAGCACTCTCTGGATAGGTTCGCAACTCAGTGTGAAGCGGCTGGGATGAGAATCAGCACTTCTAAATCTGAGGCCATGGTTCTCAGCAGGAAACCGGTGGTCTGTCCGCTCCGATTAGGAAATTAGTCCTTACCCCAAGTAAAGGAGTTCAAGTATCTGGGGGTCTTGTTCACGAGTGAGGGAACCATGGAGAGGGAGTTTGGCCGGAGAATCAGAGCAGCTGGTGCGGTTCTGCAGTCACTTTACCGCACTGTTGTGACGAAAAGAGAGCTGAGCCAAAAGGTAAAGCTCTTGATCTACCGGTCTATCTTCGTCCCCACCCTCACCTATGGTCATGAAGGATGGGTCATGACTGAAAGAACAAGATCATGGATACAAGCGGCCAAAATGAGTTTTCTCCGGAGGGTGGCTGGGGTCTCCCTGAGAGATCAGGTGAGAAGTTCAGTCATCCGGGAGAGACTCTAAGTAGAGCCGCTGCTCCTTTGCGTCGAAAGGAGCCAGTTGAGGTGGTTTGGGCATCTAGTGAGGATGCCTCCTGGGCGCCTTCCTAGGGAGGTGTTCCAGGCATGTCCGGCTGGGAGGAGGTTGTGGGGTAGACCAAGGACCAGGTTGTGGGACTACATCTCCGCACTGGCCTGTGAGCGACTAAAGATTCCCCAGGCAGAGCTGGTTGATGCTGCTAGGGAAAGGGATGTCTGGGGCCCCCTGCTGGAACTGCTGCCTCCGCGACCCGACCCCGGATAAGCAGATGACGATGGATGGATGGTTTTTGCATATTCTCCATTTAACAACAATCAACTTATTTTGTCAGTTTTTATGAATTCAGAGCAGTGAGGAGATATTCCAAATATATAGTAATGGTAAGGTAGATAGATAGATAGATAGATAGATAGATAGATAGATAGATAGACAGACAGACAGACAGACAGACAGACAGACAGACAGACAGACAGACAGACAGACAGACAGATAGATAGATAGATAGATAAATAGATAAATAGATAAATAGATAAATAGATATGGACTGACTGTATGTCAAAATCACAGAGGTAGTTGTCAGTGAGAACTTAGAATAACAATGAGGAATGAGATATCCCCCTAAATCTGGCTGAAAAACGACTAAAAACAGGCTTAAAAGCACCCAAACATATTGAATGCCCTCCCCCCCCCCCTAACATATTGAATGCCCCCCCCCTGGCATTTCGTTCTGGAAACAGGTCTGCCTGCCCTTTCCCCATCCAGAGTGCCCGAGTGATGACAGCTAACCAGCCACGTAACACATAAACGAAACAAGTGTATTTGTTAAGCCTCAGTTGCCAAACTATAACTTGCATTTATTTGTCCGACTGCCCACCTGCTTGAAGAAGTAGTAAAGGGAAAAATCATGTTTAGCCCTGTTTTAAGGTTACTTGTCTTTGAAATTGAGTTTAACATGTTTTTTGAATGATTTTTCACAGTGCCCACCCACACCCATTGTATGACCAAAACGGTGGTAGAGCAATTATCAGACTTTCTCAAAAGTGCTAGTTTTGTCAACTTTTTGATCTGAACCATTGTATATGATCATAAGTAACCTTAAAACAGGGCTAAACATGATTTTTCCCTTTACTACATCAATCTGTCTTTATGAATCGCTAGTTGTGCTTACATAGAGCGTAGGCCTGTTGTGGTTTTTCACATGCCTCTGTAATATGATCTTTAGAAACATCTTTAGACACGAAATAGCTTCCTCATTGCGCATGCGCACAGCGTGCTGGAGCAACGATTGCGCGCTGTGCGCATGCGTGCTGGAGCAAGTGGGGAAGCTATTTCGTTTCGAAAGACGTTTCTAAAGATCATATTACAGAGGCATGTGAAAAACCACAACAGGCCTATGCTCTATGTAAGCACAACTAGCGATTCATAAAGACAGATTGATGAAAACAACCGTTTCGCGGCAGAAAATAGATTTTTAGAAACTGCATTCTCGGTGCCCCAACCACCGCCATTACATGGATATACTGGCTCGCGCTGGATTTTAAATTTCTTCTACATGACTCCGAACTACACCAAAGTGATCTCGGTGAGTCAAACGTCTTATAATATGTCGTCAATAAGGTCCAGGTTGTCAAAAACGAGCATTGTCCTTTAAAGACACAAGTGGAGACGGTCAGCTATGGGCCAGACTCACACTTGCAAGGCTGTGACGGGCGACCAGGCGCCTGTTCCGGCATGTTCTCCAACCAGGTAAGAGATGCCAGTAGAAACTAGATGTAGAGATGTGCTTGGAAAGGTCTGGGACTTGATGGCAAGTTGGGCTGCCTCAGTAAGTTGTATCACAATCTGAGCTGGGGAGGGAACTTAAAGGAGTAGTTCCACCATCGGTTTCCTAAAAGCACAGTAAGCAATATTAGCAAAATTCCACTTGAAGTTGCTCAAGAACCCCAATGTGTATTTCATAATGTCGGGATTTCTCAAGAGGGGTCTAAGATGAGTGGAGAAAATAGTGAAACAGTCAATAGTAAATTTCAAATGTTTACCATACTGACTGTTTATAAAACCACAAGACAGTTGGTTACTGTCTGTCAGAAAAGGGGAATGGTGATTTCAGAACTGTTGCTCTTACTCGTAGACTAGTGTGTCAATGTTCTATTATTACAGTGTGGCGACTAACCCTTTGGCTCCACTGCAATTGTCAGCATCAACCATCAGCCATCGGACGCTGAGCGGAGGAATCCATTGTACTTAATGACAGCTGCTACATGTAGCCACTGCATCACATTTCACGCCAGCGTCAAAGTTAGAGAAGCGCAGAGGTTCATTTCTTGATTGTTGACGGTAGAATGTTGACGGCTGACGCTGACGGCTGCACTGGAGCCGTGCTGTTAGGCAGCTGAACTTCTTGATTGTCTTGTCTTTCTTGCAGATCAAATTCGGTGGTGAGAAAACCCCAGCAGTAAGTTAAAGAACTGTCAGGACAGTCCATCTCATGAAATGCCTCAGAATCTGCAAACTATTCCTTTTTGCTAGGCCAGTGTAGCCTACTATGTGTGACCTAGAGGTGTGCGGTGACTGGGGGTTGGATGTAGCCTATTTGGGGCTATGGTGGTCTTGCCCCATGACTGTGTGCCCTCCATGTCCTCCCTGCTGAATAGCCTGCGCTAGCAAGGCAAGATTTTATGAACTAATTTCTGACTGTCCCAATAAAGTCTGCATATTTTTCTATCTATATGTTGGTGTCCCTTACTTGTGACATTTAACCACTACCCTGATTACCGGTGACCCACTTATATATTACAGTATTTTGTCTGTAAAGCCCATCATTTTTAAGTTCATTGTTCAAGGTTACATTCTTGGATGTTTACAAGATAATGGACTACAGTAGCTAATTTGCTTTTTGATTAAATTAAGTTTAAATTCAGTTCCCATGACCCAATTTTTCTTTGTATACAGGGACATGTTATGGGGAAATGTTGTATTTTGCCTTTATTAGATTTTCAGCCTGCACCAGAATGTTGACATGTTAAAATCGCAAACATGTTCTTCTGGGGGAGGATGCCCCCAGACCCCCCTACAGGGGTTGGGTTTACAGATAGATTGTAATACTCAGCTCCACCTACACCACTTTCACTAGCCGCTACTGCCAGCCCCATAACCAACTGAGGTACAGTATGGGCTTGTGCTGAGAATAGTAGAGGCAATTGTGACAGAAAAAAGCGTATCACCCTAGTGCGTGCCCTAGGCCAGTTACGCCTCTGGCTGTGTGAGTATAAAGGGGTGAACTGGAAGGGGCCAGACTCTTCATTGCATCAGAATGGACTGGACTCTGCAGCTCGCTCTACTGTTCTTGCAGGCTGGCCTGCTCAACACTTTAGTCCTTCCCTCTCCAAACAGAGGGACTGACACTTTACAAGAGAAGAGAAACCCACCAAATACAGACATGGTAAGATCCATTATGGACTTCCTATTCAGAATTCAGTTGTGTTCCGTTCAGAAGTACATGCCTGATTCAATTAATGTAAAACATTACGGGGGACAGTTATTTGAATCATGTAAGGGACTGATGTGATACTGTGTACTCATTCTGATATTAGATGGCTGTGGAGCAGCTGAGGGCAAAGACACAAGTGGAGACGGTCAGCTATGGGCCAGACTCACACTTGCAAGGCTGTGACGGGCGACCAGGCGCCTGTTCCGGCATGTTCTCCAACCAGGTAAGAGATGCCAGTAGAAACTAGATGTAGAGATGTGCTTGGAAAGGTCTGGGACGTGATGGCAAGTTGGGCTGCCTCAGTTAGTTGTATCACGATCTGAGCTGGGGAGGGAACTTAAAGGAGTAGTTCCACCATCTGTTTCCTAAAAGCACAGTAAGCAATATTAGCAAAATTCCACTTGAAGTTGCTCAAGAACCCCAATGTGTATTTCATAATGTCGGGATTTCTCAAGAGGGGTCTAAGATGAGTGGAGAAAATAGTGAAACAGTCAATAGTAAATTTAAAATGTTTACCATACTGACTGTTTATAAAACCACAAGACAGTTGGTTACTGTCTGTCAGAAAAGGGGAATGGTGATTTCAGAACTGTTGCTCTTACTCGTAGACTAGTGTGTCAATGTTCTATTATTACAGTGTGGCGACTAACCCTTTGGCTCCACTGCAATTGTCAGCATCAACCATCAGCCATCGGACGCTGAGCGGAGGAATCCATTGTACTTAATGACAGCTGCTCCACTGTAGCCACTGCATCACATTTCACGCCAGCGTCAAAGTTAGAGAAGCGCAGAGGTTCATTTCTTGATTGTTGACGGTAGAATGTTGACAGCTGACGCTGACGGCTGCACTCGAGCCGTGCTGTTAGGCAGCTGAACTTGGTGATTGTCTTGTCTTTCTTGCAGATCAAATTCGGTGGTGAGAAAACCCCAGCAGTAAGTTAAAGAACTGTCAGGACAGTCCATCTCATGAAATGCCTCAGAATCTCTGACATTGATTAAATTGATAACTGACCTGTGTTTGTCTCCACTCGTTGTTTTTCTCTCAGAGTTCCAGGACCAAGAGGCAGGAGCCCAAATCCAAACGCAAACCCGAGCATCCATCCTTCCATCCAGGAGCCTTCCACTTCCTTGTTCACGCCAAATCACGGAACGTGACAGTCCTGCAACCTGAAGAGTAAACATGGTTGAATAAATCACCTCACGTGTGCCTCGTGTGCCTGCTTTAGTCCTGTTGTAAAGCAGAACTTGGATATATAATCTGTCACCCCTTTGCAGCCTGTGTGTTGCCTCATGAACATATGCTAATTTGGGTAAGGCTATACGGTCATCTTTACATTTCCATTAACCGTTGTCATCTTTCGGGCATCCTGTCTTCTCCCATAATTTTACCTCTTCTTCTCCTGCCCTCTTCTGAAGCATCAATAAGTCATCTATCGTGAACAGGGGACTTACAACTTGTAATTCTACAAACACCTCATTCATCCAGGGTGGAAAGTCAGCATTTAAAGCAACATCTTTTGCATACCGATCTGCCAAACTCTACCCTTCTGCTACGGCCGAATCCAGCTTGGAATGTCCATTAAATTTAACTTGAGCTCACTTCTGTAGGTAACATCAGAGCTTCTGATAAAGATTTGACAGATCCTGCGTGTTGAATTGGTTTTCCAGCTGACGTTATAAAACCCAGATCCTCACATATTTTACTAGTCATGTGCTACTGAAAAAGTATATTTTGAATCAGTATACATGTTACGGTCAATGTGAGAAAACGGGGAATGTGAGCTTTTCCCGGTTATTGCACACATTCCCCGACCTCGCGGGGAATGTAGGAGAAACGTGCGTTTCTCACATCTCCCGGGTAATGTGCACATTCCCCGACCTTGCGGGAGATGTGAGAAATTGGTTAGTATTTCTCACATCTCCCGCAAGGTCGGGGATTGTGCACATTAACCGGGAAATGCTTACAATTCCCGACCTTGCGGTAAATCTAGCAAAGTCCAACCGTATGCAAAACCTCTGCGCAGCCGGGTGGTGGGAGAGGGCTTGTGCGCTTAGAACGAGAGGCGCTTGACATTTTGCCCATGGTTTTCGAATACATATCATCAATTGCATTAATGGAACCATTAAATTGGGTCTAATTATACATGTGTTGAAAGTTAAGATAATTAGCCTACAAGCCGCGAGGCTACGCAACACAATAAGCAAAACAATCTCACTTTTTCACTCGTCCCACTCCTGTTTCACTCGCCCCGCACGGCAGGGACAAGAGAAACAATGCACATCTTCTGTTCTCGGCCGTCTTGAATTGAACTGTTACACCACAGAACGAAATTTACAACTAATAGGTTAGTAAAGGACATGTACAAGTTGTTTGTCATCAAAAAATGTAATCTCCATCTTTATTAATTTCTGTGTAAATCTGATCAAACCAAAAAGTGTTTCATTCGTCCCGGTCCTCCCCTACAGTTAATAATAACAGTCTGTGGTCTACTTTGAACAGTAATATAGCCTATGCTGCACACAGTGTAAGTAGTATTAGGAGGATACTGGTGATCAAGTTAACAAACGCAAAAGGAACATTGAAACAACAGGAAGGTGGGAACCTCCAAAGGAACCCTACACGTTAGCTAGCCGAAAGACAGACGAAAAATCTCTCCCAGGTGTGCGCCAGTAACGTTAGCCCAACTACCGTGGGTGCCTCTTATGGTGCACGCCCTCTGAGGCGTCACATAAGCCCTCTCCCACCACCCGGCTGCGCAGAAGTTTTGCATACGGTTGAGCTTCCCTAGATTTACCGCAAGGTCGGGAATTGTAAGCATTTCCCGGTTAATGTGCACAATCTCCGACCGTACGGGAGATGTGAGAAATACTAACCAATTTCTCACATCTCCCGCAAGGTCGGGGAATGTGCACATTACCCGGGAGATGTGAGAAACGCACGTTTCTCCTACATTCCCCGCGAGGTCGGGGAATGTGCGCAATAACCGGGAAAAGCTCACATTCCCCGTTTTCTCACATTGACCGTAACATACATAGTAACTGATTTGTGTGCAGCATATATACATGCTCTAGTTATTGCTATTAATTCTGCTGCCTGTGCTGATGAAACTGATTTCACACAAATATGGTTTTGGTCTACTGTACACTGTAGCGTAACCGGCCAGGGGCCTCGTTTATCATTGAGATACGCCTTTTTTTACACCTCTTTTTCTGCGATTTCAGGCGTACGCCCCCCCCCCCCCGCAGCGCAATCTATCAAGCAAAAAGGGCGGATATTTAGTTGCCTTTTTACACGCTTTTCTACGACACAATACCGATATGGCATACCGATTTAGACAGGTTTTTACACCCATTTTGAACACAGGGGGAACTGGCGACGCAGGTGGTGCGTCGGTGAATTACAATGTTTGATGGAGAGAGGAAGAGCGAGAGTTTATAAACACACAATCATGTAGGCTAATAGCCCAATTCAGCACAAACATATACTGTATCTCAATGCAAGATCGTGTTCTCTAACTGGCTCATTAATGGTCCGATATGGATTTGTTCCCCAAACTTAACCTATGCGCTGTCCCAAACCTTTCAGCGCAATATGTCCTCACATATGTCCTAATGCAGGCACTCCATCAAACGGCAATAATTGACCAATTAGATTGTCATTAATATGTGATCATGTGGACCTGTTTGCTGTTTGTTAAGCATATAAAAGACAGTCCTCCTGTGTGTAATCGAGGCAAAATGAATCCGGCGCTACTCGCCCTACTAACACAGTGGGTTGCAGCAACGTTGCACATAAGTTGTACTTAGGTAAGTTGCAACGTTACCATCAGGCGATGTTGTGACAACGTCCATCTATGGTCGAAAATAACTTTACCCTCCTAAGTCTAATTAGACTTTACTGCAACGTTGCAGAAACATTGGCAACATGGGTCCCTGCAACGTTGTATTACAGTCCTATTAGGCTAGCAATCGGGCTATCCCGTGACGTCACTGCTTGCTGGTTCACAGTTAAAGTAGGCAGGATTCTTTGCCAAACTGCTCTTTTTTCTTTTTTTAAAATAATTATAGCTTATATCCTTCATATTGTACTGTATGTTGAGGTTAATAACTCATCTTAGAAATGTTATTGATAGTATATTTCCTTGTTTGTTATAAATTGAATGCTTTTCCATTAATTAAAAAAAAATCTACTAACTTTTCGGTGTCGACCAAGATTTGATCAAGACCAAGATAATTTTTCAAAAGACGTGTCTATGAGAAATCCCATTCTCTCTGCATTATGGAACGCTACCACTAGGGGGCGATGAGATTACTTTCCCTCCCTATAGATGGGTTCGCCGCCTACGTCACAGCAGAGCGAGCACGCAGCCTCCAGGTAAAAAGGCAAACGAACTCGCCACAGTAGCCAGGAGCTCCGTTTCATGTAGCTAATTATGCCTCAAAGCTGCTGTGCTGTGAACTGTACAAACAGAAAAGGACAAGATGATGGCCTCAGATTCTTCAGCATCCCCTTGAGATGTCACCCTTTTCAGAGGAACCGCCGAAAGCTGTGGTTTAAAGCCATAAAGAGAACAGATTGGGGACCAACAAACACTTTTTTGTGTGGTGCGCACTTCATCTCTGGTAAGTTATCTAGCTAACGTCACCTCTGGGGGTTTTTTTCTCATCAAATTACATTCATTTGACTGTTGGTTTAGCTATTTATTTGTTTACTTACCGGTAATATAAGATTTAAGTAAACAGAAGTAACTCATAACCTGCACGCTAAACTAAGTTAAGGAATTGGAAGCCTAATGATAGCTAGCTAACGTTAGCTAATGCTAGCTAGCACGCTACTAGTGTTAGCTAGCTAAGTCAAGGCCCGAACTTGGCTAACGTTTAGACAATATTGCAAATACTCCGACAAACTATTGCAAACCTTTTTTCTGTTACTGCTGGCTTTGTGTTCGCCGCGAACATTTGCAGAAACATAAGCGAACGGTCTGAGCTGGTAGTTTGTGTTAGTTAACGTTACTCTAAAATGGCCGCTGGACTGAGGGAAATGTGAATTGTTTGTTTGACTCTGCTGAATTTGAGACTCACATTGGGAGCTCGCTCGTGTCAGGCTTTCTAAGGACATCACGAATCTTAGGCTAATTTTACATGGGCAACAGTAAAGGCGAAGCCAAGATAATGCTTTATATATTTTCCATTTGTCTGGAAAGTGGGAGACTGAGAACGATGCCACCCACGAGGTAAGCGGGGTACCATGGACAATAACGTTTGCTCGAAACAAAGATGGAGGCAGCTTTGTTTGCCACATTAGTAGTATTGGTGTGTATTGTTGGAGTTCACGAGTCAAAAACAGGCGTTCCTGTTAAAACTGCGAGTAGTAACGCGTGATTCACGGGCCTTATACATTTAATCTGTGCACTGCAGTGGCTAATGCCTAAACTAGCTCATGTTTCCCACACTGATGATTGACCGCCATTGACCGCATCTGTCCTGGGCAGATGCCGGCAGAGAATTAAAAAAAAAAAGAATAGTATAGAATAGTGGGGTGTCACTAATTACTAATCGGCTGTAATGACTTGTTGAATTGTACAGTTTTAGTTGCTTCTTCCCCTCTGCCTACTTTCCCATAGGGTCCTTATGTGTTTATAACCTTAATATTTTTTGTTTATTGGGCAGACTGTATTGCAGCGTGGAGTTTCTGGGGGAGGACACTGTCGGTTGTCCCAGTATCCTGGCTCTCCAAAAAGGATGGGGTAAGAAAGAACATGTTTGTGTGAACAATGTTTCTGATTGGTGTGCTACTTTTCAATTGTACAGGGAAGCGGGTACTAACATGGTTTCACTCACAGTTGCAGATGTGTTCCTGGCCAATGAACAAATTCAGCCAACGGATAAAGAGCTGTGTGGAACCTAACCCTGGCTGGGCGCTCCACAGAGTCTGGGTTTTCCCAAAGTGACGAAGGTAATATACTAAAGTGCATTCAACAGTCCCAAACGAGTAGTACTTTTGAAATCGAGTAATCTGAGCTAATTTACTGATATTCCACTAGATATTCCAAGCCCCGGGCAGCCATTGGTCCCCACAATGCAGGCCAAAGACAGTATGCCAGGTGCCGGAGTTGAAAGGCCTCTGCCGGCTGTCCAGAACAATCCACGTGTGCTGTACAATCCAGGTATGCATGTTTGTGTTGAAATGAAATGTCTATGCCTGCTGCACACTGATAGTTGGACTTTTTAATTTATTTTGAATACCATTTTACTCATCTTGCAGATTTTCTAAGCTCGTCCCATGTGAGTGAGCGGGGCCCAGACCCCAGGTATAGCACTCCAGCCAGACCAGGTAAGAGTGGCATGTGATGTTGTGGTGTCTACCTGTTTCATGTCTTAATTTAGTTTCCTTCCAAATGCCTGCTAATCCCTTTAGGTTTTCAGTTAGCTCTGTGATTGGCTTTTTTAGATTGAATACCATTTTACTCATCTTGCAGATTTTCCGAGCTCATCCCCTGTGAGCGAAAACCATATGTGACAGCGGCTGGTGATTTGGTCCGCAACTCGGCAAATCCCGAAATGCGCTAGAGGGCAAAATAAATCAAAAAACGTGTTTGTTTTTTTTTGTTTTTTTTTATTACCAAAGTTGAAGTTGTGAAGAACCCACTTACTATAACAGACAACAGTTTTAGGTTCACGAAATACCTATAATTAGTCCGCAAACTAAGCTCGTTTTTAGCTGATTTCGAGTCGGGTTTGGGGGCGGGCAGATCGATTAGCATGATTTGTTTTCATTGGCTATTGCTTCCGGGTTCTCCGCCCCCCACCCTTCCCCAACACGCCGGCTTTGTTTACATTCAGTCCCAAGTTCAACCATGGATGCTACAGCTTTTGCTAAAGAGAAGACGGGGATGGCATCCAGGGCATGGAAAGAGTTTTAAGAGCAGCTAAAACTCCAGCAGAGCAGGACTCGTTCGTACACGGAGTTTTATTCTTGATGACCTGTGATACAGAGATGACTGTATCAGCAAAGCAAGTTGCTACCAAGCGCAGAGTTGCGTCGAACGAGGTACCAGATTCACACCACCGCCAAGCATTCTGCTTTGCTTTGGGGTAAGCTGATCTTTATACTATCTGTGCTGTTTACATAACATTAACGTTAGTCGTTTAGCAGAAGCTCCTTTCTAAACAAGTGACTAAGTCTAGCTAGCATAACAAAGGCACTAGCACTAACTAACAAAGGCTAGCTAGCTAACGTTAGCTAACATGCTAGTTAGCTGAGCTAGCCCTTTGTTCCTAAACTAGCCAGCTAGTCTATTTAATCAACACATTCTGGTACTATTTTATCTATATGGAGTGCCAGTACTGTGGGCAATAGTTGAATGTACTTTCTTCCTTCTATTCTATTGCAGTTTTGATGCAGAGAGACCTGGCATGGTTGTGGCCAGAGAACACCGTGATGCACCGGCAGTCGAGTTTCAGCTGCTGCGCAAGCCTGATGTCCTGCCCCCCAGAGAAGGTCTTCTTGTGCAAGCCCCACCCGGACTGGACATGGCCAGACAGACGTATCTCTTTGACAAGATCAGAGAGTTCTGTTCTGATGGGGGACGAGACGTCACATGTCCCCCGCCAAACTCCACAGCAGCTCAGAACAAGACTGTCCGCTTGTAGATTCACTGCAGATCATCAGGACGGACAGCACTGCAGGAGAAAGGCCACAGCCTTTCCTGTTTGTATACTGTAGCGTTGCTTGTTCTCTTGCACAGACTTGCCCACACTTGCACAGACTGCATTGTTAGAATATTGAATACTGAGCTGAGTACTGTTGTTATTACCTTGAGTATTGAGCTGGGGACTGTTATTACTTTGTTGTACACTTGATCACAATGAACACTATGCACCTTGTCTATAAAACAGACAACTGACTGTACACTTTAACACTTAGACTGTTGCCTTTTTTTGTACACTTTACTACTTATGCTTGTACTTTATATCATGTATGTGACAATAAAGAACGTTAAATTTGAACTTCATCTTATATTGTGTTGTGAATGCAGTTAAGAACAAGATTAATACTGACTCAAAGAGTGTGGGGTCATCAGTGAGAGAGCACCTCACTTGGCAGCCACTCTTAGGTAATACCCCAAGTTGACAGCCACTCTGACAGATAATGACAGATCGTCCAGTGGGGGAGTGGCTGGGGGTGCGGTTACCAGGCTATTGTTCACGCCCATTACCTGGCAGTCAGAGGTGTGAAAATGTTGGAGAACTTTGGAGGAGGAATTCTCAGCTAAGTTCATTTGGCAGTACTAGCATTCAAATAAGCATATCTTCTTCAACTATGTTCAGATTTCAATGTATGATGTATGAGACCTCATTTGAAAGCTTACAATCTGCACTTTTATAATCTGTTAAAAACTGAAAAATGACCTTTGCCTAGTTGAGGACCAAATTACCAGCGGCGGTCACATATGAGCCCAGGCCTCATGTATAGCACCCCAGCCAGACCAGGTAAGAGTGGCATGTACTGCTGTGGTGTTGTGATGTCTACCTGTTAATGTCTTAATTTATTTTCCTTCAAATGCCAGAAGCCCAAGCATGCCAACACCATAAAGTTTCCTGCTAATCCCTTTCCTTTATCCCTTTTGGTTTTCAGTTAGGTCTGTGATGCCGTTGCCCAAGAAAACGGCTCCAGCAGCATTGACTCCATGTACCCCTCTACCCAATCGATGCTGCTCTGCCGATGCGGGTATGGGACTACTTCATGTTGCATGCAGGGATATATTTTGAGTTTCATTTAGTTTTATGTCAATGTACTTATAGCCAACATCTGTGTTTATCTAGATTTCCAGAGGCCTGTGCATCAGCAGTTTTCGGACTTGCGGGAGCAACTCCGTGAGCTTGCGCAGAGTGTGAGGGAACTGGCCCAGAGCATGCGGCCTGGGGAGTCCGGAGGTGCCCAGGGAGAAGTTCTGGATGCACTGGACCCTGCCCAAACGGAGGAGGAGCTGCAGGTCTTTGAGGCCAGGTTGAAGGACCGGGAACATCAGAGGAAGATGGTGAGTGTCTGCAGGGCAGAACTGTCTTATTTTTGCAGGGAAGGGTACAGTAAATGACTGTCTTTGTTTTGCACACACAATACCTAGGTGCCATTGGTGGCAGAGACTTGGCTGACACAGTCCGGCGGGTGCTGTCAGCTGTTGCCACACATGCGGTGTGGAGCGCCTACAGTGTGCACGGGAAGAAGGGGAAGAAGCCACTGAGAGTATGACACTCTTCAATGTTCTAACACGTAAGAAATGGTTCATATTTTTAATATTTTTTAATACATCGTCTTTGTTCCATGACCGATGTGAATTGAAACCATTACCTTTCTTGATAACTTAAAGGTGCAGTTATGTTCTCCATGCCGAAGGCTACGATGGCGGAGGTGGCCGCCCAGCTGCAGGAGACATTAAAACATGCCCCTGCTAAATGCAGAAGGGTAAGTGATGTCTTTTTTTTTTGGTTTCTCCTACCCAGTGACACTGCATGGTTCCAAAGATTGTGTACCACTTTTTTGTGCATGTATGTCCGTTGTGTATTTACGGCCATTTCATTATGTCTTTAGGTATCTGCAGAAGTCCGCCTGAGCACAGCCCATCCAAGAACAGTCCATTACATTACATTACATTACAGTCATTTAGCAGACGCTTTTATCCAAAGCGACTAACAATAATTGCATTTAACGTAGGAAGAGCCAATGTACTACTACTTGCCAGAACTCACAAGTGCATCTTCTTTCTAAAACAAACAAGTGACTAAGAGCATAATCTAGTGCTGAAGGCAAAGTGCAAGAATCACAATCTAAAGTACAGTGCAATATAATATAATAAGTGCTTAGGTGGGAGGATTGTTGTAGTACTTCTTGAAGAGATGAGTTTTGAGCCTGCGACGAAAGATGGGCAGCGACTCTGCTGTCCTGACATCAGTGGGCAGCTCGTTCCACCACTGCGGGGCCAGGACAGAGAAGAGCCGTGACCGTGTCGATCGACCGCAGGAGCCTCAGAGTGACGGGGCAACCAGTCGCCCTGAGGTAGCAGAGCGTAGTGGTCGGGAGGGGATGTAGGGTTTGACCATGGCCTGGAGGTAGGAGGGGGCTGTTCCTTTCATTGCCCTGTAGGTTAGCGCCAGAGTTTTAAACTGGATGCGAGCCGCTACAGGGAGCCAGTGTATCTGAGCCAGTCCATCTGAGCACTCCCCAGCATTCTGATGAGGAAGACTTCCCTTCCTAGCTGCCCCCCAGCCCATCTGACGCCCATCCGCAGCCCATCTGAGCACAGCCCCCCCCCCCAGCCTATCTGAGCACAGCCTGTCATTTTTTTTGTAAATAACTGTTTTGTTTTTTGTTTTGTTTTTTAAATCCTTTTTGTTTTTAAAACTTGTTTATCATGTTGCAGGCCAGACATTGTGTGTACTTTTTTAATAAAATAAATTGTTCTTAACTGTTAATGGTGTTGTGTCATAACTTTTGTACCATAATTTTGCTTGCTGCATTGACTATGACATTAATAGGCTCTTTGCACAAGCTCCACTACTTCCTGACACTACAGGCATATTTCTTTCCTGTCCTATACTAGTGGATGGAAGTGATTGATCAGGTGTGCTGCACACCGGATTCATCGCTATTGCTATCCAATAGTATAGGAGGGTAAAGAAATATGCCTGTAGAGTTTCAGGAAGTAGTGGAGCTTGTGCAAGGAGCTGATTTGTTTTGTAATGCAAATTATAAATGTAGCCAACGGAAGTGTAGACCACGTTGCAGCAACGTAACAAAGTATAAAATATATAAACGTGTATACAACGTTGCAGCCATATACATCGAAATCATCACGGAAATCACAACGTTTTGTGCACATTGCAGGCACGTTGTGGGCACGTTGGACCTGCACGTTGCAGCAACTTGTGTGCAGATACCGCGTTTGCGTTGCATGCACGTTTAACTTGACGTTGAGTGGACCATACAAAAGTCTAAATTGCACGTTTCTGCAACATTGCTGCAACCTGATTGTGTTAGTAGGGTCGGCCTGCTGGCTGAGATAGAACTCCAGGTGACGGCGATGGCGACTGCACCCACATATTGATAAGGGCACCATCAGTGAATGAATACGTCTATGTGAATCGCAAAAATGTGCACACTTTAAAAACCCAAATCATATGTGACGGCGACATGCTCATCACAAGTGTAGTGGCACGGTGGCCTGGCTCCACGCATGACTCATCCATCCTGGCGCACAGCAGGGTAGGGGCTAGACTGGAGGCAGGCGCTGCGCATGACAGCTGGCTTGTTGGTGTGTGCATAGCCAAGACACATATTCTTTGTTTGTTAAACTTGAATCTTTATTTGCATTTTCCATCCATACAACGACAATACAATAAAATAAAAAATTAACAATAACAGCTTATGGGTACTTCCATCAAGTCACAATGCAGCTCTTTTCTCTTACTCAAATATTACAATTTCAATATTAGTGGTATCATCACACTTCCTTCTATAATCCATCAATTTTTCCCATCTCCATATTCATTTGATATGTTTTTCTGTTGGCAGCCAAATTGTGATTTACCGGGTGATTTTAATTTCCCAGAGGGGAACATGTTTAATGTGGTCCAACATTATGGTCCAACATTATGAAGTGGTCATCTGTGTTATCGTTCCCTGTTTTTGGTTCTAAATCAATCATAGCCTACCACAGAATGTTTGCTTTCCTCACAGCCACATAATACAGCATGTCCGTGTAGCCTACGCCAAATACAGGATGCACGAAATGTACAGTAGGCTACCTAAACTGTATGAGCAATCAGACAAAGGTAGGCTAGTACAAATACCTTACGAAGATGATTCTTTTCCTCGCGTGGACCTCACCAACAAGCACATGCACCTCCGTCTCCAAAAAGTTTCTCTTCTTTCCGCGCTTTTCCATAAATGTAATTGTCTTGCCTTTGCTCCACGTTACCTTTTCAGTTCCTTCCGGTGAACCATGTTGTACATTGTCATGGTTTTCACCATATATGGTTGAATTTGGGCATGTAGAGGGCGGAACATGGGGCGCGTTCACGTCCGCACTCTTCTAGGACGAAATCGGCGCAGCAGCGTGTACGCCATGTTTGATAGATCCGAAAAGCGTGTAAATATTCTCGTCGTACGCCGCAGTCCGCCCTTTTCTCGTTTTCGGCGTACGCCATCTTTTACACTTGAATTTACACGCTTTTTGATAAATGAGGCCCCAGACTGGTAGTACCAATTGGTCTCATGGCCGACCCATCACAGTACAAGATCAGTTAACTGTAATGGAGTTTGTTATAAGTCTGTCCGCACACTAGATGAAGCATTAATGATCTTCATACAGTCATGTTTTACTTCTTCATCCTTCCCCCTCCTGATCATATCTTCCTCCATGTAATAATATTTTTAAGTGTAGTGCTTCAATTCATGTGTAGTCATTACATTTTGAGTGACTTAAAATATGTTCGTAATTGCTGCCTCTTTGACTAGTTGTGTTGTGTTTGATGAAATTACATTTACCATAAGTATGTAGCACCATGGGATGGTTTAACACAGGGGTGTCAAACTCAAATACACAGTGGGCCAAAATTTTAAACTTGAACAAAGTCGCGGGCCAACATTGAACAAATGAAAATTTTAATATGGACCCAAACAAGTTTTGCTTTAACATTGAATATGCACTTATCACTCTCGCTTTTGGTGCGCATCAATGGTGTGCACTAACATATGTGAATACACCCTCAGACACAAGTGTTGGTGCTCCATCTGCTCAGTAGAGAAGCTTGTAAAACCCTGACTGTCCTACAGCCGGCATGCAGACAGACAGACAGGCAGACAGGCCGGCAAGAAGGCAGACAGGATTGAATGAACAGGAACAGAGCAAACACAGCGGCCGGCTAGGTCAACACAGGTGTCTCTATCACAGTGAGACGTTACATAACGTAAAGCTTCTGTTTTCTGCCTTTCTTTTCGCCATTTTTAAGAAGGGGTGACACGGTTACAGTTGTAGCATGAGATTGCTATGACTACTGTCACAGAAGAGAGGGCGTTTCTGGGTCCTGTCTTGATTGACGCGCCAAACCAACAGCAGAGCATTATGGGATTTGTAGTATTAGCGGTGAATGCGCTGTATAATACTGGCGGGCCAGCTCTAGTAGTCATTTGGTATTGCCTCGCGGGCCAAATATAATTACACTGCGGGCCAAATTTGGCCCGCGGGCCAGAGTTTGACACCCCTGGTTTAACACAAAAACCATTATTGCTGCTGCAACTGCCTGCAAACATCTACCTTCTGATCTGCCTTCACAAGAGCAAAAATATTCCTGAACTCATGTTCCATTAAATCTGACATATCTTACCTGCTCCTGCGTGAGTTTCTCTAAGTCTCCCTTAAGCTTTCAGCTGTATCAGATGCTTTACTGCTGTTCACTAACCATGATTTACAACATGCATCACACCATTTCATAAGAGAAAATGTTTCTTTTTCTACCACTGGAAAGATGTAGGTTGCTGGTACTTTTGCTACGTATTCCTCACTATCACATTCCTCACTATCATAGGTGTATCATGAAAAAATGGGCCCCTGTGCCAGGACGTGTAGAGGGGCCCCCCTCTCTACCAGCTCCCCCCACCCCATACATCCTCCGCCTCCCTACCAGCCCCCCCCCCACCCCCCTACAGCCTCCCCCTCCCTACCAGCTCCCTCCCCCCCCCCACCCCCTACAGCCTCCGCCTCCCTACCAGCTCCCCCCACCCCCCTACAGCCATCCCCTCCCTACAGCCCCCCCCCCCCGCCCCCTACAGCCTCCCCCTCCCTACCAGCCCCCCCCACCCCCCTACAGCCTCCCCCTCCCTACCAGCTCCCTCCCCCCCCCACCCCCCTACAGCCTCCCCCTCCCTACCAGCCCCCCCCCCACCCCCCTACAGCCTCCCCCTCCCTACCAGCCCCCCCCACCCCCCTACAGCCTCCCCCTCCCTACCAGCTCCTCCCCCCTACAGCCTCCCCCTCCCTACCAGCTCCTCCCCCACCCCCCTACAGCCTCCCCCTCCCTACCAGCCCCCCCCCCCCCCCTACAGCCTCCCCCTCCCTACCAGCTCCCTCCCCCCCCCACCCCCCTACAGCCTCCCCCTCCCTACCAGCCCCCCCCCACCCCCCTACAGCCTCCCCCTCCCTACCAGCCCCCCCCACCCCCCTACAGCCTCCCCCTCCCTACCAGCTCCTCCCCCCTACAGCCTTCCCCTCCCTACCAGCTCCTCCCCCCTACAGCCTCCCCCTCCCTACCAGCTCCTCCCCCCCCTACAGCCTCCCCCTCCCTACCAGCCCCCCCCACCCCCCTACAGCCTCCCCCTCCCTACCAGCTCCTCCCCCACCCCCCTTCAGCCTTCCCCTCCCTACCAGCCCCCCCCCCGCCCCCTACAGCCTCCCCCTCCCTACCAGCCCCCCCCACCCCCCTACAGCCTCCCCCTCCCTACCAGCCCCCCCCCACCCCCCTACAGCCTCCCCCTCCCTACCAGCTCCTCCCCCACCCCCCTTCAGCCTCCCCCTCCCTACCAGCTCCCCCCCCCCCCTACAGCCTCCCCCTCCCTACCAGCCCCCCCCCACCCCCCTACAGCCTCCCCCTCCCTACCAGCCCCCCCCACCCCCCTACAGCCTCCCCCTCCCTACCAGCTCCTCCCCCCCTACAGCCTCCCCCTCCCTACCAGCTCTCCCCCCCCCCTACAGCCTCCCCCTCCCTACCAGCCCCCCCCACCCCCCTACAGCCTCCCCCTCCCTACCAGCTCCCCCCCCCCCCCCTACAGCCTCCCCCTCCCTACCAGCTCCCCCCCCCCTACAGCCTCCCCCTCCCTACCAGCTCTCCCCCCCCCCTACAGCCTCCCCCTCACTACCAGCCCCCCCCACCCCCCTACAGCCTCCCCCTCCCTACCAGCTCCCCCCCCCCCCTACAGCCTCCCCCTCCCTACCAGCTCCTCCCCCCCCCTACAGCCTCCCCCTCCCTACCAGCTCCCCCCCCCTACAGCCTCCCCCTCCCTACCAGCTCCCCCCCCCCCCTACAGCCTCCCCCTCCCTACCAGCTCCTCCCCCCCCCTACAGCCTCCCCCTCCCTACCAGCTCCTCCCCCCCCCTACAGCCTCCACTGCAACACTGTTGTTCTCAGTTTGTTTTCTTTAAACAACTGGAAATGTGAGGAACCTGCTGTAAAGCATCTGACTGCCTTGACTCTTTTTCTTTCCGGATCGTTCATTTTGCTGCTCTGCTTAATATGTGACGGTGATCCATTTTACATGTATGGTTCTTTGTCAAGATCAAACAGACTGAACCAATTTACCTTGTGACCTGCACCTGTGTGATCTGTCTCGAGTTCACAAACTTGAATAGTTCCCTCTATAGACTAGTTTAATAGCTACTCGTTTATCTATGGAAAGGTAGCCTACATTCCCACCCATTAGATTAAAGAGTAGGCTATAGAAAATATGTAGCCCACACAAGCTTCTCTCTTAAAAAGATGTGGGCCCCTATAAACTGTTCAAAATATTCATGTTTTTGTAATGTTTGTTTAAAGAATCTCACCCTAAATTTCTATCGGTGTCCCTGCAACAAGAAATGCAAAGGGCCCCTTGAGGTCTTGGGCCCGGTAGGCCTGTTCAGTAATATGTATTTGCTCACTATGGTGGCTTGCGGAGTTTGAGCCTAAAAATAACCACACATACTCCAGGTCACTGTCATCCAGGTCACTCATCCCTCTCACATTCCTGGTAGGCTGGCAGGTCATTGGCCCTGATTGCTTCGGACAGCTGTGGCTCCTGTCTCTGCTTAATCTCTTCTATTATGCTGCCATTCTGACTCAGTCCTGTAAGCTGTGGAAACATCTCTCCACATCCCAATGGATTATTACTGTTTGGCCACTGTTTACTCATCAACCACCATACATGGAAAACGCCGCACATTCAATC
The DNA here is from genome assembly GCF_949987555.1 of Borostomias antarcticus. Lineage (NCBI taxonomy): Eukaryota > Metazoa > Chordata > Actinopteri > Stomiiformes > Stomiidae > Borostomias > Borostomias antarcticus. Next base: position 5,358,332 of record NC_140237.1, read on the forward strand.
CATGTCCCAACTGGGATTGGTTCAACACATTTATGAACAATGGTTTCTTTACAAAAAAACTTGTGATCTGTCATTGTTAGATCTATTGTCTATTTGTTTGTCATGGCCTTCTTTTCTTTACAAGGAAGATCACGTTCAGATTTGAACTAAATGGTCATATGCATACCCTTGGCGCGACTGGTCTGACCCACGATGATAACAACACTATTCAGCTACTGTATATGTCATGCAATTATTGTAGGTAAGTACAGTACTCTTTTATTTTGGGACTTGCACCCCAAGATATATAGTGTGGTGCTACTCAACATTGGCAATGCACACAGGTAAGAATGGTAACAGAGACGTGGTTTCAAGTTCATCAAAACTAAATTAATTTTGTTAAATCTATAAATGGAGGGAATAAATGAAACAATTTTATTTGTACATTTATCTCCATACGTAGAGAAACAATGATTATTTTGTTAAAATGGACCTCTAACATGCAGAGCAACCAGGGAGCTGATGGGGCAGGAGGCTGACTAGGCCCAGCACAGAACTAGGGCCAGCACAGGACTAGGGACAGCACAGGACTAGGGCCAGCACAGGACTAGGGCCAGCACAGGACTAGGGAGAGCACAGGTCAGTGATAGAGGACTAGGGACAGCACAGAACTAGGGCCAGCACAGGACTAGGGACAGCACAGGACTAGGGCCAGCACAGGACTAGGGCCAGCACAGGACTAGGGCCAGCACAGGACTAGGGACAGCACAGGACTAGGGCCAGCACAGGACTAGAGACAGCACAGGACTAGGGAGAGCACAGGTCAGTGATAGAGGACTAGGGACAGCACAGGTCAGTGATAGAGGACTAGGGAGAGCACAGGTCAGTGATAGAGGACTAGGGAGAGCACAGGTCAGTGATAGAGGACTAGAGACAGCACAGGTCAGTGATAGAGGACTAGGGAGAGCACAGGTCAGTGATAGAGGACTAGGGACAGCACAGGTCAGTGATAGAGGACTAGGGAAAGCACAGGTCAGTGATAGAGGACTAGGGAGAGCACAGGTCAGTGATAAAGGGCTAGAGACAGCACAGGACTAGGGCCAGCACAGGACTAGAGACAGCACAGGACTAGAGACTGCACAGGACTAGGGACCCAAGATATATAGTGTGGTGCTACTCAACATTGGCAATGCACACAGGTAAGAATGGTAACAGAGACGTGGTTTCAAGTTCATCAAAACTAAATTAATTTTGTTAAATCTATAAATGGAGGGAATAAATGAAACAATTTTATTTGTACATTTATCTCCATACGTAGAGAAACAATGATTATTTTGTTAAAATGGACCTCTAACATGCAGAGCAACCAGGGAGCTGATGGGGCAGGAGGCTGACTAGGCCCAGCACAGAACTAGGGCCAGCACAGGACTAGGGACAGCACAGGACTAGGGCCAGCACAGGACTAGGGCCAGCACAGGACTAGGGCCAGCACAGGACTAGAGACAGCACAGGACTAGGGCCAGCACAGGTCAGTGATAGAGGACTAGGGCCAGCACAGGTCAGTGATAGAGGACTAGGGACAGCACAGGTCAGTGATAGAGGACTAGAGACAGCACAGGACTAGGGCCAGCACAGGACTAGGGCCAGCACAGGACTAGGGACAGCACAGGTCAGTGATAGAGGACTAGGGAGAGCACAGGTCAGTGATAGAGGACTAGGGACAGCACAGGTCAGTGATAGAGGACTAGGGACAGCACAGGTCAGTGATAGAGGACTAGAGACAGCACAGGACTAGGGCCAGCACAGGACTAGGGACAGCACAGAACTAGGGCCAGCACAGGACTAGGGCCAGCACAGGACTAGGGACAGCACAGGTCAGGGATAGAGGACTAGGGACAGCACAGGTCAGTGATAGAGGACTAGGGACAGCACAGGACTAGGGCCAGCACAGGACTAGGGACAGCACAGGACTAGGGCCAGCACAGGACTAGGGACAGCACAGGACTAGGGCCAGCACAGGACTAGAGACAGCATAGGACTAGGGACAGCACAGGACTAGGGACAGCACAGGACTAGAGACTGCACAGGACTAGAGACAGCACAGGTCAGTGATAGAGGACTAGGGAGAGCACAGGTCAGTGATAGAGGACTAGGGAGAGCACAGGTCAGTGATAGAGGACTAGGGAGAGCACAGGTCAGTGATAGAGGACTAGGGAGAGCACAGGTCAGTGATAGAGGACTAGGGACAGCACAGGTCAGTGATAGAGGACTAGGGACAGCACAGGTCAGTGATAGAGGACTAGGGACAGCACAGGTCAGTGATAGAGGACTAGGGAGAGCACAGGTCAGTGATAGAGGACTAGAGACAGCACAGGTCAGTGATAGAGGACTAGGGAGAGCACAGGTCAGTGATAAAGGGCTAGAGACAGCACAGGACTAGGGCCAGCACAGGACTAGAGACAGCACAGGACTAGAGACTGCACAGGACTAGGGACAGCACAGGACTAGAGACAGCACAGGTCAGTGATAGAGGACTAGGGACAGCACAGGTCAGTGATAGAGGACTAGGGAGAGCACAGGTCAGTGATAGAGGACTAGGGACAGCACAGGTCAGTGATAGAGGACTAGGGACAGCACAGGTCAGTGATAGAGGACTAGGGACAGCACAGGTCAGTGATAGAGGACTAGGGAGAGCACAGGTCAGTGATAGAGGACTAGGGACAGCACAGGTCAGTGATAGAGGACTAGGGACAGCACAGGTCAGTGATAGAGGACTAGGGAGAGCACAGGTCAGTGATAGAGGACTAGGGAGAGCACAGGTCAGTGATAGAGGACTAGGGACAGCACAGGTCAGTGATAGAGGACTAGGGAGAGCACAGGTCAGTGATAGAGGACTAGGGAGAGCACAGGTCAGTGATAGAGGACTAGAGACAGCACAGGTCAGTGATAGAGGACTAGGGAGAGCACAGGTCAGTGATAGAGGACTAGGGACAGCACAGGTCAGTGATAGAGCACTAGGGAGAGCACAGGTCAGTGATAGAGGACTACAAATAAAGACATAAGCCTAGTCTGGGACTTCTTGAAAGCCCAGGAAAAAAATGATAATGATGATAGCTAATGATGATGATGATGATGATGATAGCTAAACGGTTGACTGATTTTGTTCAGCCGGTGTTCTGAAAAGTTGTCATAGAGCCTACCTCCTCAGGATGACCTACACTCATTATGTTATGTTCAATTCATGAGTAGCGCATCCTGTCAGGTAGGAAATGTTGATAGGCATTTCGAAATAATCATCATCATCATAACCTTTAGTTTCTCGGGAATACAATTCAGGGGCAGGCCATCATTTTCAATGTAGCCGAGATTACCAAACAAGCAGCAACAATAAAAACAATGTTGTACAATAAGATGTGTTGACTTTCGTTGTCTTTTATCATTGTCCTGGCGTTGTTTTGATTTCAATAAAAGACGGCCCCCAATCTCACACAATACCACACAGTCCAGTGTCCCTTTGTTCTGATGTATTCCAAATGAATCTCCAACAAGGGATTTGAGCGACAATCAAAAGCTGTTTTATTACAGAAGGTTATAGCATACAAAAGACGATGGCATCTAGTCTAATGTTCAGCTGACCTGTCTGTAATGGCTGTCTGGCCCAAATCCAAGCATCTAAGCTCGAGCACGATTCTTATGGTTCGGGGGCGTTCCACCCCCCTTCTGGCCTGATCAGACTGGTCTGGACTGGTCTGGTCTCTCCTGCAGCTCTGGCCTTGTAGTGAGAACCTACACCGCCTCGGCGCCCAAGCCTCTTATCTCTAACCACAACAATTGCTGTTGTCCACAGAATGTACCAACCGTGGAATGTCATCTTTATCTCATAAGTCTATGGAAGGGAGACAGTTTCTTACAGAAAACCTGAGCAGACAGCCACACTCTGGGGTCAATCATCATAATTAGAAATAGCTAACAGGATCAGATTAAACCACGACATTTCTCTGAAAACAGTCATTTTCATCAGATGTCATCACAAATAACAATATAATTTAAAATTAAACACAATAAACCAGTACAGATAAAGAATATAAAATAGAACAACTTGTGACATTATCAGTCAGTCAGTCAGTCATTAAAAACCGCTACAAACAGAGGCAGGAATGTGCAGAACCAGGGCTTTAAACTGCCCCTACGAGGGCAGAGAACTAAATTTCATTGCTTTTTGAAGCGCATTCCATGAAGTTGGGGCACTAAAAGAAAGGTTGATTTCCCAAGTTCTGTCTGGGCATGAGGGATTTTAAGAAGCAGCAGGTCACCTGAGCGGGACAGATAGGGACTAGAATTCCACTCCAACAATGAGGAAATATAGGGAGGGAGTTTCCCAATTATTGCCTTAAAAATAAACAGGTACTGTACCAGTGTCTTTCATGTCTCTCAGCCAAAGAGGACAGGCCTGCCTTGTCATGAAGTACACAGTGATGAGGATCATAACTGTCACCAGTGATAAATCTAAGGGCAGAATGATTGACTGTGTCCAGGCGCTTAAGAGTGGATGGAGCAGCAACTCTATAAATAATATCTCCATAATCTAAAACTGAGAGAAAAACAGCTTCAACAATGAAAGAAAAAAGGGAAACATGACCTGTTTATAAAAAGGAAGCCATTTTTTTGCCTCAACTTGGAGATGAGGTCTTCAATATGGTATTTGAGAATTTTTCATCTAGCCAGATGCCGAGATATTTATACTCAGAGACGCTCTCAATGTTAGAACCATCTACAGTACATATACACAGACTATCATAATCAATGGTTTTGGCTCCGGAAAACAACATAAATTTAGTTTTTTTTTTTTTAAAAGAAGGAAATGATAACCATAGGTTAAAAAGTCCAGGTCCAGGCACTACGGTGGGTTTAAAAACACCAGGGTCATCCTGAAGAAGGCGTGACTGCCGATACGCGTTGGTGTTTTTAAACTCTAGCCCACCTCAATAAAGGCCTTTTATATTTAAACCCACCTGACTAACTGGACCTGGACTTTTTAACCTATGGTTATCATTTCCTTCTTTTTTGGGGGCTTATTTTCCTTCCATGAGCACCGGTGCTTGAAGGGATTACAGCAGCACTCCTGCCACCTTTATCTCTCTCATAAATGTAGTTTTATTGACATTTAGTACCAGTTTAAGCCCAACTAAAGCATCCTGAAGAACATTTAACCGGGAGGAATGCAGATTGTGTGGACCCGGACTTCACGCACTGAAGTCTCCCAAATAAATAACTTTGGAACCAGTCACAGGCCCTGTTATCAAAACCCGCACTGTACAAACATTGTAAAAGTAAGTCATGATCGACCGTGTTGAAGGCTTTAGTTACTTTAAGTCAATAAAAAAGTGCCGCACAGTGTTTCTTACTGTCCAGAGCAGACATGATGTGCAACCAGAGTAACAGCTGATACACTATGATTGGCTCTAAATCCAGACTGATGTGGACTTAAAATCAAATATTTTGAAAGAAATTCACCAGAGATTGCAGAATTTTAGCGAGGCATGGTAATTAAGAAATTGGTCTATACTTGTTTAATTTTTTTCTATCACCAGCTTTATGTAAAGGAAGTACATGAGCCATTTTCCAGATACTGGGGAAAGTGCTAGATGAGATAGATAGATAAAAAATATGCATTAGCTGATCTGCAACTAAAGGTGCAGCCAGTTTTAGAGAGAAAGGAGGCAACTCATCCTCCCTGTAGAACTCCTGGATCATTGGCTTGCAAGGCTGCTAAAACAACACTAGCACAGAAAGGCTCCAGGCAAAAACAAGAGACCTGCTTCAGTTCAGGGTACAAACATAATCAAGATTATTAATAAGGAGTCCTGAGTACTCATTATCAAACAGATGCCCCGCATCAGCAAAATGCCTATTGAAAGCTAGGCATATTTCATTTAAATCTGATATCATATAATTACCACAATCTATGTGAGAAGGAAGTGAACTAGCAAGACTGTTTTTTAAAGGAGTTCACTGCTTTCCAAAATGTACTTGGATTTGCATAGGAGCAAGTGATTAAATGTTAAAAAAATAAAAATAAATAGATTTAGCAGTTCTCACTGAAGAAGTGCATGCATTTCTTAGTTGTTAAGGCAGCCCAGTGTGAGCGGTCTCCAGAAAGTCTGGCCTGAGACCAGGCTTTTTCTGTTCCTAAGCAGAGCAGCTAACTGCTGAGAAAACCAGGGGGTTACTCTATCTTTTCATCTAAACCTTTTAAATGGAGCATGACCATCAACACTGTCCTATTGGGAGACTTCAATGCACACATGGGCAATGATGGAGAAACTTGGAGGGGCGTGGTTGGGAGGCATGGCCACCACGATCTGAACACGAGTGGTGTTTTGTTGTTGGACTTCTGTGCTAGTCATGGTTTGTCCATAACAAACACCATGTTCGAACACAAGGATGCCCACAAGTTCACCTGGCATCAGAACACCTTAGATAATCGATTCTGAGGCCATGTGTTTTGGACACTCGGGTAAAGAGAGGGGCAGAGCTGTCCAATGATCACCATCTGATGGTGAGCTGGTTTCGATGGCGGGGGAAGCTTCTGGACAGACCTGGAAAACCCAAGTGTGTAGTGAGGGTGAACTGGGAACGTCTGGAGGAAGAGCCTGTCCGGAGAGATTTCAATTGCCACCTCCGGCGGAGCTTCTCAGGCATCCCTGTGGAGGTTGGGGACATCGAGCATGAGTGGTCGGTGTTCAAAGCCTCCATTGCTGAAGCTGCGGCTGGGAGCTGTGGCCTAAGGGCCATAGGTACCTCAAGGGGCGGTAACCCTAGGACACCGTGCTGGACAGCGGTGGTCAGGGAAGCCGTCCGACTGAAGAAGGAGGCCTTCCGGGATAAGTTAGCCCGGGGGACTCCAGAAGCAGTTGCAGGGTATCGACTGGCCCGGAGGGCTGCGGCTTCGGCCGTGACCAAGGCAAAGCAGCGGGTATGGGAGGAGTTCAGAGAAACCATGGAGAAGGAAGACCATCAGACACCTCAGGAAGGGAAAGCGGGGGACCATCCAAGCTGTATACAGCAAGGAGGGGACACTGCTGACCTCAACTGAGGAGGTTGTTGAGCGTTGGAAGGAGCACTTTGAGGAACTCCTGAACCTGACTAATCCACATTCTACGATCAAGGCAGAGCAGGAAGATGATGGGGGGCCATCGTTAATTTCCCTGGAGGAGGTCACTGAGGTAGTCAAACAACTCCACAGTGGCAAAGCCCCAGGGACTGATGAGATCCGTCCAGAAATGCTGAAGGTGCTGGGTGTTGAGGGGCTGTCTTGGTTGACACGCCTCTTTAACATTGTGTGGAAGTCCGGGTCAGTGCCAAAGGAGTGTCAGACTGGGGTGGTGGTCCCAATATTCAAAAAAGTGGACCAGAGGGTGTGTGCCAATTATAGAGTCATCACATTACTCACCCTCCCAGGGAAAGTGTACTCCAAGGTGCTGGAAAGGAGGGTCCGGCCGAAAGTCGAACCTCAGATTGAAGAGGAACAATGCGGATTTCATCCTGGTCGTGGAACTACCGACCAGCTCTTCACTCGCAAGGATCTTGGAGGGGGCTTGGGAATTTGCCCAACCTGTCTACATGTGTTTTGTGGACTTGGAGAAGACTTATGACCAGGTCCATCGAGAGGTCTTGTGGAGGGTTATGCGGGAGTATGGGGTGAGGGGGTCCCTACTTAGGGCCATCCAATCCCTGTACACCCAGAGCGAGAGCTGTGTCCGTGTCCTCGGCAGTAAGTCGTCTTCCTTTCCAGTGTGGGTTGGCCTCCACCAGGGCTGCGCTTTGCCACCAATCCTGTTTGTGATTTTCATGGACAGGATATCGAGGCGTAGCCGTGGAGAGGTGGGTTTGCAGTTCGGTGAGCTGGGGATCGCATCGCTGCTATTTGCAGATGATGTGGTCTTGATGGCATCATTTGCCTGTGACCTCCAGCACTCTCTGGATAGGTTCGCAACTGTGTGTGAAGCGGCTGGGATGAGAATCAGCACTTCTAAATCTGAGGCCATGGTTCTCAGCAGGAAACCGGTGATCTGTCCGCTCCGATTAGGAAATTAGTCCTTACCCCAAGTAAAGGAGTTTTGTTCACGAGTGAGGGAACCATGGAGAGGGAGATTGGCCGGAGAATTGGAGCAGCTGGTGCGGTTCTGCAGTCGCTTTACCGCACTGTTGTGATGAAAAGAGAGCTGAGCCAAAAGGCAACGCCTTCGATCTACTGGTCTATCTTCATCCCTACCCTCACCTATGGTCATGAAGGATGGGTCATGACTGAAAGAACAAGATCAAGGATACAAGCGGCCGAAATGAGTTTTCTCCGGAGGGTGGCTGGGGTCTCCCTGAGAGATTAGGTGAGAAGTTAAGTCATCTGGGAGAGACTCGGAGTAGAGCCACTGCTCCTTTGTGTCGAAAGGAGCCAGTTGAGGTGGCTCGGGCATCTAGTGAGGATGCCTCCTGGGTGCCTCCCTAGGGAGGTGTTCCAGGCATGTCCGGCTGGGAGGAGGCCAGTTAGACCCAGGACCAGGTGGCGGGACTACATGCTGCTAGGGAAAGAGATGTCTGGGGACCCCTGCTGGAACTGCTGCCTCCGCGACCCGACCCTGGATAAGCGGATGACGATGGATGGATGGAGGGGGGGTTGGGGGCTTGCTCTCCTTGACCGAGTGTCTCTAACACAGGCGATCGCTAATGTCCAACTCGAAGACACCACAAGCAGAAATGTCATCAGTCCTATTGGAGAAGATAGTTTAGATCTAGGTAGATCTTTGAGATTTGGTCTAGTGGGTTCTAAAATAATTTGGAATAGATTGAGGCTACCACTAACATCTTTAAGATGATCAGAAGCACAATTCAACCAATTGAGATTGAGGTCCCCCAAGACAATCGTTTCAGATTCTGAATATTGTGACAGGAGAGTTCCAATTTTGTCAAAAGAATCAAGCAGAGCGGATGGGGGTCTATAGATGCCTACTATGATCACAGAAGTAGGTCCTAACTGGACCTTCAGTGCTAGGAATTCAAAACATTTAGGAATGGAAACAGCATGCAAAGTCATAACAGAGAAACCAGATTTTACATAAATATTCTGTTCTATCCATTCTATATAAGTAATAATCCAATAGAGCAACATCTGAATCTTTAACACTCTTTTTGAGCCATGTTTCCCCCAGGACCAGGATGTCAGGTTTCTGATTGACAAGCAGATCAACATTGTTTGCCAAACTTCTGACATTCCAGTGAATTATCCCTAGACCACTTCTGTCTCTAAAAGTGAGAATGGAGAATCAGTAAGCGGGACTGAGATAGATGCAGGAGGCTGCAAGGGGATTACAATTAAATTAGAAGCAACATTACGAGCTTGGTTGTAAGCAGGAGCCCCATTGGTAACATGGACAGGAATTATTCCAGGGGTTAAGTGAGGCCAGCAGGGGGCGTCAGACAGAAGAGCAAAGACATGGCAACATTTGCCCTGGTGTTAATGTTAATAGCCTACCACTAGAAGCACCACTAGAAGCACTAGAATCACTAAAAACGGAAAGTCTAAAACTACTAAAGCTGGTATACCTTAGCCTTAGAAGGCTCTGGGAAACGATGCGTCACCTAGAGGGACAGTTTACAATGTATTTTAGGATGAACGTACTGTACCGCTACGATGGCTCTGGGAAACACGGGCCAGGTCTCTGGTACCATACAGACAGTATGTTGCTGTCAGACAAAGGCCACCTCCATCTATACCACCCAATATCAAACCTTGGTGACTTTATGCTATATAATACAATACAACTTGACAAGTTGTCAACAAACAACAAAATATCATGTGATGTATGTTATCTTGTTTACATGTTGCGGCCATCTCTGTTTTGTATGATGTAGCAAATTAATGAATAGAGTTACTCTCTTTAAAGGACAATGCTCGTTTTTGACAACCTGGACCTTATTTACGACATATTATAAGATGTTTGACTCACCGAGATAACTTTGGTGTAGTTCGGAGGCATGTAGAAGAAATGTAAAATCCAGCGCGAGCCAGTATATCCATGTAATGGCGGTGGTCGGGGCACTTAGAATGCAGTTTCTAAAAATCTATTTTCTGCCGCGAAACGGTTGTTTTCATCAATCTGTCTTGATGAATCGCTAGTTGTGCTTACATAGAGCATATAGGCCTGTTGTGGTTTTTCACATGCCTCTGTAATATTATCTTTAGAAACGTCTTTAGACACGAAATAGCTTCCTCACTTGCTCCAGCACGCATGCGCACAGCGTGCTGGAGCAACGATTGCGCGCTGTGCGCATTAGTGCTGGAGCAAGTGAGGAAGCTATTTCGTTTCGAAAGACGTTTCTAAAGATCATGGCATGTGAAAACCACAACAGGCATGCTCTATGTAAACACAACTAGCGATTCATCAAGACAGATTGATGAAAACAACCGTTTCGCGGCAGAAAATAGATTTTTAGAAACTGCATTCTAAGTGCCCCGACAACCGCCATTACATGGATATACTGGCTCGCGCTGGATTTTAAATTTCTTCTACATGCCTCCGAATTACACCAAAGTTATCTCGGTGAGTCAAACGTCTTATAATATGTCGTAAATAAGGTCCAGGTTGTCAAAAACGAGCATTGTCCTTTAAAGAGAGTAACTCTATTCATTAATTTGCTACATCATACAAAACAGAGATGGCCGCCACATGTAAACAAGATAACATACATCACATGATATTTTGTTGTTTGTTGACAACTTGTCAAGTTGTATTGTATTATATAGCATAAAGTTAACCATAACAGTGTATGTTCAAATGTCTCGAATGACAAGCAACATAAACAGTGGTTATGAGTTTCTTAATTTTGGGGTTATGAGAAGTTTAGATATTTGACCTAATTTATTTTGGGTGTACCCTTGAAAATGTCATTTCAAACTTTTGTTTATAATCGTGAATCTGGGCCAGTTCCTCTCATCTCTCCAGACCAACCAAAGGAAGACATTCCCTGAAAGAATTGCAGCCATACATGTCCCAACATGCCTCCAACCAGACCAGAGTGACAAACTGGAAGCAGCCTCTCTCTCTCTCTCTCTCTCTCTCTCTCTCTCTCTCTCTCTCTCACACACACACACACTTACTACTTTCTCCCTCACAGACATACTGTGCAAACAAAGGCATGCAGCCAGACACCACTTATGTCCAATGACCCATAGGAAAGCCACAATACAATGCACCCGCATCATTAATATATCCTTAACGCTAATCACTGTTTTTCCAGAGACTAATATGTTACGTATATCAAAATGATTTATACAATGATTGATCCGATAACAAACTAATTTCAGGCAGAATCTGTGGGTCGGTAGCTGGAATGATCAAACCAAAAGATAAGGTGGCGCATATTGGTTTCTCCTGCAGGCTAAGATTACACATCTAAAGTCTTGTATGTCCCCACTAGCTTTGAAGTCTAGGGTACCTTTGAGGCCTACCACAGTAAATGCACAGCATCGTGTTCATGTGTCATGAAAATAAGATAATCAGATTTTCTCAGCAAATGTTGAGTATTTAATAAGGCAACAACGTGCACAGCTGGCCAGCTACAGAGATGTTCTCTTTAAATGTGGCCTGGAATGGAATACAGTATGGAATTAATTAACCCCACCATAGGTGTTCGTCTTGTGTCAATGTTCACATCATACCAAATAGTACACATTGACAATTAATGCATTTAATGGCCTCCATGTGTCTTTTTACCAATGCAGCTGAGTATTTTATGGGGCCAGGGGAAAGCAAACATTATAGTGAGTGTTCACACATTCCCACCTCTTCATGTTCCTGGCTATGACAAGGGCTGGACTCACAAACTAAACAACACCCCCCCCTACTGGATACACTGCACTTTACATTAACTTCATTTGAACCATTTGTACATCAAACGCTTCCAGTCTTCATAGAAATCTCACAGTAACTCATCCCCAGGACCTCATCCCCAGCAGGAGCTCATCCCCAGGACCTCTAGCCTGGTATGACCATACCGATCTAGCGAGCTCACTGCTTCGCTCCGCAATATCGGTCTGGCCTTCGCCCCATAGAGAGCGATTATGTGGGCGGGGGTACTTGCCTTGACAGACAAACACCTTCAGCCAATCAGCGTTCAGCAAACTTTTGCCAAATCCATTTGGAAGAACGGCAAAAACGTCTTTTCCACCGAGAAACTCCACTAGTGCATACTCTTGTTCTTGTTTAAAGGACAATGCTCGTTTTTGACAACCTGGACCTTATTTACGGCATATTATAAGACGTTTGACTCACCGAGATAACTTTGGTGTAATTCGGAGGCCTGTAGAAGAAATTTAAAATCCAGCGCGAGCCAAGTATATCCATGTAATGGCGGCGGACGGGGCACTGAGAATGCAGCTTCTAAAAAATCTATTTTCTGCCGCGAAACGGTTGTTTTCATCAATCTGTCTTTATGAATCACTAGTTGTGCTTACATAGAGCGTAGGCCTGTTGTGGTTTTTCACATGCTTCTGTAATATGATCTTTAGAAACGTCTTTAGAAACGAAATAGCTTCCTCACTTGCTCCAGCACGCATGCGCACAGGAGGACCGGGATGACTGGAAGCGCTGATGGAGGAAATGGTGCACAGAGACTCCACCCATGAATGCATTTCGTGGCTCTGTGCGCGCACATGTGCATGCGAGCAGGGTTAGTCCAAGAGCATTATGCCAGTCTAAACCCTGTGTCACTGTGACCTTCCCATGGCAAGATATGACAGTTTCACTGCTCCTGAGCCCAAGTCCAAAAAATGAATGGAGGTGAATGGGCAGCCTTGTTTGTGCTGCTGTGTGGCGCCTTCCTCGCATCTGATTCGCTCCAAAAATCAATGGGCAACAAATAAACAAACTAGAAATGGTGCTCAGAGAGCACAGACCTCCACCCCTGAATGCATTTCGTGGCTCTGTGCACACCAAAATTGAATGAGTTCTAAATTGGGCCATGCTACACCCCTCCACTGACTTTCATGAAAAGCTGTCTGGTAGTTTTTGTGCAATCCTAGTCCAAAAAACGAATGGAGGTGAATGGCTGGCCCGGATGTATTTGGGTGGCTCTTGGGCCTGCCCCGTGATTAAGAGCCACTCCAGAATGTAATGGGTTCCAAGTTGGACCATGCTACACCCTTCCACCGAGTCTCGTGAAGATCGGTCCAGTAGTTTTTATGTAATCCTGCTAACAGACAAACACACAAATGCACACACGTCACCAAAAACCTGACCTCACGCCCTGCGCTGTCGCTGGGGTGGAGGTAATAATGCTGACAGGGTGATTGGCTGTACCTGACATCCCACCAGGTCAGAACTGCATGCCTCCAGGGCCAACCCCTCTCACCCTGGACACAAACTCTTTCAACCACTCCCCTCTGGCAGAAGGCTGCGGTCCAACATGACCAAAACCTTTAGGTTAACCTTTAACCTTTATTATACAATGGTTAGTTCTGGTTCTTGATTCTGATTGGCTGGAAGCCGTGTTAAGATACTTTGTAACACACACCTGGGACCGCATATCATTCCATTTTCAGTATTAATGCGCCTCCCATTTGATCCCATGCATTGTAGCTGTTGTTGTTGCTTGGCAACCCTTTTGTTAGGGGAACTATTTTGCTCGGCGGAATTGAGGGAATGATGCTTCGTTTTGAATAAATGTTAATATTTTACATTGCTGTGTGTTTATTTTACACTAATAGTTGTAGTAACCGTTGTATAAAAGCAATAAACCACTCGAGGCCATGTGTTATAGTGATTTTATAACAGCCCCCTAGCTGTTATAAAATCACTATAACACACAGGCCTCGAGTGGTTTATTGCTTAAGTCTCCTTTTGACTGCAACCATACCTGGCAATAAACTTCTTTCTGCTTCTGAATGGGTTGAATCTATGCATGGTTGCATTTACAGTTGGGTTAAATAACTAGATATAGGTATGTCTATGTATAAAATGTCCATCCATCCATCGCCATCCGCTTATACGGGGTCGGGTCGCGGAGGAGGCAGTTCCAGCAGGGGGCCCCAGATATCCCTTTCCCTAGCAGCATCAACCAGCTCTGCATGGGGAATCTTTAGCCGCTCACAGGCCAGTGTGGAGATGCAGTCCCGCCACCTGGTCCTGGATCTACCCCGTGGCCTCCTCCCAGCCGGACATGCCTGGAACACCTCCCTAGGGAGGCACCCAGGAGGCATCCTCACTAGATGCCCGAACCACCTCAACTGGCTCCTTTCGACGCAAAGGAGCAGTGGCTCTACTCCGAGTCTCTCCCGGATGACTGAACTTCTCACTCGATCTCTCAGGGAGACCCCAGCCACCCTCCTGAGAAAACACATTTCGGCCACTTGTTTCCCTGATCTCGTTCTTTCGGTCATGACCCATCCTTCATGACCATAGGTGAGGGTGGGGACAAAGATAGACTGGTAGATCGAGAGCTTTTCCTTTTGGCTCAGCTCTCTTTTCATCAAAACAGTGCAGTAAAGCGACTGCAGAACCATACCAGCTGCTCCGATTCTCCAGCCAATCTCCCTCTTCATGGTTCCCTCACTCGTGAACAAGACCCCCAGATACTTGAACTCCTTCACTGGGGGTAAGGACTCATTTCCTACTCGGAGCGGACAAACCACCCGTTTCCTGCTGAGAACCATGGCATCAGATTTAGAGGTGCTGATTCTCATCCCAGCCGCTTCACACTCAGTTGCGAACTGATCCAGAGAGTGCTGGAGGTCGCAGACCGATGATGCCATCAGGACCACATCATCTGCAAACAACAGCGACGCGATCATCAGCTCACCGAACTGCAGACCCACCTCCCCATGGCTACGCCTCGATATCCTGTCCATGAAAATCACCACATACTCCTGCATAACCCTCCACAAGATCTCTCGAGGGACCCGGTCATAAGCCTTCTCCAAATCCACAAAACACATGTTAACAGGTTGGGCAAACTCCCAAGCCCCCTCCAAGATCCTTGCGAGAGTGAAGAGCTGGTCAGTGCTTCCACAACCAGGACAGAATCCGCATTGTTCCTCTTCAATCTGAGGTTTGACTATCGGCCGGACCCTCCTTTCCAGCACCTTAGAGTATACTTTCCCTGGGAGGCTGAGTAATGTGATGCCTCTGTAATTGGCACACACCCTCTGGTCCCCTTTTTTAAATATTGGGACCACCACCCCAGTCTGTCACTCCTTTGGCACTTACCCGGACTTCCACGCAATGTTAAAGAGGCGTGTCAACCAAGACAGCCCCTCAACACCCAGCGCCTTCAGCATTTCTGGATGGATCTCATCAGTCCCTGGGGCTTTGCCACTGTGGAGTTGTTTGACTACCTCAGTGACCTCCTCCAGGGAAACTGACGATGACCCCCCTTCATCTTCCGGCTCTGCCTCGATCGTAGAGGGTGGGTTAGTCGGGTTCAGGAGTTCCTCAAAGTGCTCCTTCCAATGCTCAATGACCTCCTCAGTTGAGGTCAGTAGTGTCCCATCCTTGCTGTATACAGCTTGGATGGTCCCCCGCTTTCCCTTCCTGAGGTGTCAGATGGTCTTCCAGAAACACCTTGGTGCTGACCGAAAGTCCTTCTCCATGGTTTCTCTGAACTCCTCCCACACCCGCTGCTTTGCCTTGGTCACGGCCGAGGCCGCAGTCCTCCGGGCCCGTCGATACCCTGCAACTGCTTCTGGGGTCTCCCAGGCTAACATGTCCCGGAAGGCCTCCTTCTTCAGTCGGATGGCTTCCCTGACCACTGGTGTCCACAACGTTGTCCGAGGGTTAAGGAGGCGTCTTACTTCTCTTTTCTAGTTTGCACTAATACTAGCCAATCCCCAGTGTATAAAATGTATGGTATGTATATTATCATGTGTATTACAGAATGTACAGGAGATATGTAAATATGTGGTGGTGTGTAATACCGGCGCCCCCCAGGGAACTGTCCTGGCATCCTTTCTCTTCACCCTCTATACCTCCGACTTCCAGTTCAGCTCAGATGAGTGCCACCTGCAGAAGTTCTCTGATGACTCTTCTATCGTTGGTTACATCACAGACGACAGGGACGAGGAGTACAGGGCCCTGGTGGAGAGCTTTGTGCAGTGGTGTGACACCAACCACCTTCTGCTTAACATCAGCAAAACAAAGGAGTTGGTGGTGGATTTTAGGAGGAAGAGTGGGACCCCAGCCCCCATCACCATCAAGTGGGCCGAAGTTGAGAGTGTGGACTCCTATAAGAACCTGGAAGTCCAAATCAAGAACAAACTGGAATGGACCGACAACACTGAGGCTCTTTTCAGGAAGGGGCAGAGCAGACTGTTTTTCCTGAGAAGGCTGAGGTCATTCAACGTCTGCAACACGCTGCTGCAAATGTTCTACCAGTAGGTGGTCGCCAGCGTCCTGTTCTTCGCCGTGGCCTGCTGGGGTAGCAACATCTGTGTGAGGGATGCTACAAAGCTGAACAAGCTGGTGAAGAAGGCCAGCTCTGTGGTGGGGACCGGGTTGGACAGCCTAGAGGTGGTGGCAGAACAGAGGATGAGGAAAAAGTTGGCGGCCATGTTGGCCAATCCCTCCCATCCGCTGTATCGTGAGCTGATGGGGATGAGGAGCAAATTCAGCCACAAATTTGTTCTCCCCTGTCAGAGTACAAAAAGATTCGGACAGTCCTTCATTCCAGCTGCACTCCTACTCCACAACCAGGCCCTGCAGGGTGGGGGAGCCCTGGAGTCAGAGCTGATAGGCTGTTGAAGAGCCCTGCTACTCAGACTTTGACTGCACATGAACTTGAGCACTTTAGTTTGCACTTGCACTTTAGCTTGCATCTCAGCTTGTACTGTGCTTATTTATTGAGCTTACACTGTTTATTTATTTTATTGAATTGTTTCTGTCTGTTCTCTTTTATCTGTTCTTAAGCTGTTTGACAACAACATTTCCCCAGTGGGGACAATAAAGGTTTTTAATCAATCATCAATAAATATACTAGCGAGTGATCTATTGTACTCATACGCTGTTCATTGTTTAATGCACCTTTTGCAGGTTTTGCAGTTTTATATGTATATTGTAAGGTAGGATCTAGTCAATGCTACAATCCCACACAAACAGCATCAAAAATCGAATTCTAGATGGTGGGCAGAGATGGTTTCCACCAGCAGATGGGGCTACTAAACCTTCTGTAGGATGCATTCACTGTGACCCTGTGCCTCTCCTGTCACGAGGGCTTGTTTGTGCAGCCCTCTAAGAGATGGTCAATATGCAGGCCACTACCTCTTTTTCTGGCTCCTCTTTCCACATTGAACTGATTCAAATATCATCCAGCAAGATAATACATAAAGTCAAGTACATTTGCAGTTCAGTGAAGTGCCTTTATGGCAATAATATTGCCTCAAGATTGTATTCCTGGAGGCATTATTATCCATCATCATATGCCCTCCTTGCTAACAATGACCCCTTCAACAAATCTATTTCAAATTAATACACATCTTTGTTGCATGGTTAATTTGATAGCTTGGCATTTGTCAGTACACAATAATACTGTAGGTGAAACGTATTTGGCCGTGGGTATTTCATATGTGTGATTATGCAAGCTTTAATCAACCTGTGTAAAATGATGTGGCCAACATAAAAATAGATCCACCCATGGATTAACTTGATGCTAAATTATAATCCGGAAGTATGCAAAAATTACTTAATTTTGGATTTGTCGAATCCTATCAAAGACTGAACCAAAATAGAAACAAATGTATTTTGTCATAGATTAAGCAGCTCAATATTCATCAAAAAGATTTTCATGGAAAATAAAAATAATAATAATCTATAAATATAAGTGAGCACTGTACGCCAGCATCAAGGACTTGATATATTAGATATTAGACGTTATACTGTAGATTGAAACATTAGATTAGGTCAATAAACAAATTATAAATAATTTTTCTGACCCTAACTACCCACAAATAATCAAACCTGCGTTTGCCATACGTTTGGCTGACAACTTGGAGAATGCTTCTTAACCCATATTGAATGAGAAATTGTACAACAATTTCTTTCAATTATATTGTTCAAGTAATGATGTTTTGGTCCAAAGCACTAAGACTTTTGGCTAGATCACAGCTTTGGCTGGCTTGACGTTCCTCTCCAATGTTAGTGTGACACAACACAGGAGTGCTAGAATTAAGCTTCACTTATCACTTTCTGAGGTTGCCCCACATTACTACCTACAGTAGTCGCTTTGTTCAAAACACCAGAAAAGTCATCAAGCTTGTTGGGGTATAAAAAGTCCTAAGGCTGAAGAGTTTATTTCAAACTGAGAAGCGAGCTCTATTCAGACTCAGGCTTGCCTCTGCTTGTCATGTTGTCCCTAGGAGCGCTCTTCACTTTCCTAATCCATTTAAGCAAAATAATATTCCTCAACATCTGTATATCTACGGATTATGACCCAAAACCATTCCTACAATATTCTCCCTGTGTTTCCCATTCAGCGTGCTCTTAAGCCTTTTTGGGCCACAGTTGTCTGAAAGCAGATTTACATTCAATCATCATTTATTAAATCTCCATCCATTAAAGTGCACTGCTGCCTGTTGGAGCCGTGTCCATTAAGCACGATTATATAGAGAGAAAAGGAGAGGAGCAGAGAAGAGGGTCTATATGTCAAGCCACTGAGAGGGTCTATATGTCAAGCCACTGCTGTTTAGCTTGGCATCAACTACTCTCTTATACACTCCAAAGCTGTTTGTTGAAAGATAAGGACCTGGGGACTTTGACTGGGACTGACCTCCAGGCTGTTCAGAGCTGGCTCCCCTGCCTAGCTAGGGTTAGCGTCTCTCTCAGCGTGAGCATCGGCTGTGGTTGGGATGTGGAGCGCGGGTGACAGGCTGGAGGACTCTGAGGGAACCTGTGTAGATGAGGTTGTGTGAGAGCCAGCAGGAGCACGCATGGAGAACAGAGGCTTTGGGGGCAAGAGAGGGGCCGGAGGGTCCGTCAAACGGGCCTCCATCAAGCGCAACTCCTCCAGTACCGGCTCTTTGAAGGTAAGAAAAGACCCCCCATCCCTGGAGTGGGACAGTGGTTATATAAAGTGATCAACAGGTGATAATGGACAGGGAGGCTGTAAGAGAGCTATGTGTAGCTTTGCCTGGTCGTTTCTTTCTTTCTTTCTTTCTTTCTTTCTTTCTTTCTTTCTTTCTTTCTCGGAAGAGGTGGATTTCCGAATGTTTAAAAGAATGCAGATGAATACATTTCTTAGCCATTTAGTTATTTGACGCTTACCTGTGTTGGGGTTATAATGATGATGGAATATTGTTTGTGATGTGGTGAATTAGTGATGTAGGAATTAACATTGGATCAAATCTAATGTCTTACAATCCTTTCACAAGACTTTGGCTGAGACCTTGCATCTTTGTTTTATCACACTGGAAAATTAGAAAATAATTATTAAATTCACCAATTCATTATGGGGAAGTCAGATTCTCTTGAAAGCAATAGCAGTATATTTTATGGCTATAATTATAATACCAAAGGCCAATCAAAACTTCAATTTCACCAGAACTGAATTTAACCAAACTGAATTTCACAATTATATTGAAATTGATAGCTGAAATGTGCAGCATGGTGTTGAACTCCCTGGCATCGTGGAGTGACTGTCTAGTGAGTATAATGCCCTCATTGACCAGGTGACGGGCTGTAGTAGGCTCTCCTCCCCCACACCTCTGGGGCTGGAGTCAGGCGCTAGCCTAGCATGTGAGGATGTGATTTGAGTATTGCCTGTTAATCTGGGAGAAAGGGCTGGTAAATGTCCCACAATCTGCCCCAGATTAAGCCTTTTATTCTTTCTAATGTGCATCGCTGTGATTAATACACAGCTAAATGTATACTCTGGGACAATGCTACAACAAATATGATGTGCAACGGTCTAGTAAAGTGGAATAGAAGACTAAAGAGCCAAGGGGCAGAGAAACACTGGGTTGTCTGAATAAATCTGTCATCTGTTCAGTTTCCTTCTTTTTTTGTTTGATTCAATTCACCTTTCATGAATTCCTATACCTTACATAAACTATCACTGTATCTCTGTCTGCCTGTTGCACAGGATATGGGCCTAGTTTGTCCCTGATCCCAGAATACACAGCAAGCAGACAACAACACC
This sequence comes from Borostomias antarcticus, assembly GCF_949987555.1. NCBI lineage: Eukaryota > Metazoa > Chordata > Actinopteri > Stomiiformes > Stomiidae > Borostomias > Borostomias antarcticus. The sequence continues at coordinate 5,378,489 of NC_140237.1, forward strand.
AGCTCGTTTTCCAGGGGGTCCTGATGTTAACGTTAATGCTTCAACTATTTTCACAGCACATGATGGGGGCACATGTTATGACATTCTAATGTTGGGTTCTAATGTTCAAACATGACAGGACAATGCAAATTAAAAGTATGTTAGCCGTCATTATTTATACAAAACTAGCTAGCTAGCTTGACTCACCCTCCACCGTGGCAAACATGAACGTGCACTCAGAGCACTGGCTTAGGTGACCATGGGGCTTGATGAAGCGAGCACTGCCACTTCTACGTCCTGCAAAACCACGCCCTGCAAAACCACGCCCTGCAAAACCACGCCCATCCGTGTGAAACACTTTGTTTTTAGGGAGTCCCCATGGATGTATTAATAGAGTCCCGTTTCGGACGGTGTTGTGCCGAAAAACGACTTCCTGCTGAAAAATGAAGTCGCCCAATTCATTACACAGTAGGCTACTTGCATCTTATTTCATTACATTATAGACCTCTGCTAGGGCAGCCCCTATACATTTTCTTCAGGAAATGTACATTCTAGTTCCCTTTGCAAAGTCTAAATTCACACATACACATGCAAAAAATTACATGTAGATGCATTTGTGCAGTTAGTAGTGAAGTTTTTGTAGTAAAATGACCTACATTTGGAAACAGGAGGCCTACGTTGAGGTTGAGAGAAGTCTAAAGAGGAATATCCCATAACCCACCACAACATTCCTCACACATCCAGATCCCATGTTCCAGACGTTTGGTCTTAAAGACCACCTGACATCACTTCAGGGCTAATCAACTGCGTGATGGCCTCATGTGACTGACTGCTTTTTCCGCCCTTAAGTGGACAATCGGTGGCTTTATCTAGGCTTGGAAAACACACAGCTGTGAAATCACAAACTGAGGACAATATTTCAGATTCCACCAATAGCATCTGAGACACACCCATGATATTTCACACTGACTATAATACAGTTTAAGTCAGCTTTGTTCATCACATACTCCATTCAGACAAGTCTGATGTGCAGTGACATGTTAAGCTCCCTACTCAGTAGGCTACATTTAGAGACATGCAAACAGCAGGTTTGCTTCAACAGTAGGTTGATATCTACTTTCACAGTTGAATGTATTCTTAAATGGAATAAGAGCAGATTTAATTAGTGAGACATTTCATCTTTTATTCCAGTGCGGTCACATTCAACCTATGGACTTCACAAACCTTCTTCTGTCTCTTGCCATTTTCATCAATGTCTTCTTACATTAAAGCTTTTATCTAGTAATTCACAGGTCACCATAATTTCACATTTGCATTCAGAAATGTTATAGTTAATTATGAAAAACAAGTTGTTCTCTTATAAGCGCTAATAATCTCTAGCCAAAGCTTAAATCCCAGAGCTCAAATCCTATTTCATTCTGATCATAGTAGTTACCTTTGTCTATTGTACTCTTGTACTCAATAATCACTTGGCTAAAATGCTGAAAACATGTTTCCCTAACAACTGTTGTGAATTGTTTTTGTTTTGCTGATTATGTTCACTTACTTAAGACAAAAGCTAATCTGATTCCAAAGGCTCACAATGTAGCATGTTAGTTTTAATCTGCTCCAGAGTTCAGGTGAGCTCTAGCTCCTGTATGGAATATTACTCATGGCTGTGCTGTTACAAGCTGAGGAGCACATGGCTTTCATCCCGACACCCACTGCTTTATTTGAGATGCATGCAGTGGTATGAAATAATAGTTTTTCATAACTCTAAGACATTTCACTGTGTTAACGAGGCATGCCGGGGGAATCAACTACGAACACCATGAAAGTATTAGTAGTATTATGTGTCCCAGTAGTATGTAGTATGCACTACCCCTTAAGTGTAAAAGTCAGCCCGTTATCAGAAGGAAAATATCCTATTCTGACACACATCATGTGAGCATTTAGTCAGATGTAATTAAGTGAGCAGCCTCATTTTAATCCTGCTGATATTTTCATCACTCATGTTGATTAAATACAGTAGTTTGTCTATTAAAGGGATGCAGTGCAAGGAGGGAGTCCTGAGTAGAACTCAGAATAGAACATATTTCAAGGATAATATGTTGCAAAAAGTGTACAACCTGTAGATAATGTTTTAACCAGACATTATAGACCAAAGCTTTGTCACCACAAAGTAACTAAAATAAAGTATATGGTTACAATCATCAATTGCTGATGTTGCCTCCAAAGACTGTTCCTTTCTTAACGAGAAACCCTTCAAAACACCCCAGTGTCCAATTCTCTCAATTATGCAAATAGAGTTCAAGAAGAGCAATAGCGTATGACATTCCAGAAAAAAACGTACGGGGCTTTTATCCTACTTTTTCATTTTTCCCTCTTTGTCTATGCTTCCTCTCCCTCTCCCTCTCAAACTTTCACATCTAAAGAGTTTTGAATTGCAACTCCAGAAAGGAGAGATGGTGAGAAGAGAGCCTGTCGGAGTTGAGAGATTAGAAAAGGAAAGTTGGTTCTCAAAGTAGATTTGTTGTGCCTCGTTCCAGCCAAGGATGAAAATACCCAGTGTGCAAGGAGGTCATGGGACTCCCAAAAGGATTACCTTGAACTGGAGTCACAAGACTTGTCTGAACAAAGAGCCAGCTCACATGCTCATCATATGAACCCCGCTCCATAAAGTGATGAAGGTTCATGTCTTGTGGACTTCATTGGGCTTGGAGGTCTGGTGGGAGCAGCTAGCTGTGTTAAGTCACTAAGAGCAGTTCTATCTAATGCTGGTCAAACTTGCTGAGTTCCTCTTGGTGTTTCTGCTGGGTACTTTGGTGGAAGGTAAGTTATGTTCAGTAGTCTCTCTGTTACATACTGTAATGTCTTCATATATCGGCGTTGTATCTGCCTCCATTTTAATATGGCAGTTTAAAAGTACATTTATGGATATTTCATGAATTAAACTAAAAATTAGGCTTGGATTAAACTTAGAGGAAAAGGATTGTAATGTGGTTTTTCCACCTTACCATAGACAGTACAGAGATCCACTTTAATATGATTCAAATTGTAACAAAATCAAACATTTTCTATATAATTATAGTCACCACCCCAACATTAAAATCTTGAAAATGTGACCTAATAATTGGTCGTATTGAGGTTTGAATTGAATGTTTTAACATTCAGTGTTGGGAGTGAATATCTCCACTTGTGTGACTTCCAGGTAGGGCCAGATGGGAGTGAAAGGCAGCTTGGGACCTTTGGCCAGCTTTCCCTTGTGCACTCCTTTGTTTTCTTTGTTCTTCATTTTTCTTTGAGAAATTTGCTGATGCTTCCATCTTAATTGGTGTTGAAATGAACACAAAAGGCCATTTGGATGATGCTTAGAATGGAAGCTTTTTTGACCACCATGGAACAAGGTCAAAGCAACATTTCTCTGAGTTGTAATACATTGGCTGTTAATTATGCTTTTGTTGGATTTGTTTTCCTGGAAAGTTCTTGGAATTGAATAAGGGAGAGACAGTGGAGAGAGATAGTGACAGATACAGTAGTCGAATCCAACACACTATTGAGCTGATGCTACTGCAAGATTACTTTGATATCCACAACAGATGAATGGAGCATTTCCCACACATTTCCCTTTCTTTAACTATTCGCAATACAGGCTGCCTGTACTGAAAATTCAAAATGCAAAAGAAAACCATGCTTTAGTTGCCATTAACTATGTATACTCAGTGATGATATACAAAACAAACTGCGCATGTGGCTAGTATTGGTTGGGACTTGAGTTTAATCCACCATTATCCGGAGTGAATATATCCAAGTGCTGTGAAACTCTGAACACTGGCCAGTGCTTCTATGCTGCAGAGTGCACCATTAATCACTAGATTACAATAATACAAGGTCATTAAAACTATATGGCTTCACAGACACTCACTCACACATGAGTGTATGCGTGCGCACACACACACACACATTCATACACACACGCACATACACACACACACACACACACACACACACACACACACACACACACACACACACACACACACACAAGATTGCACTAGCATAGGTCCCTGGTCTTTGCTACAGCATTTAGGCAGGATTAGAGGTAGGCTCCACATAATAATAAAAAGGCCATTGTTTAGTAAGATAGGAGAGATGCACTGTGGATTTCTCCTCTGTAATCTCACATATGGACAGTGTAATATATCGCATGGGAAAACTAGTAGTCTATGTTAAGTATTTGGATCCTCTCTGCTTCAGTTCACTTCTCTCAATCATGGGAATTGACTCCTAACCTACAGTATCAATCTGTTTTCCTTTTTTTCCTCAGGCCCAAAAAGCGTGGATAGAGAGAACTTTCCAGAAAAGAGAATGCATCCAAATCATTCCCAGCAAAGAGCCAAACAGGTATTTACAGTGTGCATTTATTTTTTTCACAACACTTGCACCTCTCACTTGCTTTTGAATCCATTAGAGGTGCTGGATCATTTGGCGAGGCGAAATAGTGCTTTCACTGACCCGGTCCGTTAGGTCTGACCCGGTCCGTTAGCTCTCCCTTGTCCCACTGACCCGGTCCGTTAGGTCTCCCTGGTTTGACCCGGTCCGTTAGCTCTCCCTGGTTCCACTGACCCGGTCCGTTAGCTCTCCCTTGTTCCACTGACCCGGTCCGTTAGGTCTCCCTGGTTCCACTGACCCGGTCCGTTAGGTCTCCCTGGTTTGACCCGGTCCGTTAGGTCTGACCCGGTCCGTTAGCTCTCCCTTGTTCCACTGACCCGGTCCGTTAGGTCTCCCTGGTTCCACTGACCCGGTCCGTTAGCTCTCCCTTGTTCCACTGACCCGGTCCGTTAGGTCTCCCAGGTTTGACCCGGCCCGTTAGGTCTCCCTGGTTCCACTGACCCGGTCCGTTAGGTCTCCCAGGTTTGACCCGGTCCGTTAGGTCTCCCTGGTACCACTGACCCGGTCCGTTAGCTCTCCCTGGTTCCACTGACCCGGTCCGTTAGGTCTCCCAGGTTTGACCCGGTCCGTTAGGTCTCCCTGGTTCCACTGACCCGGTCCGTTAGCTCTCCCTGGTTCCACTGACCCGGTCCGTTAGGTCTCCCTGGTTTGACCCGGTCCGTTAGCTCTCCCTGGTTCCACTGACCCGGTCCGTTAGGTCTCCCTGGTTTGACCCGGTCCGTTAGGTCTGACCCGGTCCGTTAGCTCTCCCTGGTTCCACTGACCCGGTCCGTTAGGTCTCCCTGGTTTGACCCGGTCCGTTAGGTCTGACCCGGTCCGTTAGCTCTCCCTGGTTCCACTGACCCGGTCCGTTAGGTCTCCCTGGTTTGACCCGGTCCGTTAGGTCTCCCTGGTTTTAAGGGCTAGAGATCCCAATGAAGCGCCCTCTCATAAATGCTCTCCAGAAACAAACTGTATGAACAACACATTATAATGGATGAAATCCCTCAAAATGGTCCCTTTCATGGGACTAAACCCTCGCCCAAAACAGAAATACATAATTGTAGCGTGGAGGCTCAATACTGCATTGTGAAAGCAATACAGTACATTTACAGTTATGATCTCTCTTGTACACATACTGGAGATAGATAGATATATAGATAGATTTCCACAGATGGTATACATCTTAGCTTAGAAGCTTAGCTTCAATGACATTTACTCCATACATTTAATTTATATATATACATACAGTTATAGCATTTTCATTGAATGTAATTTTTGACTTAGTATAAGCAGCACTCGTGTGACTTAATTGAAATGTGAAATTTGCGTCATTTCACATTTCACTTTGTTTCTTTCATATTTCACTCCTGCATTCTTTCACATCTCTTCACATGGTGTTGTTTCTCTGTCCCTAGATGCAGCTGTGGTCAGATGATGAACCAGCATGTAGCCATCATCTCTGGAGCAGCTAACAAGACCTCAGAAGAGAACCAGATAGTGCAGGTGGAGGTTCCTCAGGAGCGCTGGTCGGTTCTTAAGTACACTCAGGCCACCCCCACAGACGCCTACGGCATCATTGAGTTCCAGGGGGGTGGCCATGCCAACAAGGCCATGGTAAAAGAAACACCCTTTCATTTTACTTAACTCTATATTTATTCTTACCTAATTATCTGTTGCCTACAACCAGGGAACTTACAATATTTTGAATGTATTTTCCTTGGTCTAACAAATGTTCCTCAACCAATCAATTGTTTATTCTGATGTCATTAACAGGGTTGAATATTAAGCTCAAAGGTTCTAATCAGTTCCCTTTTGAATATTTCCAGGCCCAGTTATCAATCAGTTCTTCATATTCTTTTCCCACAGTACATCCGAGTAGCCTATGACTCCAAACCTGACAACTTGCTCCACTTGATGGTAAAGGACTGGCAGCTGGAGCTGCCCACCCTTCTGATCTCTGTCCACGGGGGCCTGCAGAACTTCGACCTGCAGCCAAAACTCAAGCAGGTGTTTGGGAAAGGCCTCATCAAAGCAGCCGTCACCACAGGAGCCTGGATCTTCACTGGTGGAGTTAGCACTGGTGCGTAGCTAAATATGCTAACAATGCTAACGATTTCTTACAGTTAATAAACAGAAGAGGTATCTATAGTTATTGCACTGACTTCTTTATATATATATAAATTAGTCACAAGTATGGCCCCTTGACCAGAAGGACCTACTAGTGCGACTATTGTTCTGTGCTACAAAAGAGTCTATTTACATCCTAGGAGTGATCCGCCATGTTGGAGATGCGTTGAAAGACCACTCGTCAAAGTCCAGAGGGAAAGTTTGTGCCATCGGGATCGCGCCATGGGGCATCGTGGAGAACAAAGAGGATCTCATTGGCAGAGATGTGAGTCATGAGGGAACCTGGCACGAACAAAAAACAGTACTTGCGCATGATCATTCCTGAGGCAGGACTGGTTTGATAACACTGGAAAGCTTTGAAGGCTCAATGTTACACATGAGCGTAGACATAGGAGCTTGGCAACACAGTAGAGACATTGTAGAAAGTAATACATCTTAGAATGATGGGGGAGTCTTTATTTTCAACATTGTGCAGGTTTTGTCTTTATTGTGGAAAGTGAAGCATGTTCTCCATGCTGTACCCAGGTGACCAGGCCCTACCAGACCATGTCCAACCCGCTCAGCAAGCTGTCGGTCCTGAACAGCAGCCACTCACACTTCATCCTGGCCGACAACGGGACTTGTGGGAAGTATGGAGCTGAGGTCCGTCTCCGGCGCCAGCTGGAGAAGCACATCTCGCTGCAGAAGATCAACACACGTAAGCCTACCCACTGGATTTAGGTTTCAACCAATCAAAACCTGTCAAGAGCTAGCCTGGGTATCATGTTGTGTCTGTTCTGGGTAACCTTGGCACTGTCTTAGATTAGCAAAAAGCTTGCATTGTTGTAAGCAGAAAGAGTTCTATGTAACTGCTGCAGCTATGGTAAAAACAAACATTTTGCTGTTTCACGGTATAGTCATCCTGAGTAAGTGTGTATCCAGCAGAGTGACTGTTGTAATGTGAAGGACAGTGACTATCCCTGAGCCTCCATGACCCTCCTGTGACCTGTGGGTTTCCCTTTGTCATCCTATGCCTGGAGCTTGTGATAAGGCAGGGACTGCAAAGGGATGCTCAGCTGTCACCACTGACTTCAATCACCCTGTTCTACTGTTCTTCTTCAGGATCTGCTGAAGCAATGCAATGCAATACATATCACACTGACTAACCTGTTTAAGTAAATCACATAACATGCTTTTGTTGTGTGTGGCTTCACTAGGTCTGGGCCAAGGGGTGCCTCTGGTGTGTTTGATTCTGGAAGGCGGTCCCAACGTGATCTCTATCGTGCTGGAGAGCCTGAGGGAGAACCCCCCGGTCCCCGTTGTGGTGTGTGACGGCAGTGGGAGGGCCTCGGACATCATCTCCTTCGCCCACAGATACTCTGAGGAGGATGGGTGAGAAAAGTTTTTTACCACCACAGGCATGTCCTGAACTGTTCTACCACAGGCATGTCCTGAACTGTTCTACTGTACCACAGGCATGTCCTGAACTGTTCTACTGTACCACAGGCATGTCCTGAACTGTTCTACTGTACCACAGGCATGTCCTGAACTGTTCTACTGTACCACAGGCATGTCCTGAACTGTTCTACCACAGGCATGTCCTGAACTGTTCTACCACAGGCATGTCCTGAACTGTTCTACTGTACCACAGGCATGTCCTGAACTGTTCCACCACAGGCATGTCCTGAACTGTTCTACCACAGGCATGTCATGAACTGTTCTACCACAGACATGTCCTGTTCTACTGTACCACAGGCATGTCCTGAACTGTTCTACTGTACCACAGGCATGTCCTGAACTGTTCTACTGTACCACAGGCATGTCCTGAACTGTTCTACCACAGGCATGTCCTGAACTGTTCTACTGTACCACAGCATTGTCCTGAACTGTTCTACCACAGGCATGTCCTGAACTGTTCCACCACAGGCATGTCCTGAACTGTTCTACTGTACCACAGCGTTGTCCTGAACTGTTCTACCACAGACATGTCCTGAACTGTTCTACTGTACCACAGCGTTGTCCTGAACTGTTCTACCACAGGCATGTCCTGAACTTTTCTACCACAGGCATGTCCTGAACTGTTCTACTGTACCACAGGCATGTCCTGAACTGTTCCACCACAGGCATGTCCTGAACTGTTCCACCACAGGCATGTCCTGAACTGTTCTACTGTACCACAGGCATGTCCTGAACTGTTCTACCTTCCTCACTGAATTCAAAAGCCATATCTACGTCTCCTTGAGGTGTGGTTTATCTCAAATGGCAGCCACCCTACCTGGTCCAGTAGGAGGCTTTGAAATACTTTGGTTGTTGGGAAGGAACACAACAATCACATACTGTAACATGCTTTTGTTGTGTGTGGCTTTGCTAGGTCTGGGCTCTTTAGGTCTGGGCTAGGTCTGGGCTCTTTAGGTCTGGGCTAGGTCTGGGGTCTTTAGGTCTGGGCTAGGTCTAGGTCTTGGCTTTGCTAGGTCTGGGCTCTTTAGAGTATTAATACTCTAAAGAGTATTAATCTAAAGAGTATTAATACACAGCCCTGTTCTTGTTTATGGAACGGTGAATGTGATGTAACGGTTCTTTCGCAGGCTGGTGAGTGAGAACGTGAGAGACCAGCTTCTGGTGACCATTCAGAAGACGTTCAACTATAACCGCGGTCAGGCCCAGCAGATCTTCCTCATGGTCATAGAGTGCATGAAGAAAAGGGAATTGGTAAGTATGAGTAAAACTATTTATTCCTTTCTGTATATTTTTGTAGCAATTTCAGATGGTCTTGGCAAAAGAAAAAAATGGTTTTCTATGCTAAAGATATGATTTCTTATGTGAGTTTAGATAATTATATGTGACGTTGGAATTCAAGGAGAAAATATTGTCCATCAATAAAATTGTGTTGCTCATTCACATCATCTTGCATTGTCATTCATGTGTCATTGTCCATCTATTACACACATCCCTTTGATCTCATCCTTTCATCCTTCTTTTCATATTCTAAATAGAATCATCAAAATACATGACAATATCAAAATATAGTGCAGAGGTGCCCCTATGTTTTACAATGAATGAAGGGTGTTCATGAATTTGGACCACCCATATATACAAATGTTTAGATCACACAAGAATAAACAAACCTTACTACTACTACTACTACTACTACTACTACTACCACTACTACTACTACTACTACTACTACTACTACTACTACCACTACTACTACTACTACTACTACTACTACCACTACTTCTACTACTACTACTACTACTACTACTACTACTACTACTACTACTACCACTAATACTACTACTACTACTACTACCTCTACTACTACTACTACTACTACTACTACTACCACTACTACTACTACTACTACTACTACTACTACTACTACCACTACTACTACTACTACTACTACTACTACTACTACTACTACTACCACTACTACTACTACTACTACTACTACTACCACTACCACTACTACTACTACTACTACTACTACAACTACTACTACTACTGCTACTGCTACAGCTACTGCTACTACCACTACCACTACCACTACCACTACCACTACCACTACCACTACCACTACTACTACTACCACTACTACTACTACTGCTACTACTACTACTACTATTGCTACTGCTACTGCTACTACATTACATTTACATTACATTACAGACATTTAGCAGACGCTTTTATCCAAAGCGACTAACAATAATTGCATTTAACGTAGGAAGAGCCAATGTACTACTACTTGCCAGAACTCACAAGTGCATCTTCTTTCTAAAACAAGTGACTAAGAGCATACTACTACTACTACTACTACTGTTCATAGCTCTGCATTTCTCTTTATCCCACAATCCACTGCATCTTGCTCTTAACAGCTATTTATTTAACAGCTTATTATTAACAGCTGGATGCTGCAAGTGCTACTGTAGTACACAGCTTTACATCCATAGACAAAGTCAACTAATAATCAACCTCAGACTGAATCATACATAGATCAACATGCAAGTGAGGTATTGTGAATCAGACCCTTTTATAGGGCCCAGAAAACATTGAGAGGTCGAATGTATTGGTCCACAAGAAAGAATTGTAACTTCACGAGTCCAGGGCCGGAGATGCACAAGTTAGCTCATTATTAGCCCACTCTCGGACTAAGAAATATATGATACAGAGCCTTGTGTACCACCAGCAAACATAGCTGCATTCTTCCAGCTGTATTGCAGACCCAATCATGTGACACCCCTGCAGTCTTATTGAATTAAGAACATTCTGGCAACAACAAGGAGGACACTCTTTTCGAGTTAGAGGGACATTAGCTAATCCTGGCCCATTTTGTTCCGTGCTGCAGGGTGTGTCTATGGTTGACAAGGGTCGGTTCTGTTATTCAGACCACCAACACAATGAAGGGCTGATTCCACTTACCTCCATACTGATTCTACTGATTACTGGCTAGTGATTTGCCTGACCTATGACACATAAGCAGTTATGTGGTTAACGAAGAACGAATGTCCAATGAGGCTGAGATGCAGATGCTCATGAACTCATAAACACGTTAATTCCCATCAGCATGATTATTTGTGCCATATGACTTACTGTAAAAAGTGAGATGTATTCATGATGTAACATAAAGCGCTTTCAATGGTATCCATGAGTGTTTTAATGAGGCATCCAATGGTACAGACTGAAAAGTATCCACCGAAGGTTATGACAGCAGTTGACCCGTTCAAGTCTATTGTTGTGCAGATCACAGTGTTTCGTATGGGCTCGGAAGGACAGCAGGACATTGAGATGGCAATATTGACTGCTTTACTAAAAGGTAAATTGGAGCATATAATACAGTACATACTGTAGGGTAATAAAACGTTTGTAATAGACTGATCATACAGGTAACATTAACATATAGATAGCTAAAAGCAACACTTGTATTTAATCTACAGTAACAACATCTTTACTTTGGAACAATATTGACAGAGGTTAAATAATTTGCACCATAGCTGTCAATACTTTAGAAAAGTGAAGGTGAAACAGCATGTATATTTGATTTTAGGAACCAACGCTTCCGCCCCAGACCAGCTGAGCCTGGCCCTGGCTTGGAACCGAGTGGACATCGCCCGCAGTCAGATCTTTGTTTACGGACACCACTGGCCTGTGAGTTTCACAACCAGCAGCCTCATATGCCCTTGTCCCCTCAAAAAATCACCATACTTGTCTTACACAGTAAAGTGTGTGGTTAGTTGAATGTTTGTCAATAGTTAGTTGATAGTTAGTTGAGCATCTATAGATGAAGTGTAAACGTCCACTAAAACCTGGAAAGTCTGACTACGAGCGCTCGAGCAATATCAACATGTGATGCCATCTTGAAAACTGGGTATTCCTCTTCCCCTCTCATAGCCTGTGAGTGCCCTTCCCGCCAATACCCCGTCTCAGGAACGCCCCAAGAGTCCCGCTGCTGCCCCCCGCGGGGGAAAAGGGAAAGCCCGGGGCAAGAAGGGCAAAGGTGGCAAGGCCAAGCCTGAACCCCCTGAAGAGACTGACCCCAGGAAGCTGGAGTTGCTCAACTGGGTAAATGACTTCATAGGCAATGACCAATACATTTGATAAAACATGATGAAAGCCATTCAAGCCACACACCTCTCTACTATATAATCAAGCATGTCTGGTGAGTCCGATATGAAACCTGTGGAGGAGGGGGATGGGGTAGAATGTTGCCAGAGGTTGCTGAACGGATCATCCATCCATGTTTTTGTTCATCCCACAGGTGAACTCTCTAGAGCAGGCCATGATGGATGCTCTGGTGCTGGACAGGGTGGACTTTGTCAAGCTGCTGATTGAGAACGGGGTCAACATCCACCACTTCCTCACCATTCCTCGCCTGGAGGAGCTATACAACACGGTGACGCCCCATCTGGTTACACCCACCTGGTTACACCCCACCTGGTTACACCCACCTGGTTACACCCCACCTGGTTACACCCACCTGGTTACACCCACCTGGTTACACCCTACCTGGTTACACCCACCTGGTTACACCCACCTGGTTACACCCTACCTGGTTACACCCACATGGTTACACCCACCTGGTTACACCCACCTGGTTACACCCTACCTGGTTACTCACATCTCAAAAGCATCTATATCCCCTTGAAAATGTTGAAATATTTGAAGTATCAGATTTCTAAGAACACTGTATTGTTGAGCGTGGGTTGAGTTACTTGCACAATAAAATCTGACCAATTATACAGTAGGTGATGATAACCTAATGTTTCATTTTGTTGTGTGTAATCTCCTGATTTGGAATTTGAATAATGAGAAGAGTAGTCGGCATGGTACTGTATGAATGAAAAGGTTGACCATAGAATGGAACATCTGGAATGGAACAAAGACAGAAAATATCACATCAGTGACCAATGGTTTCTCTTTGCCTATGACTTTTGTCAGCAATGTTTAAAAATGTTAAATCCCCCAGTTGCCATATCATTACCATATAGCTTAACTTCTGCATGTAGATTTGTGGTCTTAATCTTAATCTGCCTCAGCCAAATGCACTTAAGTAAAGAGACACAAAGCATGCAAGCCATTGTAAAAGTAGATGTCAGGTCGGGTCAACATTTTATTGCTTTTATGAGCCAGAGCAGGTGGTTGTCATGTGTCATGTGTCAATGTATTTAGTATTTCTATGTCTTAAAAATGACTATGTGTCATAAAATTATTTTAAACTATAAATGTTTCTGTCCTTTTCAGAGGCTGGGACCTACAAATACACTGCACTTTGTTGTCAGGGATGTAAAAAAGGTAATTGACAATAATATTAAATGTGTGAGTCTGCTAATTTCCAAAATTGATAGTTCACATTCAAAGAGCAAACAAAACAGAATGGAATGGACTATATTGGGGAAAATAGCACCACAGACATTTTATCAATCCTTTGTGATTACAGTAAGCTCATTGGATATTCAAAATATATGCCATCCTTCAATAAAAATAAAAAGGGGTGAATATCATCTAAGTCCAGAAAATTATCTTTAAAGCATTTTATAAAGATCAGGGAAAGCCTGAACTGATTCACATTACAGTAGGCTAATGATGATTATGTGATGTTTCAGGGAAATCTTCCACCCGATTACCAGATAACCTTAATTGACATTGGTCTGGTTCTGGAGTTCCTCATGGGCGGAGCTTATCGCTGTAAATACACCAGGAAGAGCTTCCGCACCCTTTACAACAACCTCTATGGCTTAAAAAGAGTATGGAACTATTCACATTCAATCAATACTATTCATATCAATCAATACCTACTGTTACTTGACTTTCATAAATAGCTGTCTTCCCGACTTTTATTTTTTCACAGCCCAAAGCTCTAAAACTGCTGGGAATGGAGGTTTGTCTATTGTCTGTCTATTGATGTGTACTGCTTCCACAATGTATGTACACAACCATCAATTGAATCTCAACATATATCTCAACATATGTCAGTCGAAACATAACATTTGACGTCTCCATTTGTCCAAACTAGGATGATGACCCACGGCCAAAGGGCAAGGGGAAGAAAAACAAGAAGAGGAAAGAGGAGGAGCTGGACATCGATGTGGATGACCCTGAGGTCAGCCGCTTCCAGTACCCTTTCCACGAACTGATGGTGTGGGCAGTACTGATGAAACGCCAGAAGATGGCACTCTTCTTGTGGCAGAGAGGGGAGGAAGCCATGGCGAAGGCCTTGGTGGCCTGTAAGCTCTACAAGGCCATGGCCCACGAGTCTTCACAGAGTGAACTGGTGGAAGACATCTTCCAGGATCTGGAAAACAACTCCAAGTAAGTTCTCTTGAATCTGTACTTGAGAACTTGCCAGCTCTTTTTCTAGCCCCACACTAACACAACAAGCATCAGCCTCTGGACCAGCTGGTTACCATTGCTGTAGGACTAGAATTTCTAATAAATGAAAACTGTGTTTGTCATCCTTTCCCAGAGAGTTTGGTCAGCTAGCCTATGAGCTTCTGGACCAGTCCTATAAGCACGATGAGCAGGTGGCCATGAAGCTGCTGACTTATGAACTGAAGAACTGGAGCAACTCCACCTGTCTGAAGCTGGCGGTGGCTGCGAAGCACAGAGACTTCATCGCCCACACCTGCAGCCAGCTGCTGCTGACCGACATGTGGATGGGCTGCCTGCGCATGGGCAAGAGCAACGGCTTGAGAGTGGGTCCAATAGTATTCTAGTATTAACTGTCATCAGGTATTTTTCCCTCCATGGGATTGCTCACATAAAACGCTGTCACTGATTCATCAGCTGGGCTGTAGATACAGTCCCAAGAGACATTGGGCAATGGAAACATCACCTGTTATGGCTGACTTGGAGTTTAGAAGTGTTGTACACAACCCAGTATTATACGTGTTATTAAGTAAGGTTCTATGGATTTTGCATTGTAATATATAGTCTTGACCAGTTTTACTTAAAAGTGTCCTAATTTCTTTGATTTCTAGGTGATTCTGGGCATTGTTTTTCCTCCTTCGATTCTGCTGCTGGATTTTCGGCTTGGAGAAGAAGTGAACTACCAAGCCTCAGCTGACAATGAAGAAATGAAGGAGAAAGAGGATGACAACAAATCCAGCAAGGTATCCACAGATGACCATCCACCACACCAGTGATTCATGCATATTCTAAATAGTTCTGGAATCAGATATGTAATGTGAATTCCTGACCAATAGACACTGACCGTGCTTTCAGGACAGCACTGACGCAGTGTCCAAAAAGGGGGATGAAGAGGACAGCCACAAGAAACAGAGGAGAGTTCCAATCGGAAAGAAGATATATGAATTCTACAACACCCCTTTCACCAAGTTCTGGTTCAACACTGTAAGCAGATTTATGATAAACATCCTAAATATGCAGAC
Source organism: Borostomias antarcticus (assembly GCF_949987555.1). Classification (NCBI taxonomy): domain Eukaryota; kingdom Metazoa; phylum Chordata; class Actinopteri; order Stomiiformes; family Stomiidae; genus Borostomias; species Borostomias antarcticus. Next base: position 5,393,872 of record NC_140237.1, read on the forward strand.
ACATTTCTTTCATCTTTCTGCCAACGTTAGACAATTAACCTTCAACATCATGGGGTTCCCCATATCCATGAATGACTGTGTTATTTGCTATTCAGATCACCTACTTTGCATACCTTATGTTATATAACTACATCATCTTGGTGAAGATGGAGCGCTGGCCCTCCTTACAAGAGGGTATCGTCATCTCTTACATCATCACTCTGGGACTGGAAAAAGTCAGACAGGTAAAGTGAAGAAAGACTTAAATGGATTCTGAGGGCATGTATTTTTAGTCTATTGTAAATGTGTATCGAGGATAACTGTGCCATTGTTCCTCCAACCCCTCTCTCTCTCTCGCCCCAGATCCTGATGTCAGAGCCGGGGAAGCTGAAGCAGAAGATCAACGTGTGGCTGGAGGAGTACTGGAACATCACGGACCTGGTGGCCATCTCCGTGTTCCTGCTGGGGCTGATGCTGCGCCTGCAGAACGAGCCCTACATGGGCTGGGGCCGGGTCATCTACTGCATCGACATCATCTTCTGGTACATCCGCGTGCTGGACATCTTCGGGGTCAACAAGTACCTGGGACCCTACGTCATGATGATCGGGAAAATGGTGAGATTCGCTTGAGTTGGATGTCAAATGTTTGGTATTTTATTGGCCATAGGTATGGCCTAATCAATATTCAATGCAAGATTTTTAAAAAGTGATACAGTAAGCCTAGCCATATATGGCTATGAGTCCATAGTACTCAGGTGCTATGTTGCAAGTCTGTTTTGAATATACATGTAGATTTCATCTGTATAGTTACAGTGTCATCAGTAGCCTAATTCAAGTTTCATATCAGGAGTGTCAAGGATGACACAACATGCTTATTCTCAGCTTCGATGCCTGACATCATGGGTGTCCCCTCCCTGTGTTTCAGATGATTGACATCCTGGGTGTCCCCTCCCTGTGTTTCAGATGATTGACATCCTGGGTGTCCCCTCCCTGTGTTTCAGATGATTGACATGCTGGGTGTCCCCTCCCTGTGTTTCAGATGATTGACATGCTGGGTGTCCCCTCCCTGTGTTTCAGATGATTGACATCCTGGGTGTCCCCTCCCTGTGTTTCAGATGATTGACATGCTGTACTTTGTGGTGATCATGCTGGTGGTGCTGATGAGCTTCGGCGTGGCGCGGCAGGCCATCCTGCACCCGGACGAGGAGCCCACCTGGCGCCTGGCCAGGAACATCTTCTACATGCCCTACTGGATGATCTATGGAGAAGTGTTTGCGGACTCGATAGACCGTAAGACTAGAATTCATAGTAAGATTCTGTTTCCTGTTTCATGGGCGGATGATCCGTTCTATTCTAATCCTCATGACCGTGCTGTCACCCAGTGCAACCTCTGCTCTTAATCTCTGTGCCTTTCCCCACATTTGACTACTCCCACTCCTTTAATATTACTGTGATTACACTGTGTGTGTGTGTGTGTGCGTGTGTGTGTGTGTGTGTGTGTACGTGTATGTGTGTGTTCGCGCGCGTGTGTGTGTTTGTGTACACGTGTTTTTTTTTGTTCCTTTGCTCCCTCTGCTGGTACATTCACACAGTTCCTTAGGAATATAACAAATAGGAATACAGTAAAAGAGGCTTTCCCCCTGTTAAAATTGGTTACATTCCTTTTGACGCTTAATACAGTCACATTAACATGCAATCAAGATTTTAAAGGAGATTAAGAGTGCTACAGGTGAATGTAATGTGTCTTTGTGCCAGTTTAGAGAGGAAAGGGGTCAGGTCATGTTCATTTAAAAATACATAACTGGTCATATGGCAGTTGAACTAAAGCAAAAAATGACTAATAATCAATAATCAGAACTAACGAATCCACAATGTTTCTGTGTAGCTTATTGAATAATGACTGAATTAACATCAACATGAATCCGTTAACCAAAATAATTTCTTTCATTATGTAAAATATATTGCCCTTTAATGATGATCATCTGCCTGCTAGAAATATTATCATGAAGTGATATTCTTTTTGGGGATTTTTGCCTGGAGGAAGACAGCATGGACGATTAATCACTTTGCAATTCAAAGTAAAGCACCAGAGAAAATCTATTTAACTACTGATCCAAACGGTGGATGTAATAATGAGCATTTGGATTTGTATTGCTGCACATGAATTTGACACAAGTAAGGCATTATTTTAAATTAATTTGAAGCAAATATCAAACACAGATGCACAGTCCTCCAAGCAAAAGGGTTTTGGATGACTGGTTGATTGTTGCCTGGTTGTTGTTGTTGTTGTTGTTGTTCCACTGTTCTCTTTTCTCTCTTTTTTTTCTTCTCTTTTTCTTCTTCTTTTTTTTTTACCTCCCTTTCATCGTTGATTGATAGTCTATGCTATGGAAATCAATCGTAAGTATCTGTATAATCCTCTTATTCAAGCACACTCTTACAGTACATTATCTAGTACCCCAAAACAATGCTCAGTTACATATTTACTTATTTACTTCAACCGATGTAAGAAAGATACATGTATTTGTTGTTTGTTTTGAAGTCCAATATAATCAGGTCATTATGCTAACAACTGGAATGGTACTTACTTCCCTACTTACTTAGTAATGGGTAAAATATTGAGCAATAATTGATTATATTAATTATATGAACAATTAGAGGTTCAGTTAACTAAATTAATACAAAATACTACTTTCAACCCATGATTCCCAGCACCATGTGGTGATAACTTGTATGATGAGGATGGGAAGAAACTGCCCCCTTGCATCCCTGGCGCCTGGCTCACTCCTGCTCTCATGGCCTGTTACCTTCTGGTGGCCAACATCCTGCTGGTGAACCTGCTCATCGCTGTCTTCAAGTAAGTCATGACTACGACACATGCAGTACTGCACCAAAAGGACAATACCAAGTCTTTGATTGTATTTTTTCAACAACTACCAGTCTTACTTGTTCAAACACACTTGCGGTATCTACAGTACCACAAAGTGTCATGAGGTTAGTTTTCAACCTTACAAAATGTGTTTGGTCATCAGCAACACGTGTTCTATAATTGTTGCATTCAAATGCTCAAATAATAATTCACAAGTTTTAAGACACAGCAAACCGCTGACTCTTAACTTACCCTGCCTCTGACAGCAACACCTTCTTCGAGGTCAAGTCCATCTCCAACCAGGTGTGGAAATTCCAGCGCTATCAGCTGATCATGACTTTCCATGACCGGCCGATCCTTCCTCCTCCCCTCATCATCTTCAGCCACATCTACATCGTCCTCAAGCGCCTCTGCTGCCGCTGCAAGAGGAGACCAGAGGGCGAGCAGGACGACACCGACAGAGGCCTCCGTGAGTGACTGCTTCATCAAACACTAGAGTTGGAACAGCTACAGGGTACCAACACTTTGGAAGCCTGAACAGCAATGGAAGCAATGCGCTTTGTCCTCAAACTCAGATCGCATTACAGTGAATACAATACCTGCCATCAAAACATCAAGACAAAACAAAATAAACTAGGGCTGCGAGCAGCAGTGAGCGGGCCCTCGCACCCCATGCGTGTCGGGGTGTGGCGCCGTTAAAGGGTGTGCTATTTCGGTGTGCAGTACTGAGAGAAACTTTCTGTCACCAGTAGGTGGCGCTCTAAGCGTGACTCAATACCGAAGCATAGATGTGTTCAGGACGGTACCTTGATGAAGCGTGAGAAATGTTGAGTAAATTGGATAACGTATGTAGGAGTTATGAGGACTTCCTGTTTCACCGATAGGTGGTGCTATAAGTATGATGCAATACTGACACATAGATGTGTTCAGGACAGAACCGTCATGAAGCGTGAGATATATCGGACAAATTGGATAATGTATGCAGGAGTTATGAGGACTTCCTGTTTCACCAATAGGTGGCGCTATAAGTATGACGCAATACTGACACATAGATGTGTTCAGGACAGAACCGTCATGAAGCGTGAGATATATCGGACAAATTGGATAATGTATGGAGGAGTTATGAGGACTTCCTGTTTCACCAATAGGTGGCGCTATAAGTATGACGCAATACTGACACATAGATGTGTTCAGGACAGAACCGTCATGAAGCGTGAGATATATCGGACAAATTGGATAATGTATGGAGGAGTTATGAGGACTTCCTGTTTCACCAATAGGTGGCGCTATAAGTATGACGCAATACTGACACATAGATGTGTTCAGGACAGAACCGTCATGAAGCGTGAGATATATCGGACAAATTGGATAATGTATGGAGGAGTTATGAGGACTTCCTGTTTCACCAATAGGTGGCGCTATAAGTATGACGCAATACTGACACATAGATGTGTTCAGGACAGAACCGTCATGAAGCGTGAGATATATCGGACAAATTGGATAATGTATGGAGGAGTTATGAGGACTTCCTGTTTCACCAATAGGTGGCGCTATAAGTATGACGCAATACTGACACATAGATGTGTTCAGGACAGGACCGTCATGAAGCGTGAGATATATCGGACAAATTGGATAATGTATGGAGGAGTTATGAGGACTTCGTGTTTTATGGCGAAATGTCAAACTTTAGCGGGGCGCCACGGCAAGGGTGTGTGGTGAAAACTCAATTTTTTTGATAACTTTTGATCACAAAGGTCTTAAGATGAAGCCGACCCGATATGAAGTTGATGGGATGAAATCTCTAGGAGGAGTTCGTCGAAGTACGAGGCATGGAAATGGTCAAAACAAGGACAAAATGGCACATTAAAAGCAAAATGGCGGACTTCCTGTTGCATGTTGGGTATAGCTCCAAGAGACATTTTAGTGTGGCTCGATGAAATACATATGCCCACCGAATTTCGTTCGCCTACATCAAACTGAAAGGTGGGGCTCGCCATTTTAAACTTTCCAGGGGGCGCTCTTGAGCCGTTTTGCCACGCCCATTTCCGTCACCCATGAAATATCCGATTTACACCGGGACTGATGTATCTGCAAAGTTTCATCCGTTTTCATCGATGTTTAGACCGCCAAAAAGGCATTTGTTTGGGGAGAAGAAGAAGGAGAAGGAGAAGGAGAATAATAATCCTTCGAGTTTCAATAGGGCCTCGCACCGCCAGTGCTCGGGCCCTAATAAATGATCATTACCTCCCAATCACTTACCCAGCTCCAATTGGTAATATTTCTTTGTGTTTTTAACAGAACTTGTTCTGAATGCAGAGGAGCTGAAGAATCTGTATGAGTTTGAGGAGCAGTGTGTGGAGGAATACTTCCGTGAGAAAGAGGATGAGGAACAATCCTCCAACAATGAGCGCATTCGAGTCACATCTGAGAGGTATGGTCACAGCCCTGGTCACATCTGAGAGGTATGGTCACAGCCCTGGTCACATCTGAGAAGTATGGTCACAGCCCTGGTCACATCTGAGAGGTATGGTCACAGCCCTGGTCACATCTGAGAAGTATGGTCACAGCCCTGGTCACATCTGAGAGGTATGGTCACAGCCCTGGTCACATCTGAGAGGTATGGTCACAGCCCTGGTACTGTATCTATGAAGCTCCATCACTAAAAACACATGCCATGCTCATTTGGCAGATATGTCATGGAAGATGGATGGATGTAAAATGTGTAGTGCATTAGGTTTAGTTTACTCAATACAACCATGCCAATGGACCAGACCAAACGTTACTCTGAGGGAAATCAAAATAACGTAAATCAAAGGCACCTTATGTACTTACAACTACTTTAATGTTTGCCACAGGTCTAGTATATGGTGCTAGTGTGCTGAGAAGAAACACGTGTTCTGCATATCAGAAGGTTATCACTAACAGTGTTGATTGGTGCCCTCAGGGTGGAGAACATGTTTATGCGCCTGGAGGAGGTGAACGAGCGGGAGCACTCCATGAAGGCCTCCTTGCAGACGGTGGACCTTCGTCTGGCCCAGCTGGAGGAGTTCTCCGGACGCATGATGAATGCCCTGGAGAAGCTGGCCGGGGTGGACCACGCGGACCTGGTCCGGACCCGCTCCGGCAGCTCGTACATGGGCGAGCCCGCCTCCCTGCTTCGCCACAGCAGCATCAACAGCGCCGACGGGTACAGCCTCTACCGCTACCACCTGGACATCAATGACGAGCGCCATTCTGAGCACGGGGACAAAGAGACCAGGCTGAGTCCGGAGAGGAAGGGCAGCCTGACCGGGAGCAGCCCCGTGACCGGCGGCAGCCCCGCGGTCAAGGAGTACGGGGCCACGCTGGACGTGGTGAGACCCCGGGTGAGGTCTCGCTCCAACTCCACCGTCGACATCCTCATCTCTCCTTGCGAGGCGGGGAAACAGGAACGTCCAGCTGCCGCTCCTGAAGGACGGCCACCGAAGCCCGGTCCAGAAGTGATGGATGCTGCTCTGGAGAAGGCGGGGGTGGCCATGGAGAAGATCAAACTGGAAGCGGCCATTTCATACCCCCTGGAGAGGTCCAAGACACTCCAATACCGCCCCTCTGAGACCCCCAGTCACTCCCCCTCCTTCAGCCGGAGATCCATGAGTAGCATGGTTTACAACCCTGTAGAGGCTCCAGATATAGCAGTTTGGGCCACGAACAGCTCCCTAACAGAGCAGGGGAACAGGTCTCCTATCATGGGTCACTGGGCATCCCGGTTTGAGTACAAAGTCCATCCGTGTCCGTTTGGCCACTCACCCAAAGTATCGATGGAGAGGGCCACTGGGACTTCACCCACCTCCAGCCAAACTACAGAGGAGGTAGAGGTGAAGGAAAACATGTCATGTAGTGAACAAGAGCCAGGGAAGGCTGTGGGCCAGCAAGATGGGGGGCAGAAGAGGGAAGCCAAGGAGAGCAATGAGGCTAAGATGGCCGAAGACGCCAAGGACAGCGATCATCTGTTAGTGGCTGAGGACAGGACGTATCCATCGCTGAGGTCAAAGAGCTTGAACACAAACCCCAGGAAGGCAAAGGCTAGCGGGGAGTGTCTGCAGACACCCAGGGCAGCAAGCAGCGTCAAAGACTTGGTGGCAGCATTCGCTGGGTCTGGGGACAAACAAGACAGAGAGAAAAGAGCTGGATCCAAGGACCCCACGCCATGCAGAGAGTACTGATGCTGGCTGGGGTAACTTGTGGTGGGTGTAACAGATTATTGTGTTAACTGTTAAAGGGAAAATATACATGATCCATTCATTCAGGGACTGATATGGTGATGCTGATGTTTTTGGTACATGATGGCAACTGCAATCTGATCCAAGAAATGTGTCAGAAAGCTGTGTACATTCACTAATCTATCAGGGTATGTGATATTTCATTATACTAGTACATCTGTGAATTTTTTTCAGTCAAACCATTGAAAGTCTATAGAGGGATTCGTCACACCAAAGTTCTTGTTTAGACAGCTCTGTGTAAATGGGGGACATGCTTTGAATACAGAATTTCTCTTGAATCTTTACATTTGTATCAGTATTGTTAATGTGTGTCTCATGGCAAATTATCAAGCAAGAAAGTCATTGTATTAATCGTAAAATATTTTTTTTGTTTTTGGAGACATCTTTTTTTGACATTTTGCTGACATGTTTAAATGGGAACAAAGGGAAATGATAACTACCTCTGTGTAAAGCAGATAGAGGTTTCATTCTGAAATAAAGAGTACTGTATATTCAGCAAATAAACCAATGAAAATTACGTTAATTTATCTGTATAAATGAAAATGCCCACATTTGCAGCAATATACAAAGTACAAAGATAGAGAACTTACAATGAATAAAAAACAAAAGTTATTTATTCTTTATACAATATCAGTTCACACTGTAATTAGATTGATATGTTATGTGGACAAAAAAGTCAGGGAAGACAAATTAACAAGTTCCTTACAAAGTATGCCGGAAAAGCTCGATAGATGTCTTTCAGATTTGAGTCAGAATGTCAAAGCAATGGACCACTTTCATTGTTACTCTGTGATAGAAATTATTCTATGATATTGGTGTATATATATATATATATATATATATATATATATACATACATGCTTCATGATGGTTCCATGAATGTTATTGATCACTACTGCAAGGAAAGAACAAGTCTATCAAACACATTAAGTAAATGTAACTCAAGCAATCACATAACTTTCAGTGGAACAAGTGGAACAAGTTGTCTCTGTAGCATAATCAGAACACAGGTTACGGTACAACATCCACAAGTATGAAATAACTTGACTATCTTTTACCCAAACTGATTTAAGCTTTTGTAAAATATTGATATGTGTAAAATAAAGGATGTAAAATCCTCAGTCGATATCTGAGGCATACGTGTAATTAAAAAAAGGGAATTATTAAAATGTATTTATAGCAATATGAATTGTCCATTGTTCATTTTTAAAAGTAAATGGGTCTTCAATACTTGGATTATTTGAAAATGCAACATACAATAATAATACAATCATGATCTTTACGTCACAATTCTGGGTTGAAAATTAAATGAGTGCTTTCTTATGTAATTTCTTTAAATGAAGGAGTGGTACAGACATACATTAGTTTTACCTTCAACTATCATTGACAATTGAACTGACAATGACAAGATCAAATCTGTATTCGTAAAAAGCACCTTGTTTCCGAAAATTCATCCACACTGACAATCTGACACACGCACGCACGCGCACACGTGCGCGCACACACACACACACACACACACACACACACACACACACACACACACACAGAGAGAGAGAATAAAGTGCAGCTGGAGAAGAGTAATACTGCTGCAGTAGTTTTGTAAACACAATTGTTTAACATTTGTAAAAGGAATAGAAAACAATGACTATATAGAATCATAATATGAATGGTAATAAAATTAGTCAACTTATTTCTGCGATCTAAGAGCAAATATAAGCATGCATTAAGTGGTTCTCCTATGGTTTCACAAGCACTTTCAGAGTAATGAGTCCAATGTTGTATGGAGTAATACAAAAATATAATACCGTTAACCATAATAAAATTTGCATTAAACACATGACAGTACACGGATGTTTTCGCTTGCTGCTGCTTCAATAAGCACTTGTATGAGTATCTGCTACAAAGGTTGTTGGTTTTTGTTTCAGGAAGGACTGTTGAGTCAAAACAGTGCTGAGGGCAAGGCCATTTTCAGTGAATGGAATGCAAGAAAGTCTGAAGTCCTACAAAAAAACATTCAAGGCTTTAAAAAGACACTTAAAGCAGTATGAGGGATCCCCTCCAACTCAAATCCCAAATGTTAAGTAGACATTGGCTTTGGTCAGTGGTTTTAAATCTAATCAGTCTTCAATATGCAGGGCAGAGGCCTGAATACCTTTACTTGCTATGTAGTATTGCACGCTATAGAAGAAACATCTGTTCTACAGTGTAATATAGTTCCTGTTCTAATACAGTGCAGTGAGTGGGAGAAAACTTGAAATAAAGACCAATATGTTCCTAAAATGGAAAACAAATCTAAATGAATCCTTGCTCTTCATCAATTCTTACTATCTGAGAATGACATGAGATAATGAGAAGTCCTATTGAGTTCTAAGACTGGCCGTTGTCAGTGAAAGTGCTACAGTAGCAGTGAGCCTCCTGGAAGCCTCACTATTGTCAGAAATGGCTGGACCTTAAGTTGTCCTGGACAACGCGCACTCCATCGCCACATTCCACCTTTACATTTGTTGACAAAGCAGATCAATAAATTCAATCGATGAAATATCAGTTAAATCTCCAGTGCTCACATGACTAAATAAAAAATGATGACAAATGTACAGTGCTTGCCAGAACAAAAAGTGAAACACACCATGATGATGCAATCGGCTTTGGTAAAAAAATTAAACAGAAGTGACTTTTTCTTCCTAATGATCAGCATGCCCAGTTCATGCTGTCATGTTGCATTTTCACAGGCGTTTTCCTGTCATGACTTGTCTTCTTCTTCTCCAGAGACTGGCCCGTGATATACTTCCACGCAAAGCATCTCTTTCCATCCTTCGAGGGCAAATCTCTTTGCAAAAAGATGTTGGCAGAAAAATGAAAAAAGGTTCACTTTGCAAAAGGTTAGGTTAGGGAGGCAGCTTTAGCTAAATCAAAAGCGAGCAAATGGCAGAGTTCCCGGGGGTCTTGGAGAACCTAGTGAGGGTGTCAGCAGTCATAGCTGGAGGAGGGGGACACACACGGGGGTCTGGGGAAGAGACTCCCTTCAGGAAGGAGCTTCAGGTAAAACCAGCACTGGGAGAATTCCTTCATTTCATTTTTTATTTTGGTTCTTTTGGTTCTAATTCTTTCAAAAAGAGACCCCTGTCCTCTTCCGGAGGCCCCTACAGAACACCCAGCTCCTCAGGAGCAGCAGCGGCAGAGTGGCCCTGCCCTGGCGCCAGGGGTGTGTGTGTGTGTGTATGTGTGTGTGTATGCAGGGACAAGAACAGAGGAGGTCAGTCAATGCGGAGGATCCCACTAGAGCAGCGAACACCTGAAGAAGCTGCTCTTCTTGGAGCGGTTCTCTGTGATCTTGACAGGACCTCCACCGCCTGAGGGGTTGGTCTCGTTCTGAGAGAGAGAGAGAGACGAGAAGCAGACATTAGGACACATGCTGTATAACTCCCATCATACACACAGGATGAGCTTTGGTCAAAGAAGAACTCAACTGTCATTGGTCAAAGAAGAACTCACTGTCATTGGGGAAGTGAACTGTCTGTCAGCTAATGCAGAATAATGAAGAGCGCTCACCAGTTTCCTGTTGAGTCTTGTCATGATGTCTCTGCCCAGTGTGAAAAACGCCTGTTCAAAGTAACACAAATGCTTTACGGGTGAGTGGTTTTGCAAAACATACTGTTTATTGTACTTCCCATTAGAAACAGAACTAAAAGAGGATCAAATGAGTATCCCAACTCACCTCTTCCACATTTATGCTGGATTTTGCACTGGTTTCTAAGAACTTGATCCCATAGTCGATTGCCAACTGACGTGTAAAAAAAAAAAATATATAAATAAATAAATAAATAAATAAATAAATAAATAAATAAATAAATAAATAAATAAATAAATATATATATATATATATATATATAAGCGTCATCACTGTAAATCTGAAACAGTCATGTATATGAACATATTTACAATGCTGAAAAATGATTTAAAACAAAATGTTGCTAACAATGAAAAAGTGGTGTATTTTGACATTTAATGTAGGCCTGCATTCCAGACATGCAGCACAAGCACAAATACATGCTTACTAAAGAGCCTTGCTTAGTGCATCCGTACCTTCTCTCCTCTCTCTCTGGACACCTGTCTCTTGTCATTCATGTCACATTTGTTCCCCAGGATCATTCTCTCCACATCTGAGGAGGCGTGCTATGAGGAGCACAGAGGAGACATCAGAACAGGTTCCAGTCCCTCTCCTAAATACATCTTCCTGAGCATTCTGAAGGCTAGATGACAGCCCAAGATCTTTTGTTAATTTGAATCCTAGAACGGATCAACAGTGCCTTTTTTGTCATAAGATATAATACATACATTTGTCACAAGATGGCAGCATTGTATATAGAAAGTTCAGTCTGTGTTTATTAGTGGGTCCACCTCAATGATGTCAGGAAGCCTTGCTAAGTAAGGCCGTGTTCACACTAGACTAAATGACTAGCTACACAGTCATGTATTTGAATGTGTTCATTAACTGTCCTCACCAAATAAACCAATAAAATAAAATAAAATAAATAGACACACTAGACAGCCAGTGCCTTTTTTTACATGCAACCCTATGGGAAAAGGCAAAAGGGGAGACACTACAGTTGAATAGGATTTTTTTTCCTTTAAATATATCCTCATGAATTTTTACCAGTTTAATCTTCACATCAAGAGAAATATTTTTTGTATTACACTTTCTCTCTAAAAAAAAAAAGGTATGCAAATTAGGCAATAATTCATTAAATATGCGTGAATTAGCATATATTTCGGTACCTACTATCTAAACAATGGATGAATTCTGGCTTAAAGTTTTACTTTTGTTCTGACAATATACTAAAAACTTTAATATTTACAGTGGGGTTTGTGAATACAAGCCTATTTTCAAAAGATATTGATAAAATACTGCATACACCCATTACAAATAAATTGTTGGCGTATTTTTAGACGGGAAATGCAACCTAAAATGAAAAGACAACAAGATATTCACAATTCCTGCTCTACATATTTGCAGAATACATCTGAGAATCAGTATGTAAAGTTTAGTGAATGCACCTGCCCTGGAAGTTGAGATAGCAGGTACCGAGTGATGTCAGGTACAGTACTGAACAAACATAATTTTAAGAAATTAAAAGCATTATGAATTCAGATGTTCATTTCACAGGTATAACAATTTGAAAAATAGCAGTTTTAATCAAGTCTAGCCATTTCTCTGTTAATGTAGTGATAGTATACATGTTATAGTAGAATAATATAGAAAAATCTGAAAATCGAAGTTGGGAAGAAAAAACACAATTTTGACTGTAATGTCTCCCCTTAAAAAGTGCAGCTGCCACCGCCTTTTCAGATGAATTTTGTTTAACTTTTCAGAAAAGCACTGTGTGATGTCAAGTGCCTTTCTGACAGCTGACCAATCAGGATGAGGAAAATTGGTAGGCTACGCGGCTCCAAACTTTGTGGCAGCTTTTTGATCAATTGTGCCTCAAAAATAATACAGCAGTCTACAATAAAACATAATTGATAAGCTGTAGATCACATAGTGAACGCTCGTCCTACCAAAGCTATAGCCAAATGATCCGGGGCTAGCTAGCATAACCGCGGAGGATGTGTCTTTCTTACAGATGTTGTGGTAGCGTACATCTGTCACATCTGCCGGTTGTGGTGGGCTACATCCCTCGGCAGCTGAATGACCCTAGCTAGTGGATACAGTGTCACCGTGTCTATTGTACATATCTGCCACATATGTAAATACAAATGTATATCTCACCCCCGGATTTTTATTTATTTATCTATAGCATGTACAAATAACCCCACTCCCACTGTTGTATTTCTTGTTGTATTTACATGTTCCTATTTTTTCCGAGAGCAAAGATTTTTAAAGTTAGCATATTGTACCCACTTTCCAACTCTTCATTGTGAATTAAGAAACAAAATTTAAAATGACAAGCGTTACACAGACCCTACCCGTCCCCATCCCTAACTTAGTTACCAGTGCCCCCAAAAGAAGATGGATTAAGTAGCCAACCGGTTGAGCCACTTGTGATTGCCATTTCACACTACACAGTTATATGAGTCACAAACGATCCATTTACGAGGTTGTGATATGCCCCGTACTGCTGTTGGCCACGGATGATATCATGTACCCACCAACGCTGGTCAGGTACAGTAGCCTACCCTCCTCCTCCCCCTCAAACGCCAAAGCCAATGCGAGTACTAATTCATTTGCCATAATTTGCTATAATTTTAGCTGATGGCTATTAATTTATAATAGGCTCGGCCCTATGTAATATTACTAATTTAGTTGACGTTAAGGATGATTTTGATAACAGTTGTGTCAATGTTGGCTAGCAAGTAGGCTATGATTCCCGTTGTTAAGGTTACAGAACACTCGCGTAGAGAACGCTGAAAAGGCGCAGAGTAAAGTAAGTAATACTTTTGAGAACCAATGTTTCTCGGGCCTCATGGCCCATAGGGCAGGAGCCGGTCTCCTGTTTCTGTAGCCTGAGGCAGCTTGATGTACAGTACAAGTCCACCCCCTGGACATGACGCTAGTATGCTAGCAGCTCAGCGGCTTTGCCGTTAGAGTGTCCGCCCTGAGACTGAGAGGTTGTGAGTTCGATCCCTGGCTGAGTCATACCAAAGACCATAAAAATGGTACCCGATGCCTCCCTGCTAAGCACTCAAGGGCATCAACGGTTGGATTGGGGTAAGTCCCTTCAAAAAGAGTCCTAATTTAACTAACCTCCTCTATGTTCCGGATCCAATTCTTGATGTTTTCAAAGGACTTCTCATTTGTGATGTCATACACCAGCATGATTCCCTGAAAGACAAAGGGAAGGAAATGAAATACGAAGTGACACACATTGTGACAGACCTGGAACACCCCCACTAGCGGCATTTAAACAAATTTAAACCTTATCTATATCACCTTTAACACTTAATGTTTGACATTGATTGAAACCATATAGCAAATACTATGGCACCTACAGTATGAGACCATCCAAAAATGTTGTCTAACACTCCCAATACACCTACAATAGATACAAGAATAAAGCGGCATTTCAGAACCATTCAGGTCGAACAAAATATTTTTGTTTCCTGTGTGTGAAGCCCAATGGTATTTAAGCTGACTAACGTTACAGGGTAAACTTACAGACAGACCACAGCTGGGAGACCGAGTGGAGGGAGGTCAAACCCCACAGAACAGCCAGGGTGTGACCAGCTAGGCTCACAGAAACAATACACACGCTTCTCCAGAAGAACAACACTACAACCAGCTAGGGTCACAGAAACAATACACACACTCCTCCATAAGAACAACACTAGAAACCGTGGGGGGTAGAGGCCAAAGGGTAGAACCCATATCTGCTATTCCCTCAGTGTTCCCCAAGAAATGGGTCAGGACTGTAAACATGCGATACCAAGGTAACATAATGAGGCCTAGTGAAACGGAGGGGTGTTGGCTTTCTAACCTTGGCTAGCCTGTGAGCAGTCCCTGTGCTGGAGTTCACTCCTCTGCATGTTCTGGGTAAAATGTTACAATGTTAAATGTTTATATGAGTATCTACTTTCCTCCAAATAAACATACAGTATTGCATCTAGCCCTATATTAGGGTTAAAACTATGGAACAAGTGGAAACTGTTTGAAAGGCAGGTTATACAGGTCAACTGTGACATAGGGGGTGATCAGTAATATCCTACGAGTCACACAATGCTAGTCCAACCAGAGAGGAGCGGGGGGGTGTTCTCACCATGGCCCCTCTGTAGTAGGCGGTGGTGATGGTCCTGAATCTCTCCTGGCCTGCAGTGTCCCTATGAGAGAGCAGAACACGGGTAAAGGGTCAGGATTGATCACATACAGCACAAGCGCATTAAGACCATTAAACACAGTCCTGCAAACAAGGAAGTCATGTCCAGAGGAACACACATCCTGTCAACGTAGGCTTCTGCCTGGTCAGCTTGGCTGCATTCATGCAGACAGGAAATGAGGTGATCTCATGTTGGTATTATAATTGAATAACTGAGCGGGTGATCTCTGTTTTAATTCAAATAATTTCTCCCCCTCACCATATAGATATTTGATTTTATTAGGTGGGCTAGCTTGTAAAAGTGTTTCTTTCTTTCTTTCTTATTATTCTCCCTGTTTTTTGTCTCCTTTATAACTTCTTCATACTTTGTGCTAGAAACTTAATTCAAACTTTAAAATGTTCACGATGTTTAGCTCTTTAACGGATGTATTCAGATTTTTTTTATAGTTTTTTTTAGTAATTTAACTTTTAATAGTAATTTTTGTGCCATTGAAACTGCTGGTGGAATGTTCAGTATCATTATGTTTTTAGAGTGGTGGCAGCTGTTGCTTTGAAAATATTTACACATTTTGTAAACTCCTGGTACTCCTACAGTTTTGAAAGCTCACACACTTATTATACATCAATAAATTATCATACACAACTGTGCTGATTCGTACAATGTAAGTATCTAAGCTGTGTGACTTATACTTTTCGCTGTATGATGATTTGTTCGGCAACTGCGCTCCCCATTGAAACGTATGGCGCTGCACTCTAGCTTTTGAGCTGCTAATTTAGCATTTTTACTCTTTTTCTAACTTGTCGCTATGCCTACAGTTTTAACAGCTCATACACATATTATATATCGAAACGTTCCCATAACTGTGCTGATTCGTACAATGTAAGTATCTAAGCCGTGTGACATAGTTTTCGCTGTATGACGATTTGTTCGGCAACTGCACTCTCCATTGAAACGTATGGGCCCACACTCTACCTTTTGAGCTGCTAATTTAGCATTTTTACTCTTTTTCTAACTCGTCGCCATGCCTACAGTTTTTAAGCTACACGGACATATCATAGCCTAAAATGTTCAGCATTTTCTCAGGATTCCTACGGTGTCAATATCTAGGCTGTGACCTTCATACTTTTTGAGCTGTCTGAAGCCCACATGCCTTTCCATTGACGTGAATGAGAGGATGCTCACAGTGTCAGTTGGGATTTGAATTTGGGGACATGTGCAGGCTCTCTGTACAGGCACCCTTTTATGACTACTGTGGTAGCATTCATATTCCTTCCTTCCTTCCTTCCATCCTCCATCCATCATTCCATCCATCCTTCCTTTCCTTCCCTTCCTTCCTTCCTTCCTTCCTTCCTTCCTTCCTTCTTTCCTTCCTTCCTTCCTTCCTTCCTTCCTTCCTTCCATCCTTCCTTCCTTCCTTCCTTCCTTCCATCCTTCCATCCTTCCTTCCTTCCATTCCTTCCTTCCTTCTTGCTTTCTTTCTTTCCTTCCTTCTTTCTTTCTTTCTTTCTTTCCTTCCTTCCTTCCATCCTTCCCTTCCTTCCTTCCTTCCTTCCATCCTTCCTTCTTTCTTTCTTTCCATCCTTCTTTCCTTCCTTCCATCCTTCCTTCCTTCCTCCTTTCTTTCTTTCTTTCTTTCTTTCTTTCTTTCTTTCCTTCCTTCCTTCCTTCCTTCCTTCCATTCTTCCTTCCATCCTTCCTTCCATCCTTCCTTCCTGACTTCCTTCCTTCCATCCTTCCTTCCTCCTTTCTTTCTTTCCTTCCTTCCTTCCTTCCATCCTTCCCTTCCTTCCTTCCATCCTTCTTTATTTCTTTCCATCCTTCTTTCCTTCCTTCCATCCTTCCTTGCATCCTTCCTTCCTTCCTCCTTTCTTTCTTTCTTTCTTTCTTTCTTTCTTTCTTTCTTTCTTTCTTTCTTTCCTTCCTTCCTTCCTTCCTTCCATCCTTCCTTCCTTCCTTCCATCCTTCCTTCCTTCCTTCCTCCTTTCTTTCCTTCCTTCCATCCTTCCTTCCTTCCATCCTTCCATTCTTCCTTCCATCCTTCCATCCTTCCTTCCTTCCTTCCTTCCATCCTTCCTTCCTTCCTTCCTTCCTTCCTTCCTTCCTTCCTTCCTTCCTTCCATCCTTCCTTCCTTCCATCCTTCCATTCTTCCTTCCATCCTTCCTTCCATCCTTCCTTCCTGACTTCCTTCCATCCTTCCTTCCTTCCATCCATTCCTTCCATCCATCTTTCTTTCTTTCATTCCATCCTTCCTTCCTTTCCCGCCTTCCATCCTTCCTTCCTTTCCTTCCTTCTTTCTTTCTTTCCTTCCTTCCATCCTTCCTTTCCATCCTTCCTTCCATCCTTCCTTCCATCCTTCCTTCCTTCCATCCTTCCTTCCATCCATCCTTCCTTGCCTTCCTTCCATCCTTCCTTCTTTCTTTCTTTCTTTCTTTCTTTCTTTCCTTCCTTCCATCCTTCCTTCCTTCCTTCCTTCCTTCCATCCTTCCTTCCTTCCTTCCTTTCCTTTCCTTTCTTCCTTCCATCCTTCCTTTCATTCCTTCCTTCATTCCTTCCTTCCATCCTTCCTTCCATCCTTCTTTCACTTCCTTCCATCCTTCCTTCCTTCTTTCTTTCCTTCCATCCTTCCGTTCCTTCCTTCCTTCCTTCCTTTCCTTCCTTCCTTCTTTCCTTCCTTCCTTCCTTCCTTCATTCCTTCCTTCCTTCCTTCCTTCCTTCTTTCCTTCCTTCCTTCCTTCTTTCTTTCTTTCTTTCTTTCTTTCTTTCCTTCCTTCCATCCTTACCTTCCTTCCTTCCTTCCATCCTTCTTTCTTTCCATCCATCCATCCATCCTTCTTTCCTTCCTTCCATCCTTCCTTCCATCCATCCTTCCTTCCTCCTTTCTCTTTCCTTCCTTCCATCCTTCCTTCCATCCTTCCTTCCTTCCTTCCTTCCTTCCTTCCTTCCTTCCTTCCTTCCATCCTTCCTTCCTTCCTTCCTTCCTTCCATCCATCCATCCCTTCCTTCCATCCATCTTTCTTTCCTTCCATCCTTCCCTTCCATCCTTCCTTCCTTCCTTCCTTTCCTTTCCTTCCTTCTTTCTTTCCTTCCTACCATCCTTCCTTTCCATCCTTCCTCCCATCCTTCCTTCCTTCCATCCTTCCTTCCATCCATCCTTCCTTCCCTTCCTTCCATCCTTCCATCCTTCCATCCTTCCTTTCCTTCCTTCCTTCCTTCCTTCCTTTCCTTTCCTTCCTTCCATCCTTCCTTCCTTTCCTTTCTTCCTTCCATCCTTTCATTCCTTCCTTCCTTCCTTCCATCCTTCCTTCCTTCCTTCCATCCTTCTTTCACTTCCTTCCATCCTTCCTTCCTTCTTTCCTTCCTTCCTTCCTTCCTTTCCTTCCTTCCATCCTTCCTTCCTTCCATCCTTCCTTCCTTCCTTCCCTTCCTTCCATCCTTCCTTCTTTCTTTCCTTCCATCCTTTCCTTCTTTCTTTCTTTCTTTCTTTCTTTCTTTCTTTCTTTCTTTCTTATATTCAAAGAAATATTCAGAATGACACTCTTTTTCAGGCTGCAAACTCATATTAATATATGTTCTCCTCTTTCAGCAATTGAACTCAATAAAACTATGAGTTATGATGAGTGGTCTAATCTATTTTTGAGTGTAGTACTAGCAGTACATTAAAGGGTTCCACATATGCTAATTTAACCTACTTTCTATCTCTACCTTTGGTCCCGAAAATGTGTTCTATAATGTCCTTTGGTCTGAATAAACATGTATTTATTTATCAGGGCTATTTTAGTATAAATAAAATTCAACCACTTATCCTTTCTTTCATCGCGTGGGAGGGAGTGGAGAGGCTTGTTTGTTAGAGAACAGCCAAGGACATGGCACCGTTTACCAAATTTAATGTCCATCCTCGTAGGAGAGACTGGAGACGCAAGGCTAGGTAAATGATAAGGTGGCGTACGCAACAATCTAAATATGCTAATCAGGGGCGAAGTATGCAAATTCTCAAAAAACGTGACTTCAGGGCACCCACTTCCGGAAAATGAAGCAATTGAAAGGAGGGGGGAGGGGGGGAAAGCGCTCACGGGCAATACAGAGAGAGCAGCAAGTGTTAGGAATTGGGACTTGGCATATCAGTAAGACTCTCAAAAACCGAAATGAGGGTGAAAAATACATTTTCGATTGAGTTTAGCATATGTGGAACCCTTTAAACAAACACCTACTGCAACACCTCCACAGCTACTGCTCCGCCCGGGGTGGGCTATAGACACATGGTCTCCAATGAGGGGTGCATGGGGATGGCCTGGCAATCACTGACCTGCCCCCCACAACCTCTGACCTGAGGGGGCGGAGTCTCGCCACCACGCCACTATCCACGCCACCGTCCCCACATCTCAGACCCTGGGTTGGCTAAAGACGCAGTTTTCACGGTTGGGTGCATGTGGGTGGTCCGGGGAGCAGTACCCTGTCCTAGACAGGCTCTGACCCGAGGGGGCGGAGTCTCGTCACAACGCCACTATCCACGCCACTGTCCCCACATCTCAGCCCCTGAGTGAGCTACAGACACACGGTCTTCACTGTTGGGTGCATGGAGATTGCCCGGATGTCAGTGCACTGCCCCCGACCTGCTCTGACCGGAGGGGGCGGAGTCTCGCCATCACGCCACTATCCATGCCACGGACCTCACAACACAGCCTCTGAGGTGGCTAGAGACACACAGTCTTCACTGGTGAAGGCGGGTAGGTGGCGCGGAGAGAGGTACACTGTCCTCGACCAGCTCTGACCTGAGGGGGCGGAGTCTCACCACCATGCCACTGTCCACGCCACAGACCCCACAACTCAGCCCCTGAGTGGGCTAGAGACGCACGGTCTTCATCGGTGGGTGCATGGAGATTGCCTGGTCCGTAGTAGTTCTAGCAGTAGCTGTTACATAAAGCTGCAGCAGCTAGCCCACCTCACATTTTCTCCAGGAAATGTACTTTCTAGTTTGATATGAAATGCTAGATTTAGATTTAGATTAGATCTTGTGAAGACACTCAAGTCCCAGCGGCTGCAGGAGTAGAATGGCCGTTCTCTCAAAGCTAAGCTCCTCCCACTGCGCAGACTACCAAAATGCTGCAAGAGCTGCTGGGAATTTTATGGATTCAGGTAACGTGATGTCTAGGAATCAAAGTGGAATTAACAACAACGGTCTTTTAAAGGTTTATTCCACTGACCGTGCACAGAGTCTAGCTTAGCTACGAAGACAGTACTCCCAAGACTAAAGGTCCTGTGCTCTCCTTTATCAGGCAGAACATCAGATAAGACCTCAGGAGAACGATGTTGCCTCTATCTCTCGCCTCTCAGTACCAGTCAACCCCAGCCCCAAACACATGAAGCACCGTGCATGACCATTAGGCCGTACTATCATCTTCAAGACAAAATCTTTTGGACAGTGCTAACATCTGGTTCCATTTAGGAGGATTTTCCCAAAGCAGAGACCTACAGTACGCATGAAACTATACCTTCAGAGCCATAAAACAACATGGCCACGATGGAAGGCAGGTTGACTAAGTGCTGGTGGAGTGTCTCTTGCTATCACTGGGCCAACACTCAACACTCAACACTGACAGTACAACTGATCATGTGCCATGGGTGCCTGCTGTATCAGAGTCACTAAACAAACAACCACATATACGGTCATCATGTGCAACGTCTTCATGCAGGCATGTCAGAAATCTCACCATATCTGAAGCTTGATTTTCTTCCCGTCCAACTCTATCGTCCTGATTTTGAAGTCGATGCCTGAAATGAAATGAAAAAGGATGTAGAACGTCAACATATGAATCAATTAATTATTGCTTTTCCATTAAGGATTGCATAATGATGGCATGCATGGCTCATGGGTGATCAAGTTAACACATCCCAGACATGGTCAAAGGTCTCCACAGAGACACTTGAGATAGCTTATAGTATTAAAATACTTGTTTCTAATGTTGGGCAAAGGCGCTGTTTGGAAATGAGGGTGTACTCTGACAAAGAAGAAAAGTAGTGCAAGGCACTATTACAGACAGAAGAAGAAACAAAAGGTGCTTCAAACATACAGCGCCCTGGACTGTAACCCCTGTCCCCCATACTGTAACCCCTGTCCCCCCATACTGTAACCCCTGTCCCCCCATACTGTAACCCCTGTCCCCACATACTGTAACCCCTGTCCCCACATACTGTAACCCCTGTCCCCCCATACTGTAACCCCTGTCCCCACATACTGTAACCCCTGTCCCCCCATACTGTAACCCCTGTACATACAGATGGATACACAACTGACAACAAGAACTGAGAAAACATGGTTGCAGAAACCTCGTCTCACAGACGCCTTTTAACTTAAGATAGTCAGCTCACTAACGGTATTTTCCCATATAATCCAGGTGCTCAGGTCAAATAGACCTCTATCATATTGGTTTGGACATTTTGGTGAACTTTGGTACAGAAGCATGAGCGGTGGCGCACCAAGGTCTCAGTCTGGTGGTCTCAGTCTGGTCTCAGTCTGGTCTCAGTCTGGTGGTCTCAGTCTGGTCTCAGTCTGGTGGTCTCAGTCTGGTGGTCTCAGTCTGGTGGTCTCAGTCTGGTGGTCTCAGTCTGGTCTCAGTCTGGTCTCAGTCTGGTCTCAGTCTGGTGGTCTCAGTCTGGTGGTCTCAGTCTGGTCTCAGTCTGGTCTCAGTCTGGTGGTCTCAGTCTGGTGGTCTCAGTCTGGTCTCAGTCTGGTCTCAGTCTGGTGGTCTCAGTCTGGTCTCAGTCTGGTGGTCTCAGTCTGGTGGTCTCAGTCTGGTCTCAGTCTGGTCTCAGTCTGGTCTCAGTCTGGTGGTCTCAGTCTGGTGGTCTCAGTCTGGTCTCAGTCTGGTCTCAGTCTGGTCTCAGTCTGGTGGTCTCAGTCTGGTGGTCTCAGTCTGGTCTCAGTCTGGTCTCAGTCTGGTCTCAGTCTGGTGGTCTCAGTCTGGTGGTCTCAGTCTGGTCTCAGTCTGGTGGTCTCAGTCTGGTCTCAGTCTGGTGGTCTCAGTCTGGTGGTCTCAGTCTGGTGGTCTCAGTCTGGTCTCAGTCTGGTGGTCTCAGTCTGGAGGTCTCAGTCTGGTGGTCTCAGTCTGGTCTCAGTCTGGTGGTCTCAGTCTGGTCTCAGTCTGGTCTCAGTCTGGTCTCAGTCTGGTGGTCTCAGTCTGGTCTCAGTCTGGTCTCAGTCTGGTCTCAGTCTGGTCTCAGTCTGGTGGTCTCAGTCTGGTCTCAGTCTGGTCTCAGTCTGGTCTCAGTCTGGTCTCAGTCTGGTGGTCTCAGTCTGGTGGTCTCAGTCCGGTCGTCTCAGTCCGGTCGTCTCAGAAGAGACTCAAATGAGAGTCAGTATAGCTCAGATATCTAAGACTAATTTGACCGCAAAACCAGAAGATACGTGAAGAAGTGCTGGTTCCAAACCAGGTATGAGTCATGACCAAGCTAGGACACAGTACTAGAGGAGTCTGCTGTCAGGAAAAAGGTATTTGTGCCTGAGGGAGGCCTATGGTGCAGGCTCACATAACACAGATCCATTACACACACACACACACGTGCGCACGCATGCACACACAAACATACACACGTGTGCATGCATGCACACACACACTCTATCTGTCACACACACACACACGCGCGCACATGCATGCACACACACACTCACGGACATACACCTTGGCTAAAATCTTACATTTTAAAATGAGTTCCCAACACATACAGCACTTTATTGGCAAATGGGAGGAATAGCCTCCATTGGTGGTTGTATGGGTATCAGCGTCATTCAAGCTTAATAACATACAGGCCACTGTTCAGCCCATATATAACTAATCTCCCGTCTCAGAGCCATACAGCCCACCAGGGTTCAGATGAGCACCTTTGGCAGGGCCATGATCTCCCGCTAGAGCTCAGCCCAGAGTGGATTTTTAAAGGCCAGTATAATAACGATAGTTTGGAGCAGGAAAAAGCTTAATCGGCCAATAGCAAGAAAATAAAAATGTCACTGTCAAATAAATTAAATACCTAAATAAATAAATCTATATCATCAAACTCAAAGTAGTCTAAAAATTGAGTAATGAAAACTCAAGAGGGATCAGGCCTACCTGTCATGTTTTTTGATTCAGGCATTTAAACCTCTACTACCTGCACACACCTGCTCTCTGTCACCTGTGAGGCCCACATGTCCAACAGAGCATCATATTTCCTTCACTATTCATTTCCTCCATGAATGATTGTGTTTCGCTGAGAATAATCTCTTAAAATGTCTTTATTTTTGTCTTCAATCAAGTTGAAGTAGCCTACTCCTTTCCATTAGTTGCTGGCTGTGGTCCAGATCCTCGTCAATTCAATATAGGTAATAGCTAAAACCTTTTAGAAATAGATTTTTTTTTAAAGTTTATTAAAAATGCAACTGAACATCCCTAAGTGTGATTTGGTGGATCAGGCCGACATCGTTTAAATAAGGTCTATTTACATTGGGTGGAGGCTGTGCAGCCATAGGCCACTATCAAAGCCAGATCAGCCAAGAACGATAGTTTTTAAAATGTCCTATCGCTGATTAATCGGTCGACCTACCCATTTCCCCAGTACAGGGTACACATGCGGGACAGACAGGCATCCTCAGCCCTTCTGACATCCACTGACCCCTCACTGACACGGACAGATAAAGCCCTGCCCGGGCCTCAGAGATGGCCTACTCTCCAACAACCACAGTGATCCGAGGGGGAGCCATGGAACCAGAATGGGGAGAGAAAACACAAGATAGAGGGAGAGACAGAGAGAGACAGAGAGACTGATAGACAGAGAGACTGAGAGACAGAGAGAGACTGAGAGACTGAGAGACAGAGAGAGACAGAGAGACAGAGACTGAGAGACAGAGAGAGGGAGGTAAAGAGAAAGTGAGCAAGAAAGGAAAGAGAGAATAATGACATGCTAAGGCTGCACAATAACATCTCAAACATCCTGAGGGATTATTCAACAGTGCACTGTGGCTTGAGGCTTCCATGATGAGTCCCATTCAGCCTGACAGAACGTCACGCACATTTCTGTGACCTCTCCTGAAAAGGAGCTGCCATCTAAATAGAGCTGTTGAAGTACAGAGCACATCACCAGTGTGTAACCAGAGAGGGTGGTGGCAACCTCTTCAATTATCAGTCAAACAAGTGTTCATATTAAAACATAATGGCATTGAGGCCTTTCTTGCAAATGGAGGCCAATGCCTGTACTGACAGGAAGTGGTGTCCTGCACCACCCCAGCAGGTTTAAAAGATTACCGTCAACTAAGATGTCGTAGGCTAATCGCATCTTTAGGCTTATATAGCATAATGGGCTGGGTATTGTAGGATTGTATCACGATACATTAGGGTTGGGCAATATCAATTTTTTAAAACCTTTAAAAGCCTGTCATTTGTATTTTTTATTTATCATGCAAGGAGTATGCACATGCCGGACATTTCAGCTAGGGGGCACTGTTCATTTGTCACAAATTTCAAAACAACATAGCTAACATTACTCAAGAAGGATCTCAATAGCCCAGAGATTCTTAATATTTGAAGAAGAAGAGAGAGCACAAACACAGCAGACAGAATATGCTTACCTTTCTCTAGCACTAGGCTAGCAGTTGCCAGTTAGGTCTGATTGAACTAACTGGTTTGAAGAAATCCAATAAATTGAACTGTGCTCTCGAAAGGGTCCTACTAATCCCCACAAAACCACAAAGTACCCAAAGTATACCCCAAAGTACCCCAGAAATATCCCAAAGTACCCCAAAATACCCCAAAGAGCCCCAACGTATACCCCAAAATACCACAAAGTACCATAAAATACCCTAAAGTGCCTGGAAATGTACTACAAAATACCCCAAAATACCCCAAACTGTACATTAACTTTTTTAGTACATAGCACTGGTGCTACAGGGGTTGATAGTTCTGTAGCAGAGCCAGAAAGTTGTGGCACAGGTATAAAATGTCCATTATCACCTCTACTGAACACAAGTTATGCAGTTCATCACTTAAAACCACCCGGAAAGGGATGTTACTGTACGTATACAATATGAAATAATAACAAATGTTTTCAGACAAGCATCTTTAGGTTTTCCCGGCTTTTGATTTTGTGGTGTCTTCATGATTTGGGTATCTTCTTTTTCAACATCTTTTTCCTTTGCTCGTTTTTTTTTCTTTTCTCTATGATCTGAACAAGGAACCAGTGTTTCCTGTGGAATTGATTTCTTGGTGTGGTGGTGCCAAGCTGAAGACAGCTAAAATAAGGAGGATTTCTATACCAAAGCGGGGGTCTGGGCGTCCTCCCCCCAAAAAAGTTTCATAGACCTAGTTTCCTGTATTCTGGTGACTTTTAAAGAATGAAAATAACAAAACCGTGAGACATATATAATTGAAAAGTATACTGAAACAGCTTGTTTAGCCTAACCTACATGAAATATGCTTTCTTTAATTTTGAGTTATGGGGTGAGAATAATAGATAGAATGTTTTATTTAATAAAAAAGTAATGTTTGATCTCCATTGATGCTTAAAGGATTAACATGGTCATTTTCACTTTTTTTGAGTTTGAACGTGCTATTTGCACAATAGGACATTGAAGAAACACAATAAAAACATTAAATATATCCGTTTTGTCGTTTTTGAGAAACTGGAAGCGTAACATTTTCAGTCCAATTTGACTCGGGGTAAAAATACTCCGAATTCGTGACGTTTTTCCCTTTGTTGACGTCACCCTAAAGTTTGAAAAACCCTCCTCCACTCCCCTGCACCCGCCTCCAACTGAAATCTGTCTGGCTCGCGCACCTGCTGTCTGGGCCGTTTCACCATCTATCCAACATGGTAAGGCAGCTCTGAACCCTTTCTCATCTTGAGAACAATTGAATAGTTGCAGTCTCAATGATGACCACCTCTTATTTTAATATAATTTGTACATTTTATAGGCCTAATTGTATTTGTGGTTGTCATACAAATTGGGAAGTTTTTACCATGATCGTGTCTGATTAGTAGCCAACCTAGCTAATGTTAGATAAACGAACCATAACGTTAGCTGTAATTGGCAACAGTTTTTAAAAAGCTGTCTGATCCAGCTAGCTATCTGTCTTTATCCAGCATGTTGACGTTAGCTAGCCTAATGTTTGGAATGTCAGCTAGCTGTGTTAATTATCCTAGCATGCTAACGTTAGCTCTCAATGCATTTGCTTTTGGTAAAGTTAGCCCTCCAGTGCAATGGCAGAAACACAGCGCACCATACTGTACTCTTCCCTGGCATCAAATCTACTTGCACCAGGTGCAAACTGTGCTGTAAGGTTTCCGAAGCGATAGCCTACCAGAACTGTTGTGAGCGTGCTTTGTTGTATAGGCCAATACAATAGGCAAAGTTACGAAGTCAAAGTTGGATATAAGTCAGTTTGTCTCCACAAGAATCTCCCGATTATCTCTCGCTCAAACTTAATTCGATATAATTTAGACTTACTGATAAAAAGCCTATTGTTGTAATTTATGCTGTTTTGCATATGCAAAATATCGATGCTATTACTAATCGCTTTTATAATTTGCCCCCTTTTCTTGTAGCCCGATCACTACATTTCCAATACTGGGACTCGGGAGGTCCAGGTCTCTTCAGGGCTCTGGAGGTGTGCAGGTCCTGGAGGACAGGTTGGGACTCGGGAGGTCCAGGTCGCTTCAGGGCTCTGGAGGTGTGCAGGTCCTGGAGGGCAGGTTGCAGCCAATGTCACCTAATGATATTATAAATATGTTACAACACCGCCCTGTTTTATGAGAAAGTAGCCTATGTCTTAATTTAATGCCATGTTGTATGCGCAACAATTACCTCGGAAAATAAAGACGTAGTCCTACAGTACCCGTGCGGGTTTTTGTCATTTATTTATTCTAACATTGAGATCTTAACTTGATCAAACACACCTGCTGTGTACTGAATCGTTTGTCCTAAGGTCTTGTATTGCAGCGTTGTGATGCGCATATAGAGGCTATTGTGCTAAAATTATGACTACATTTCAGGGTGGGTGGAGGTGAAGATATTAAGTCAAGTTATTATGTTCCTTTCATAATTTACAACTCCAAATAATTGTAATTCTGCAAAACATTCTGAAAGTTGTGTAAGCCTAATCATCACTGTGGCATCTGCTCCACATAATGTTGATCATCCCAGCACCTCGATCCGACCCAACTTCAGGAAGCATTGCGCATTTTGGGATTAAACAGCTCCAGTAGATATATTCTATTATAACCAGAGGGCATTACAATAACATTCAAAACGAGATCTATTGACTGCATCACCTGTTAGTCTCCAGACTCCGGAGTAGGCTATACCCCTTGACCGCTGCGCTCACGGAGTCGTGGTGCACGGCCCGCTATCTCTCCAAACGCATGCAGTCTCCCACATAATTCGGGGTAGGATAAGTAGGCTTCATGTAGGCTACATCCTCTCCCCCTTTCTGTAAAGCGCACATTGTTTTGCCTTTGTATATGAAACAAGCTATAATGATTTAATTGATCTGACTAATAATCAGTTATTGCAGTGGTATTCCACTCAATTCCTTTATATCACCACAACTGACAGATGTTCCCAGAACAGTAACGTTTCAGTGTTCAACTGGCTTTATTGGACACCTACTAAGATAAATAACGTTAGACTGGTGAACAATGCGGATTTTATGTCGGTTTCACAGCGCAAATGATCTGTCTTCTGGTAAGACCCACAGTTGCAATTATTTGACTAACTAGGTCTATACTGTTCGTAGCTGGCTGAAAGCTATAAGTCTAGTAGCCCAAGCCTCCAAGCTTGCGTGGCCGGCTGCAGGGTGCTTTTCCTCGGTGTCGCGGGGGAGACGTGTCGTCGTTATACCTTTATCGTACTTTTCCCAAATAGGCCTAATGCAAATTCGAGGATACGGCCTGTTAGGTAGCGTGTATCTTTATAATGTTTGGGGGTTAATATAATATTAAGGACTTTGTAAATGCCCCTGGTTAGCAGCTAGAAAAATGGCTATTGATCTGGCTGTTGTGCGATCTAGCTCTTGTGTTGTTTAGCTCGGAGCGGTGGTAGCTATGGTAACGGGGCACACGCCTGTCAATCATAATGATTCCAGCTGGTCATTTGCTCAGAGAACTGTCAATCAGTTGTTATGAATCACGCCCAGTTTTGAGTGAGTGAACTTTTTGAGTGGCAGATTCAGACCTATAAAAACATATTTTAAAAGAATTTGTATGGATGAATTCTGAAATAGTTCAACACATTTGTTTTGTTGTTGCCTAAAGATATCTGGAAAGTGTTATATTGAATTACCATGTTAATCCTTTAACTGCATACTCATTCCTTCTAAATCATCACTCTTTCTAATCTCTCATCCTGCCCTGTCCCCTTCCTTCTCCTCTCTCTTCTCCTGCTCTCCTCTCAACAACCTCTATCCTCTCCTCTCACCTGCCCCTCCACTCTGTTCTGGTCCTGTCTTCTCCTACCACAATCACTGCCTTTTTTACATAGCTTACATAAATAATAGGCTAGATTAGGCTACGCTTAACTGATATTTCGTTGCATTTGCTGTTGCTTTGACTGGCACTTTTAGGTGGCTGGAGGAACATTAACGCAAGCTAACGTTGTTAAACTTTTGGTTCAGCCAGCCAAAAAGATGGTCGCTCAATCAGTCAGTCGGGGCAGCGCCTCTGATTCGCATGTTGTAGGAACTCGCATGTTGTAGGAACTCGCATGTTGTAGGTACTCGCATGTTGTAGGTACTCGCATGTTGTAGGAACTCGCATGTTGTAGGTACTCGCATGTTGTAGGAACTCGCATGTTGTAGGTACTCGCATGTTGTAGGAACTCGCATGTTGTAGGTACTCGCATGTTGTAGGAACTCGCATGTTGTAGGTACTCGCATGTTGTAGGTACTCGCATGTTGTAGGTACTCGCATGTTGTAGGAACTCGCATGTTGTAGGAACTCGCATGTTGTAGGTACTCGCATGTTGTAGGTACTCGCGCTTGTCATGTGGGCCGTCTCTTGCTGACTGACAGACAGCAGCGCACAAACTACGTAGATGGAGGCTCCGCTTCGGCTCAAACATTGGCTAGGCTACTGGGTGTAGCTCCACGTCGTGTTTCTTTCTACACTGTATTTTTTAGATAACGTTACATATTTATCACACTTCAACTACAGGCTATTTTTACTTGTCCGATCAAACAACTGCATGAGGCACTTGCCCGAACAGAGTTTACTGGTCCGGGGGAAGCTATAGGCTCGCCTACCTGACTGCTCTCACTTCATTTCACCTCACTCGTCCTCCCGGCTTCAACACGGAAACAAACCGCTAACGTTACATACAGGCGGCTCGCTGTCTGTCGCACACGTACAGGGCAAATCAAAATCACATTTTTTTTCATAGCACGTGCGACATATATGTCGTAATGTAGGCTACAGCCCTGCCCAAAGTATACCCCAAAATGCCACAAAGTACCATAAAAGACCCCAAAGTGCCTGGGAATATACCACAAAGTACCCCAAAATACCCCAAAGTGCCCCCAAGTATGCTGATGATACGGTAATCTATTCTTGGGCCTCGCAGAGATAGCCTTTTCAATCTAGTCAGACTTTAATACACTGCAGCATTCTTTGTCTGACTTAAAATTGCTCCTTAACTCCACCAAAACCAAATTAATGATTTTCTCCTCAGAGCGATCACCAGCTGTTAGTCTCCCTATCACTTCTTTAGAGGACACCTTGATCCAGTCTGTTGACCATTATAAATACTTAGGAATTTGGCTGGATTCAAACCTACATTTTAAACAACATATTGATTATCTTGCCAAGAAACTTAAATTTACCCTAAGCTTCTTGTATAGAATGAAATCATGTTTCTCTTTAGATTCTAGAAAATGTTTAGTCCATGCAGGGGAGCCCCCAAGGGGTGGCCAGTGCCACACTTATAAAAAAGCTGGCCACCCCATTGGCTACCCCTCCCGAAAATCTAAATTTTTGAATGAAACTAACATGCATATAGTATTACTAGGCTCTGTTAATATATGAATGTCATTATCTTTCAAAAACTAATAATAAAACAATATTTTATTTTATCAGGCGCACACATAGGGCACCTCATGCTTCGCGTGGTCCTACACCTTTCCTACTGAGCGCGGTCAATTTGATGTAGCAAGACAACGCAGGCACGCCAGCGAGCACACTGCTGCATTCACGGTGGATGGACAACATTACAAAAGGATAGGATCGGCAAGTAAATTATTATACAACAATTACCTCTGTTTACAATTAAAATAATTGTTTTCAGCTAACTGCTTTTGATGGGTCAAAATACTAGGCTGGTTAACGTTATTTAACATTACTGTTGTAACGTTAGCTAGCCAGTACAGTAATTGAAGTTATTGAAGTAGCCGAGGGTAACGTTATCTAGCTAATGTTAAGTTACCTAGCCAGCTGGCTAGCGTCAGTCAATTCAAGCCACTCATTTAAGTATTAGTATTTTGGCTAGAGCTAGATCTAGCTATCTTAGCTAGGCTAGCTTTGTAGAATGATTTTCAAACCACTTTGCAAACTTTCATAACTTAAGCCGACTGCCACAGGCAACTGCAGACAGCTGCTGTTATGGACTGGTATAGCATTAACGTTATGATTGGATTAGTCACTGTGCTGTGCTACGTCAATTTGCAGACAATGAAGAGAAAAGCACCAGATATCTCTTCTTACTTTAAGAAGACAGTCTGAGCACAGGAAAGCAGCACAGGAATAGGTAGCCCTTCTCAGTCCTGTTGTCGCATTACGCTCGCTCATGCCAGACAACAGTCCTTTCCCGCTCCATTCACTTCGCCGTCAAAATAAATCGGTGTCGGCCTATTTAGGAGAGGCGCTCATACTGTATTTACAAGTGTCAGATAAACATGAAACTTCACTAACCTAAGCAAACAGGTCTATTTTAACAAATGCTGGGCTTTGAAGCCTCGGCACTACCATTAAATAACTTATTTAGATGCGTTCTGTCCGAGTGAAATAATTTTTCCGAGGTAGTGTTCTTCTGTGGTGGTGGCGATGCTTTGAAGCTTCAAAGCCCCGGTGGCTCATAGGTTAAGGTGCGGGAACAGCTCAGCCCATATATAGTACATATATGGGCTGAGCTCTTTCTGCAGTGACCTGAATTTGGATCCGACCCATGTCAAGGTGCTGCATGTCTTTCCCACCTCTGTCCCTTCTTTTCTGTCTTAACTTCATTACCCTGTCAATTAAAGCATAACCTGCCTAAAACCAATGCAATAACTGATTTTTACTCGCTTCATATCCCTTCTACAGGAGAGCCCTCAGAAGACCCAGACCACACCAGGCCTTCAGGTAGTAATGAGCCTGACTGGCCCAACAGGTGAGGACGGTGCTCTGATGGTGAAATTGATGGTAAAAGTAACATTCATGGGGCCCCGGCGCTCACAGGTTAAGGCGTGTAGGTGCTGCATGTCTTCCTCCCTCTCTCTGTACCACCTTCTCTGTCCAGCTTCACTGCCCTGTCAAATAAAGCATATAATGCCTAAAAAAATAATATAACTTGATTTTCACTCTTGTTTTGTATCCCTTCTACAAGAAAGGGCTTGGAACAGCCAGAGTTGAGGAGGGAGGGGCGGGGGACAGAGTATACTTTTGTGGATGTGTTTGCAAAATGACAACAGGTGAATCAATCTGTACTGAAATGTAAGCTCCTTTTTTATTGTGTTTGTATGGACAGGACTGTTAAGCAACGCAACAGGGTTGTTGGTAAGTGTAACCATTTTGTGAATGGTTCTCTCCTTTTGTAATTCATCACCTCCCCCAAATATTCACATAGCTGTGCTAACACACAAAATGGCTTCCAGGAGGCCATCTGTCTAAAACAGAATAACCATCCTTTGTCATCCTTTGTCCCCAATTGCCGCCTTTTTCTCATGTCACATGTCTGTACTCTTGGCCACGCCTGCCATTTCATATGACGTACAATGGAGTTGCCAATCACATCCTGGAAGCACCGTACCTTTGTTTTGATTGCATATAAGGCACAGCAAAACCCATAATCGGGACTTCGCTGAATAAACCACTCTGTTGCGTTGTTCAGGAAGTCCTTGCGCTCGTATGTTTTCACAATAAACCAGACTTAACCTTTTGAGGGAATCTTGGTAAATCCTTTTTTGACTAGATCAGTTAAATTTCTATTACAGTTGGCGACGCGAGTGTAAAGGGAGGACTACCTGTGTGTGGCTTCGGGATTCCAGTGGATGAACTTGTCGGCAGACGTGTCGGTCCATAATAGTGGGCTTGGAAAGTCAATCTTCTCTCTTGCGCCAGAGCGCACGCCGAGATTATTTCCTCAGTTCTTCCACTGGCTTCTTGAACTCACAGGTACGTTTAAACGAACCCTCTTATGGTTCTGAGTTGTATTTGCCTTGTTTTAGTTTCGGATTGTGTTGGTCTGGCGTGTTCTGAAAACAGAAACCCCCGGGGTGGGTTTAGTAACTATCTAAGGAGTTGTGAACAACAGTAGATATATTATATTGTATTGTTCTTTGACTTCGTCCTTGTTTCGTTACTAGGGTATATGCCTTTCAGAAGAAGTGTGAGTTTGGTCTCGTGATTTGTTCCCCTGCAGTTGATGTACAGTTAAGGTTGTTTATCGGTTGCAGCTTAGAACGGTTTTGAGTTAATACGCCAAAGTTGGCACAGAACGGGCTTCCCTTTGGCCGGTCGCGGGTGGAATTAAAACCGCAAAGCCGTTGTATGTTTTCTCAACGAAGGTAGCTACGGGGAGTGACTTGGTAGTGTCCGGTCCGCGGTTCTTGGAGAAACGTTTGTCCCTTTTATCCCGGGTGGTTGGGTAGCTTCCAACCAAGAGGGCTGGGGGTCAGCCGAGTGTTGTAACGTGGGCCTGTGTTCGTCCTGTGTTCGTCCCCTTTGTTCGTCTTTTGTGTTCTGTGTCCCTGCACGGGGTTGTTCGTTTTGTTGTTTACTGTTTGAGCTTCGGCTCTTGCCTTGTATTGTTTGTTAAGCGCGCCATTGATCCAGGTAAAGTATTGTAAGTATTTTGTACACTGTTTCGACTGTTAAATCCTAACTGCTAGAATCTAGTAGCTGGTCGCCTGGGAAACGCAGGAAAACACCACTCCGCTCTCCCGTGAACCGCCATCGAGCCAGAGGGAGAACAAAGGACCAGTTGCTGGGTGAGTTAGCCTACTTAGCGGTTTAATGTGTCTTTGTTTCTTTCGAAATTGTATTCCTTTGTTTATTTCCCGCCTGTTTTAACTATATTTTCTTTTCACCGTTAGTTTTGAATTATAGGCTGTAGGGTATTTGTGTTAATTATGAATACCAATACTAGTTCACTGTCTGGCCCAGCTAAGATTGTTGCGCAAAGGTTTTGGGAACGGCTAGAATCAGTTTTCGCCGCACACAGTGGCATGGACAAAGCGAACGCCGATTATAAAAAGATTTTGAAACAACAATTGATGAATAACTCTCTCTCCTCTTTGTCCGACCAAGTTAGGTTGATGTGCCACACCTGGGAATCGACTTCTCTCGAAGAAGTTGTTGACCATTTCCGCTATGCGGAGCGTCTTCGTGATCACATTGAAAAGAGGGAGTTGAAAGAAATGAAGCTAGGTGCAGCCAGATTACAAGCTGCTCAGTTAAGACAGCTGGAAGACAGGAATGAGGAGGATGCATGCAGCATCTCCTAACCCAATTATATATTTTTAAATGGTTATGTTAAATATCTCATGTTTATAGTTTGAGGCACATTCATCGGGCCTGAGTGTTTTTCTGAGTGTTTTTACAGACAACTGTCATTCCGGGAGTGATGGGTGAATGCCGAACCAGGAGACGGGCACAGGACCGGAGGTGGAGATGGAGGTTACCGGCCTGCTTCTCTACAGATGGGCGACCTGTGGTTCGTGGGATGCAGGGCCAACGCCATGTCACCGACTCACCGTGAGCGACAGATAAGTATGACATAGGGAAGAGACCATTTTGTCCGAAGCGTGCCCAATACTCTGTCCTCAAATGCAGAAGAGGGAAGTTTTAGATATACAATATTTAATAATTAGCTATACAAATGAAGCTTTGATTGATTTTTTGATTAATTGATAATTTATGTTTTGTTAATTGTAAATGAAGCGAGTTCATTTTAGTGTCATTTTATTTGAGTGATGCATTTTTTTCCCCCATCTCTGTTTTATCCTGACTTCAGGGAATTTGTTTCCACCCTTAGGGGGTGTTATTTTGTTGAGACAAGAATGTGTTTATTTTATTTTTATTTCATAAAATCGTGAGAGAAATTCTAGAGCAAAATCCAATTGCTTTGATCATGACTGGGGACTGGGCGTGTTAAAGTCATTCTTACACTGCCCCTGATGTCACTGTAGGCTACTGCAGAGCCTAGATCCCTGCTACTGTCCGATTCGGTAAATGGACAAAAGCTAGTTCCCCACTGACAAACTACATAGACTGACGAGCCCGACTGGCTCTAATGACACTTGAACAGACACCCTGTTTAAGTTTTCCTGACTGAATAACACAATTTTTCCCCAAAGCAGGAGCTTTGCACTTAACCATGTTTCTGAGTATCTTCAACAGACTGCGGATAACCGTTCCTGACCAAAGAGGGGAACAGGGAGACCAGACCAGAGGACTCAAAGAAGGGAACAGGGAGACCAGACCAGAGGACTCTCCTTTTGCTCTTCTGTTTTGTCTCTGTTGTCTCTCTCATCTGTGGATTCACAGGTCTCTCCTCCCATGTCTCTCAAAGACATTGCCGGCCTGCTCCCCGTATGAAGTCCCAACTAAGGAAGGCGACCATTCCGGACGCCAGAGAGGGCTTCTTCTTATCTCCAACGAGGCCGTTGGGTGCTGATCCGCGACCTGGGGCCGTACCAGATTCAACTCACCACGCAGACGGCTGCTAGAGTAGCTGAGAGAACTTCGACGCCGTTGTGTCCCAAACCAAGGAGCAGATGAGCAGCCTGAGAACAGGCCAGAAAACATGGAGGAGAAGTAGATGTTGCGGGGTGAACCTAACCGTCAAAGATGGAACAATCAGGACCAGGGCATTCTGGCCTGTGTGGGATAGCTTTCAAAAGTAGCTGAGAGGACGGTCCATGCAGCCGAACCAGAGATCTCAAGGGCAAAGCGGTCACCGCCACACTGTCCTCTCCTCTGATGAGCAATCGGAGAGTGACCTTGACGGTCACCGCCACACTGTCCTCTCCTCTGATGAGCAATCGGAGACTGACCTTGCCGGTCACCTCCTTCTCGTGGTTGTGGTATGACAACGTGGACAATCTCAACAGCAATGACTGCACCTCTAACCGCACACACTGGAACCTACATTAAACATTCAGAGACGCAAACATGGAAGCTATGATCCAGAGGAAATTACATGCGATTATTCACAACAAGAGTGAATGAACTTTGAAATTATCTTGAAAAAATATCATATTTGTTTACAAGAGTTACAATGGTTGGAACATGAGTTGATAAATAAGTTTGGGTTTTTCCTCTAATTTGACCAAGAGGTTTTTTGCCTTTCTTACACTAATAACCATTCATCTTTTTGCCTTGTTCAAACTTTAAAATCAAGGTTTTTTGGTGAATGGTTGTCCACTTTTAGACTATAAATAGTATATAATCATGTCATCTTTTTTACCTTGTTTCCTGTCATATTTCTGAAACAAGGGGTTTTGGTGCGTGATTTTGCACGTGGAAAGAAAATAATCTATTTTTTTGTTAAATATTTCACAATAAAATAAAAATAAAAAAAATTTTTTTTTGCTCCACCTAGTGGAGAGATTATTTCCTTTCCACATGTATAGCATAGCTGAATGTTTACACTTTGTGTTTGGATTTTATATTTTATTTTTGTGTACCTGTTCAGGCACAAATGGGGGAATGTTGTGGAATTTACATCCAAACACCTTAAACCTTTGTTCTCTCTCTCTCCTTTTGTAATTCCATCACCTCCCCCAAATATTCACATAGCTGTGCTAACACACAAAATGGCTTCCAGGAGGCCATCTGTCTACAACAGAATAACCATCCTTTGTCATCCTTTGTCCCCAATTGCCGCCTTTTTCTCATGTCACATGTCTGTACTCTTGGCCACCCCTTCCATTTCATATGACGTACAATGGAGTAGCCAATCACATCCTGGAAGCACCGTACCTTTGTTTTGATTGCATATAAGGCACAGCAAAACCCATAATCGGGACTTCGCTGAATAAACCACTCTGTTGCGTTGTTCAGGAAGTCCTTGCGCTCGTATGTTTTCACAATAAACCAGACTTAACCTTTTGAGCGAATCTTGGTAAATCCTTTTTTGACTAGATCAGTTAAATTTCTATTACACCACCCCTATAAAACATATCTGGGGGCACCACTGAGTCCATGCCATTTTCCTATCACAGCTGGACTATGGGGACACTATATACCAGTTTGCTTTTCCAACCGCCCTGTCCAAACTGGATCCTTTGTATCATTCAGCTCTGAAGTACATCACAAATATGAGCTTCAGGACCCATCACTGCAGCCTATACAATCTAGTTGGATGGCCGTCACTTTCTACACGAAGGCTACTTCTTTGGTATTTTTTATTTATTTATAAGGTCATAATTGGTAAATTACCCACTTATTTAAGCCTGAAGTTTTCTTTTGAGTCTACGACTCACAATCTGAGGTCCCTTAAATGGATACAATTCAAAGTGCCTCCAGTCAAAAAAGAGATCGGCAAGGCTAGTCTTTTTTTCTTTGGTCCATGGTCATGGAACGATTTACAGGCCACTCTTAAACTTGAGAGTCTTACCTCTTTACATATTTTAAAAAAATAGAGTAAAGGATATGTTTCAGAATATTTGCACTTGTTTTAATGACTGAATCGTAATTATTTTTCTCCTTCGCTGCTTGTTTTGTGTTTTGTTTAATTTGTTGATGCCTTGTGCTTGCTTTGTTGAAAATTGTTTTATGGTATGCTCTGTGCTTAATGTATGTCCTGTGTGGAATCTTGTTTCCACTGTTTGCTGCTTGTCTTGTACATTTTCTTTATTTTGTTACTGTTTTGACAAACTGTAGTGTGTTCAATGTTTAGTCCTGTGTGTAACCTTGTTTTTATGCTGCTATCCACCCCTGTCTTGGCCAGGTCTCATTTGTAAAAGAGGTCCATACCTCAACATGACTTCCTGGTTAAATAAAGGTTATATATAGTATACCCTCAAATACCACAAAGTACCACAAAAAACACAAAGTACCTCAAAGTATACCCCACAATACACCAAAGTACTCCAAAATACCACAAAGTACCACATAATACACCAAATTACCCCGAAATACCCCAAAGTGCCCCAAAGTATACCCCAAAGTACCTTAAAATACCCCAAAGTGCCTGGAAATATACCACAAAGTACCCCAAAATACCTCAAAGTGCCCCAAAATGACCCAAAGTGCCCTCGAGTATACCCTAAAATACACCAAAGTACCACAAAGAACCATAAAGTACCACCAAGTACCCCAAAGTATACCCCAAATGACCCCAAAGTACCACAAAATACCCCAAAGTGCCTCAAAATGCCCCAAGGTATACCCCAAAATACCACAATGTACCATAAAATACCACAAAGTGCCTGGAAATATACCACAAAGTACCCCAAAATACCCCCAAATTGTCCGAAAGTATACCCCAAAATACCACAAAGTACCATAACATACCCCAAAGTGCCTGGAAAATACCACTAAGTACCCCAAAGTATACCCTAAAATGCCACAAAGTATCACAAAATACACAAAAGAACCTCAAAGTTCCCCAAAGTATACCTCAATGTACCACAAAATACTGGCTCAGAGGTAGAGCAGGTTAACTAATGATCATATGGTCAATGGTTTGGTCAATGGTTTGAATCCCAGCTCCTTCTGTTCACATGTCGAAGTGTCCTTGGGCAAGACACTGAAGCCCAAATTGCTCCCAATGAGCAGGCTAGCACCTTGCATGGCATCTGGCTGCCATTGCACTGTGAGTGCATGTGTGAATTTGTGAAGGAGAGGCAATTATAAAGCTCTTTGTGCAGGTAGGAAAGCGCTATACATGTGCAGTCCATTTCACATTCCCAAAGTACAACATATTTTCAAAACAAATGTTTATTTTAATATATATTCTCCAAATGGCATAACATAACATGAACAATGAACAAACAGTATAACATTTTTTAACAAATTCCAGTAATGATGGAAGAAAAGAAAAAAAACTGTAGGCTATACATGACAACATAACAGGACATTCTAACCCTGTCATTACATTACATTGTGTCATCTTTAAAAAAAATATATATATATATATATATATATATATATATATATATATAAAATAGAATGGTGTGCTTTCGGGTAAATGTTGCTGAGCATCCATGCTGGTATGATTAACAGAAGAAATATTCCCGGGAAATGTTTTTCATTTTAGGTATTTTGTGGTATTTTAGGGTATACTTTGGGGCATTTTGGGGTACTTTGGGGTACTTTGGGATATATTTCCAAGCACTTTGGGGTATTATGTGGTATTTTGTGGTATACTTTGAGATACTTTGTGGTATTTTGTGGTATTTCTTGATTATACTTGGGGGCACTTTGGGGTATTTTGTGGTACTTTGGGGTATATTTCCAGGCACTTTGTGGTATTTTGTGGTACTTTGTGGTATTTTGTGGTATACTTTGGGGTAATCTGGGGTATTATGGGGCACTTTGTGGTATTTTATGGTACTTTGTGGTATACATTGGGGTTCTTTGGGGTAATTTGGGGGCACTTTTGGGTATTTTGGGGTAATTTGGGGTATTTATTTTTTAGGGTACTTTGGGGTATTTCGGGGTATACTTTGGGGTACTTTAGGGTGGTTTGTGGTACTTTGTGGTTCTCTGTGGTACTTTATGGTGATTAGTAGGACCCTCTCGAAATGTTACCAGCCAGTTCAAGTAGCCTACAGTGAAACTCCAAATGCCCATGCTTGCGCAAAACTCGCTGGCATAACTGAAGTCTAGCCATAAATGATTATTAAAATAGAGAAAGAGACAGACGATAATCCAGTGACTGGGGACAGTTGATTTCAAGCGGGAAGACAGAATAGAATGTGCAGACTGTCACGTTACCGCCTACATACATGACCCTGCCATATGACCAGCCCCGAGGGGTCAAATACATGACCGTGCCATGTGACCCCGAGGGGTCAAATACATGACCCTGCCATATGACCAGCCCCGAGGGGTCAAATACATAAACATCCTCATCTAGAACAAGCCTGTTACTCTGGCATCTAGGGCTGACTTTGATTGCTTGATGGTCGATTGTTTGATTGAAATTCTCTCATCCGACGAAGATTATATTGGTCGAGCAATCAAAGCTTATACTTTGTTAGACAAAAATACATAACACTAATAAAATAGACGGGCGAAATGGGAGAATTTTGAATTACCTAGACACTGAACATAATTTTACAGCCCTGGGTGTGATTGTAGGAGGATCCTTACATACGAATAATCTGTTTTAATCCTATGTTGTTTTCATTGCTGTTCATTTAAGATCAAAACCTTACAGATCCAGAGTGCTTTGGAGCAGGTTTTAATCAAGGATCTCTCTGTACATTGATGCATTCATCTTTCCCTTTATCTGGACTAGTCACCCAAATCCTGCTGCTGAAAAACATCCCTACAGTATGACGCTGCCACCACCATGCTTCACTGTAGGGATGGTATTAGCCAGGTGATGAGCAGTGCCTGGTTTCCTCCAGACATGACGCTTGGCATTCAGGCCAAAGAGTTCAATCTTGGTTTGATCAGTCATGTCTTTTACTGAGGAGTGGCTTCGGTCTGGCCACTCTACCATGAAGGCCTGATTGGTGGAGTGCAGCAGAGATGGTTGTCCTTCTGGAAGGTTCTCCCATCTCCACAGGAGGAAAGCTGGAGCCCTGTCAGAGTGACCCGCGGGTTCTTGCTCACCTCCAAACTTCTTCCATTTATGAATGATGGAGACCACTGTGCTCTTCGGGACCTTCATTGCTGCAGATATTTTGTACCCTTCCACAGATCTGTGCCTATATACAATCCTGTCTCGGAGGTCTACAGGCAATTTCCTTCATGGCTTGGTTTGTGCTCTGACATGCACTGTCAACTGTGGAACCTTATATAGACAGGTGTGTGCCTTTCCAAATCATGTCAAATCAATTGAATTGACCACAGGTGGGCTCCAATCAAGTTGTAAAAACATCTCAAGGATGATCATTGGAAACAGGATGCACTTGAGCTCAATTTTGAGTGTCATAGGAAAGTGAGTGAATATTTATGTACATGTGATTTATTATTATTTATTTCTTTTTTTAATACATTTATCTATTTATTAATACATTTGCAAAGATTCCTAAAATAGTTTTTTCACTTTGTCATTATGGGGTGTTGTGTGTAGATTGATGAGAAAAAAACATTTTTTAATCAATTTTGTAATAAGGCCGTAACATAACAAAATGTGTAAAAAGTGTAGTGCTGGGAATGCTTTCCGGATGCACTGTGAAGGCTTTAGGCTACATTCTTCACTTCAGATAGAACTGAATGTGCAGCCCATTTCCCATCGCCCGCTAGGCTATCATTTCATTATTATTATTTTTGTATTATTACTTAGGCTTACTATAGTCACACAATCAAGATGCTTATGATCAAATTAAATTATATAATGGCAGTGCATGCAATTTCATGTATTTAAACCATTTGCATGAACATAGGCAGCCTGAAAAAATGTGATCATATAGGTCTAGTCTGGCACAAAAAAATGAAAAAGACTAAATTATATCCTAATAAAATACCATAAAGAATAACTTATGCTGAATAACGAATTACTAGTTAGTTACTAATGAATGCTATAGAATAATCAGCTTAATTTAGAAATGTAGGCAAGGCCTGAGAAAAAGAAAAAAATCATGAAGAAGAAGGCTAAAATCATGAAGAAGAAGGCTAAAATCATGAAGAAGAAGGCTAAAATCATGAAGAAGAAGGCTAAAATCATGCGGTCACAACTGTTTTTGCTGATGTCCTCACCTCATCTAGCAGTGCAGTATTATTATTATTATTATTATTAATAATAATAATAGTAATAATAATAATAATTGCAACAATGACAACAACAATAATAATAATAATAGATTTTATGAAACTGTAGCATAATTTTTTGGACGGTTTTGCTGACTACACATCCAGATTGAATAGCACTGTGGTGCACTGTAATACCAGGCAACCGCCCAACCCTACCATACATTGTGATACCATACAATACATATTGCTATAAATTGCAATACTCTACATCATTTACTGAAAATTTAAAAATACAATTCCATCCCCCGCTCCCTGGAGGTGATGGGCAGGGGTAAATTAAGGACATTTAAAACTAATTTAAAACATGATTAATGTGTATGATTGAATTCTATACTTCATTTTCTATACCCATATCTATATCTATTCCCTGTCTTGTTCTGTATATTT
Source organism: Borostomias antarcticus (assembly GCF_949987555.1). Lineage (NCBI taxonomy): Eukaryota > Metazoa > Chordata > Actinopteri > Stomiiformes > Stomiidae > Borostomias > Borostomias antarcticus. The sequence goes on from NC_140237.1 coordinate 5,435,321, forward strand.
TCCTTGTGCCAAAAAACATATTTTTCTTTTAACGTATCGATACTGTACCCCGGAAAATGTATACAGTATTTTGCAGAAAAAACGATTGTGATGTATTGCTGTATTGAAATTGTATACGTGATGGCATAGGCTAAGACATACAGTAGGCCTACATTATAGGCCCAAACATGTATCCACAATATTCACAGGCTAACTAATATACTGTAATTGTATTACTAAATAATTTAGCCCGGCAGATATGGCAAATGAGACATTCTTTGTTTCAATGTCCTACACAGCTAATTTGCCAAAAACGTCACAAACTCCCTTTCCTGTCTCCACAGAAAAAAACGATATTCCAGGAACTAAAGAGGATACGGCCCTAGCTAACTGTGTTTCCTTTCAGTTCCCTTGCCTCAATACAATGCCCACTCATATCTTCATCATCAGGAAGTCTTCCTCAACCAGGTTTAGGACAGTAACCCTGATCCCACAAAAAAAAAATCCCACAAGAATGGAAAAAATACAACAACTCCGTAACAATGGGGAGAATTCACCATTTACAAACCACTCCACAGTGGATTAATTCACTATTTACAAACCACTCCACAGTGGGTGAATTCCAATGGCGGTGATTCAATTTCCGTTGGTTTGGAAGGGGCTCAGCTGGTGCATTCCGCTGAGGAGAAAGGCAGAGTCTGCAGCATCAGTGGGTGGTTTCTGACTGTGGTGTGTGTGTGTGTGTGTGTGTGTGTGTGTGTGTGTGTGTGTGTGTGTGTGTGTGTGTGTGTGTGTGTGTGTGTGTGTGTGAGAGGGGGGGGGGGGTTACTAGCAGTCAGAGCTGTCCTTTTCCTTCCCCCTCATCCACTGTCCAGGAAGAGGAACCTGGTTGGTGGTGGTCATTAGGGAAGCCTGCTGGAGAGCCGCCCCCGAGGTCGCTGACCTCTCCTCTCTGACTGTTCCACTCAGACTAGCTGCTAGCTCCCCAACAGGCGGAATGGGAATAAGCACACAGTGACACACACAGATGCTGCACAAATACACTCTCTCACTCTTAAACACTCTCTCACACACTGGTAGCCTAGCCTATACAAATACACACACACACACAAACACACACACACACACACACACACACACACACACACACACACACACACACACAAGCCCCACCCTGAATACAACAGCTGGTCAGCTGATACTCACGAGACTCAAAGGAGAGTTCTGACAGTACAGCTTCTGTTACCAGAGACCATTGTGGGACAGACTTGAATAGTGGGAGCTCATTAGAAATTCACCATCTTAGTCATGCAGTTCCCAACACGCATACTGTACAGTACAGATCTGAACAGCAGCTGTCCTGTTCAAGACTTGTCCAACTAGAGAAGGAGTGGGGATCCATGTGGGGGTGAGCAGTGGGGGTCAGGTGGTCTTGAGAAGGGGGGCGGGGTTTCTACCAGTTATCCAGTAGCCTAATAGTTTGTCTTCAACTTTCAATGAGGGACTTTTATTGCGGCCCAGAAGAAAAGGTGAGACACTCTCTCACCAATAAAAACGTTGATTTGTTATTTCAATTTAAAAGCATCATGATGTGGCGGCCCTCACAAAGGCCTTTATCAGTCTGGCTTTTAAATGTGGAACATTGTGTGACGTTTAATGTCCTTGAGCACAATCTGTGGTCTGCTAAAAAGGAAATGGGATCTACTTGACAAAGTGCATGTGAGTGTGAGAGACGGCCCATCTCCTCAGGCAGTGTCAGGCTAGGCAAGCCTTTACAGTCTGTTTACTCCTTCTGAAGTTAGTCAGAGAAGCAAGACTCAAACGACATTCTGCCAACCATGTTTTAGGATCCTATCAGTGGGGAAAATAAAGAAATCCATCAGCCTCTAGACTCAAGAGACTTGTGTGAGTGTGCAAGTGTTTGAAAATGAATTTAGGCATCACAAAATTTGGTGATAACACAGCGCACAAATCACCACTAAAACAAAGCTTAAAGAGTTGACTTTTTTGTGCAAACTTAGGTTACATCATTATCTAGGTTACTTCAAATACAGGTGAAATCTAGAGGGGTGGACTACATCACGTTTGCGTCTACATGACCTAAGACCTATTACTGTGGCTGGAACAAGTATAGAGTTGAGAGCACTCCTCTAACCTCACTAAACATCGTCATCCTGTGGAGAGAAAAAGTCACTTCCTGTTTCGGTCAGGAAGACTGAAGAGCAACGCAGCAACCTAGCGACAAAAAAATCAACAACCTTGTCCACTCTGACGCACAGGAAAGACAGAAGGCCTGAGAGTTGAACAGTGTCAGTGTGAAAGGCTCTATTGTGAGGCTATTCTAGATGGTGGTGGCGGGTGAGGGGTGGGGGGTCAAACGTGAACTGATTTTTAAAGTGGGTCTTGTAGATTAGGAGTCTTCTCCAGCCGCAACCTACAACCTGTTATCATTCATAAACATGTGGTAACAAACAATGCACATTCTAAAAATAAAAAAAAGAAGAAAGAAAGGGAAAATGTGGACTAAAGTGGATGTTACTTAACTTCTTTTGAGGTAGAATGCTGATCCTATGTTTCAAATGTATCAGAGGCTGCCGGTTGAATAGGCCTGCCCTACCGTGACTGTAGTAAATAAGTGATAGATTCCAGCTGTATCTTTTAAGATGTCAGTTCAACAAAAGTATGAGTCAACCAGTGGAGGTAGGACAATGTGAACTTTGTCTTCTTCAGGGATGACATTTCTGACAAGCATTGACAAATTAATTTGCCTACTTTGATGATAGATTCTCGGTTGTTAGAGAATGCTTTTGATCATGAGAATCGTTTGAAAAGGACATGAGTATCCTGAATAATTCTTTCTCAAAAATAAAAACAAGCTTTGCTCAAGAATAGGAGCTAAATCCATACAGTCAAAATGCTCATCGATCCTAACCTTTTGGGTGCATGCTAGAAACCTTACTGTGCAGTTTTGACCACAGTTAAGAAGCTACATTTTGTTCTTGTGGTGTTCAGTTCAATAGAGACCCAGAGAACAGTCTAAGGTAACCAACTCCTTCCTGTCATTCTATTCAAAACAATGATCTCAGTGTAGCCTACTCTTTTTCCTGGATTATACTGTGGGACTGAATAGGTTTGGTTTAACAATGCCATTGAACAAACTTAGTCTGCTAGGACTAAAAAAAGTTATAAGAAATGAATTGAGTATACGTTTCAACTGAATTGTGAGATTATGTAATGTTATTTTGTCTTATTTCCTTTAAAGCAAGTGACATGCTGTATTTTCAAGAGGGACTGTAAAAGTAAAGTGTATAGTGTACTAGACTATATGTTCCCACGGTCTCTCTCTTCTTGGTCTCCCTATAACATTTAAGTCACTCTTTTGAACACTTGATCGGGGGAAAACCTTACCTCGAAGACAGATTACACCGGAGGATGTTGAGACACGCACATTTAAAGAGGAGTGGAAATGATATAGGAAGTGAAGGCGACATAACAGATGTTTTATTAGTCATATACATGGTCCAATACTCAAAACTGCCAAATTAGCTATAAATGAGAAAACTGTGATACGAGTTTGTTGTTTTGTTACTAGGGCGCAGCCCTTTTGAACGTGACGTCACTGGTATGGTTATAGCTAGCTCCTGTACACTAGCCTACTGTAATGCTAGCTACTGTACACACTGACATGGCTTCGACTTCTGCTAAAAGATCTACGGGGGGAGTTTATTGTATTGCTCCAGGCTGTAGTAACGAGTTCTACAGAACTACATCAGCCGGTCTGGAGACACACCGATTGCCTTTGAAAAGGAAAGCTGTCCTGCAATGCTGGCTAGCAGCTCTGAAACGAGCTAGCCCGCCAACTGCGCCGGAATTCAGGGTCTGCAGCGATCATTTCTTGCCAACGGACTATGTGTAGAGCTACCAATTCGACAAGACAGGGAAAATTGAGAAAATAAGAACCAGACGACTGAAGCCAGAGGCAACGCCAACTATTTTTGATTTTTCGGGCTACAGCGTAGGGACAACAGACAGACCAACCCAGAGCCAGGGCCAGTCGTGCGTGAGTCGCAGAGAAAGAGCGCTCAAACGCGCAAGTCAGGCAGAGGACAGACTGGTAGGTTTAGCAGTTGCAGCTTGCTGAAATAAACTGAATAGGGCCTACGAGTCACAAGCTAATCAAGCCTCAAACTTTTTTGAACCAAGATCTACTTTTCAAGTAGCCAGGCTGCCGAGATCTAACGTTAGGCTACCAGTCCAGTTTCAACATCGCAAATGCACACACAGCCAGACACGCACACCGTTTCCAGCCTGCATAGCAATTAAACTCGAAATACGTTCTTTCTCTTGGTATTTTGGTCCAGTCTCTAGATAGCCTAATCACTGACTGGCTTGTTAATTAGGGTTATCTAGTGGCCCCCACTTTACAAGTTTCAATAATGGTCTTATATGGCCTACATTTCATGGATGGAAGCCGAATCGATCAACTAGGCTACCCATAACGTTAGGCTATAACTTGGACACCAAGGCTAATCGTTAATAACAACCACAATTAGGCTACTTCACAACAACGCCATGCCACACGAGGCACAACAGTTTATCACACATTTTCTGGAACAAGGTAGAGCTCTAGATAGCAAACATATGGTCTTACCTTAATTTCGAATAAATTAATCCAAAGTGTGAGAGTAATATTTTGGGGGATTTGCTTCTATACTTTTATCCGAGATTACCGAGTCCGAGTTATTCCCATAGTAAAAACAAACAAACAATGGTTAATCCCGCACGGTTTGCAGAAACTACAACGTAGTCTACACGTAGACAGGGCGCGTGCGTTTAGGGCTGGCCTGGCTTTTTCCAGCGAAAAAATAAATATGTTGAATCATGAATAGCCTACTTACATAGTAATAACCCCCGCCCCCCCCCCCAAACTACGTCAAAATGTACGTTTTTAAAAACTACAACATTGACATGTTTTTTCCAAGATTTTTCTTTCAGACGACCGTCTTGACCCCTGTGACGTAAAGGTTTCAGGTGTCAAGTATGAGTCACTCATATTTCCAAGCAACCCCTCTCCCAATACACCACTGGCATCGTTAATTTATCCAGGTGTAATCTCAAACATCAAACCAGTTTACCTAGTCTAATGCATTGGGCTGTTCCAAGATAAAATGTGGGTTACACTTACAATACAGTAATCATAAAACAACATTATGAATAATTCGAAATTTCTTTAAAATATTCTATTTAATTCCATAAATATCAATCCTACCTTTTCTCACCAGAGAGGACCAAATGTAAGTCTGGAGATTTACTGAATGTAATTGCAATGCATTGGCCCTGCACATTATGAACAACACAATCAACAAAGACAGACATCTCACAGTAAAGGCATAATTATACAAACGATATACATTATGAATTTACACATATTTACACATAATCAAGGATACTTAGGTACTGTAACTCATACAGGAGGTAGGATTAAGAGTGGGGGGACCACCAGGAGATGAGGATGTAGGCTAGGCTACATAGTACTTGATATAGGCTATCCTGTATCGTGTCGACACCGGACCACGTTGGATGGTATCTCGCCGATCAAGTCGAATGATTTGTTTCATCGGACACAACAGGAAACTTCACTTTCAACTGTCGCTTTCCAACTGTATCACACTCACGCACGCAGATGGGGTGGGTGACTGCGCAGGCGCTTATGTGTAGGCTAATTGAGATAATTTTTAGAGGTGGAACACAAACTCAGTTTTCTGAAAACGTCGGGGTAGGCTATTTGAGTATTGGAACATAATTGCATTACTTAAAATTACTTTCATACCGGTTTTCAATTTGCAAGGTATCATAAATAGTGTGATAATATAAGCAGGCTACATGACGACTCTAGTACAAAATTCACTCATACTCATTCATACTTCCATAATCATATGTATGTGTAAGGCGTATTATTATTATTATTAGCATATTCTAAACAAAGCATAGCCTAAGCATATACTACAGCAATCGACATGGCAGACGAGAGCCAGGGATACGAGCAGATAAAGACAAAAAATGAATTGAAACAGACAATGACACTGTTGGCAATGGCATATTATATTTCAAATTCATCACAAGCATATTCAAATCCATGGTATTCAGGAGAGGGGAACAAATTCCTGATGAAAGCCGCAGCGCAGGATGGGATTGGAATCCGGTATCTTTTCCCCAAATGCCCTCTCGTCCAAAGAGTGAACTGTCTGTAGGCTGTCAACCTGAAGAGTCTGAAAAAAGTATGCAAAATGTTATTTGGGCTACCTTTATTTAAACTCGAATGAACATTGAGAATTGCCTCATGCATTTGCATTGATGTCCAGAATTAAAAATAAAAAAAACTAGCCTACAGTAATGATAGGCTACAACAAGGTTTAGTCGCCTAGGTAATAATTAGACCTGGACCAGGTCTAGGTAATAATAGCCTAAATGAATGGCCAAAAACTATGCAAATAACCAAATACAACAGACTACAAACAGATGAAAGACGGTCGGTCTGTTAACTTTCCTTGAGTTATAGCCCATCTTTGACACCGCTAAATTAACTCGTGTAATCTAACGTTACGGCAGCCTACAGTAGAGTTGTGAACGTCAGAAACATTCAGAAGAATTAGCCTACTTACTGCAAGTTAGCTAACATAACTTCTACAGTCTGAAAGAGCACGAATCATCCACTATATTCGTGATAAAACAGGGGGGCTCCTGCACACCTAGGGTGTCTCGATTATAATGATGATTAGCGTGCGTTTCTGACACAACGTGGCTACCTGGGCTGGCTAACGTTAGCTACCTTCCATAATCCATTAACCTTACCTGCTATTTATGGGACGCTCCAGCGTCTCAGCCCTGATGTCCTTCAGGGACAGCATAGCCACCTCCAGTACATCTCTCTCCCCACATAACATCTGGAAAGTCCTCTTCAAGGTAATGCACTGGCCTTCAACCACAAAATCGTCCCAAGTTTGCCTCCTGGCAGCAAATACACTCCACCGCGGTCGGCATTGGGATGCAACACCCACAGCTGCACCAGTCTTAGCCGACCCGCTCCTGACCCCGAACAACCACCACTTGTTCCTCAGCTTCTTCCTCTGCAAACTGCACGATTGGTGTTTCTCGCACAGGCTCATACGCATACGTTATGGGGTTTAAAGGCACCACGATTTCTCTCTCCTGGTCGTCTGAATCGCTCATTTTTAGGCTACTTTACAACTAGCTAGCTAGTTATATTCTTGTTTGCTTTAAACGCGCCGCCGGTTTCACCATACCAGTGACGTAGTGTGACGTGGAATTTAAAGATGGCGGCACTAGACAGCTAGAAACGTAAATATCAATGTTGGAAATGTGATTTATTTTGGGTTTTTATCTGTTTTTTGGGGAGTAATGAATTTACTAGTTCTCTTTAAATATGAGGAACAACACGTGATCAGTTCTTAGTTGGCTATTTCTGTTCCCCTTTAAAGACCTAGGCTACATAAGACAGTTAGCATCTAAATTGCATACCTCATCTTAAATCCGATGGCTTCTGTCAGCCAGCCCATGCGTAGCTACATCAGTGCACCCAAAAGGTTAGGATGAGCGACCTGGTTAACCTGGAAGGTGTAACGTTAGGCACTACTGACGGAACGAAACATCACCCCTCGCTTCAGAAAATGCAACAACATGAATGACATCATGATCTTATTCTACCTAGAGACGCATTTGAGATGTTATATATAAGGCCCTTTATATACCCAATGTTTTTTTCTGCTGGCAAACACATGTTTAGTGATACATCTATCAGCATGTCATGGTTCATAACCCTCATGTAAGTTGCAGTAACATAGCCTACTCAATGTTAGCGAAAGCTAGGGAAAATATGACACAGGAAATTGAAACTGACCTATTGTTGATATGAAGGTAGTGTTGAACGCATCTTCGCTGAATCGAAACAGCAGACATGTCTTTCCAACTCCACTGTCTCCAATTAGTAACAGCTTAAAAAGATAATCATAGGTCTTCGCCATATCCACCTTCGTTTCTTTTGCTCTAATATTTGCTAAGACTGTCTAGCAGCTAACCAAGACACTTTGTATCTAGTTGCAGCACCTCTCTGCTGTAACCAGACAGTAAGAGGAAACGGAGATATGAGTCTAGTGACGTCGACGGGGCGCATCCTTTCATCGGGGTTGCCAGATTGGAGATAAATACACATCCAGAGGCAGTTTCATAAAAACCCGTTTGCCGCGTATGTTAGCCTATGTCGAAGTGTGACGCTTCAACATGAGTCAAATAGTATTAAACACTATCATAATAGAACCGCATAGCGAGCCAGATAGCTCCATTAATACAGCCACTAGTATGGATCACGAACACGGAGTCCTCTGGCTCTCATGAGAGGCCGGGACGGACCAGAGCAGCAGTCCATTTTATTTGACGTATTTGGTTGATCAGCCTAGCTGCCCATCAAAACCTGGCAATTTACTTTTATTGAGATTCCAATCAGCAACATTCGCGATATATTCCACTTTTCTTACCTCACATCTCTATTGATTTAGTTTATGATGTAATAACCATCCAATAAGCTCTCTACTGTATGACGAGCTGTGGCAGATGGGGAGCACCTTCAGCCACAGGCTCATCCCACCCAGGTGCAAATCAGACTACAGGTATCGTGTAAGTGTCTGAGCGTTCCTGAGTGTTGTGGATGGGTAGATGGGTATGTATGACAATACATATCTATACAGTTTGTATGTATATATTCTATACTTTACACATGTTGTATGTATGAATGTATACATTTCTTGTTCTATTTTGTTTATTCATTAATTATTCTGCATTTCCCGCCTTTGCTGAAACGCCCACATGTCCTCCTACAGGGATTATTAAAGTTATTATCTATCTACTGTCTCTATTCTTTACCACCAGTCTCCAACATTGAGTGATTCACTAAATAATACACTCCTCGCAAAAATACATTAATTTACCTAGGCACTGGAATTACATATCCAACTTTTCTTCAGATCTTCAAAAATGACATGAAGCAATATCTTGAGTCATCTACATGTTTATGTATGGGACTGAAAGACTGAAGAAGGCTGTATGAGATGTGGTACAGTCAGGTCCAGGGAATGGCAACAGACAGAATAAATAGAGGAGCTTTAAGCTGTTACACTTACAGTACCATGAAGAAAACCGCTAATATCAGAGGAGAATATCAGACAACACATGCAGAGGAGTGCTATTGTATTTTAGGAGGTATTAAGTACATTGTTATCCCCCTGAAATGATTGCACTCCATTTTGGAAATGTAAGTAAAGTTGTGCGTGAATATACTTTGCGAGTAAAGTTGTGCGTGAATATACTTTGCGTCATTCACATCTGTAAAAATCTTGTGGAGTTAGTATCCACTAATGAACTGTATCCATGGTGCACCCACGTACTGCCATGGACTACAGAGTGAACCAGCAGCAGTCTCAGTCCATATCCTGCATCCTCCGGCAGATCTCAGCTGTAAACTCTGAGCACTTTGAGTTCCCACCAAGGTCCTTAGTCAGCACCTAGAAGAGGATGGGGAAAAATATCAACCACTAGTTTTTGTCAAATATATTACATTACCTGCATACAAGGGTACTCTCTTGATGAATGGCATGGTAAAATCTCACTAGCTATGAAGAATATAATTGCTGACAATTTCCTCAGGTCAAATATGACTACAGGGAGGCATTAAATACTCACCTTCTTGTCACGAATGGTGTCAAAACAAGCTGCCTCGATCTTGTTTCCATATCCATGGAGCCCCATGTGGCGCAGCATCATCACGGCGCTCAGGAGCAGAGCCGTGGGGTTGGCCATGTCCAGGCCTGCGATGTCCGGGGCTGTTCCGTGAACCTGGGCGCCACAACAAATACACAGTGTCAATAACCACAACAGTACCTCATTGACTTTAACTTCAATTCACTAATTAATTAATAGCAAATATGACATGTTTTTTATTGTTGGAGATTGATGCTGTAATGTGAATCATGAATGCAATGAGTATTAATTACTTTCACTTGCTCAATGTAAATATAAGATGAACTATGCTCTTTATACAGTACTGGAGAAAAAGGAACTGACAGTATTTGGAAAGTTACAATGGGACAAGAAGCCATGCAGTCAATCTAGAAGAAACAGATTAAAATGGCCCAAAAACAGTGAGACAAACCGATTCAAAAATGGCGACCCCGTTGGCTCCAATGTTCCCACTGGGAGTGACACCTAGACCTCCAATCAGCCCAGCACACAGATCACTGCAACACACACACACAGAAATATGACACACACACACACCTAGTCACATTTACAGTAAACACAACAATTAAAGGCACCACATTACAGGGTTGGTGAAGTGAATCCGTGTCAAAGTGTTTCCTTACTGCATATGTTGTGATCGGTGATGATATTGCATGATGGGTTTTCCTAACACTCTTTACAAAATGAGTGCTGCACATGCTCATTACAGGGAGATGTGCCCAATTTGTAAACGGTGTGGATCGTCCAGAAAAACTCAACATGCATCGCCAACATATACAGAAAGAAAATATTCACTTCACTTTGAACTTTGTTTGTTAATGTAGATATGAACCCCACCCCCCAAAAATGAAATTGCATGTGACACCTTTTAGGACCCAGGAGTAGGATATGCTAAAAAGATCAAAGCTCTAAACGATTGTGTTTAATAGCTTACATGAATGAAAATAGTCGTTCATGCAAAATTGCAAATACAAACTGACCTCAAGATGTCCCCATACAGGTTGGGCATCACAAGCACATCAAACTGAGTGGGATCTTGCACCATCTGAAAGTGTAGGACCGTCAGACATAAGATAGAATTGTATTTAAATCAAAATGTTTTATGTGAATGTTGGGGTTGTCTTACATTAAGACACACTGTGTCCAGGTACATCTCCGTGAATTTGATATCTTTGAAGTTTTCAGCCACCTCCCGACATTTTCGCAGGAAAAGCCCATCGGACATGCGCCTGGTCAAAAGATTGAAACCAATTTACTTAATGACCTCAGTAGTAGTGTGGGACCCTAATCTCTGTTTGACTGCAAATCGATCATGGACATGACTTTTTCTTCAATGTTCACTTTGTAAAATAGGTGCTCTTTTCCCCCCCTCAGCCCAGATCCTACTCACATGATGTTGGCCTTGTGGACTGCAGTGACGCTGCTTCTCTGGTTGTTCCTGGCGTATTCAAAGGCATACTCTGCGATACGCCGGCTAGCATCTTCAGTGATGAGTTTAATGCTCTGCACCACTCCATCCACAATCTACAACAGAGAGGAGATTTGCATCAAAACAAGTGATACTGGGCAATTTGTTGCAACAAGATTAGCTTAGGTTATAGAAATGTTAAAGGTACATCAATAAATTCCAATCAATCTCAACTAATAGGAAGCAACAGAGAAGACAATGGCTACGTATATATAATAAGGGTGATTCACTTAACATTTAAATAGTATTCTCAGTCTGATGATGACAATAGGATTATGCGGGGAGTGATTTAAAAAATAAAGTGAGAAATAACATACAGCACCATCACTTATACAGTATGCAAAATAAGCAAGGAAAGCTGGAGGGAGAATTTGATGAACATACAGCTTGGAACCTTAAATACTACTGTACTTTTAACAAGAAAAGAGGTTTCTTTTTTTGCTGTGTTCCTCCATCTTACCTAGGACACAACTGGAGTGTACCCTGTTAAAACCAGCTGGAAATGTGTGAAAAACACGATTCAAAACAACTAAGCATGTATGAATAGTCCTCAGCCTAGGAACAGCTGCATATTATAACTGTATGATGTGTATGTGACAAATAAATGGACATGAAGTCACTAAAGGGTGCTGCCACACATTCTAAGATTATAGCAGTCATGATATCAATGCCTTTTGTAACAAACTAGGCCCTCAATTGACTGGACTTAACCATGTTGTATTTCACCTACAGTCTTTAAACACAGGTGATGTCAGACTTTGACAAAGGCCGCTAGGCCGAAACATTGTATGTTTGATTAAATCAGCCAGCATCGAGAGCTTGAGTGTGCGGTTTCATTTCTTTTTCTAGTATATTTCACCCGTTACCGGCACCTCTCCAAGACTACGGTGTGCGTTTTCTCCTTTTCCCTCAAGCCGATGACAGGTCCTCACCACATGCTCAATCCCACTGTACTCTCCCTCGGTGTTCTCACGGATAGTGACCAGGTTGACGTTGGTGTAGGGGGTCTTGTACCCCTCGATGGACACACAGGGGCGCACGTTGGCGTACAGGTCGAAGGTCTTTCTGAGCAGGAGGTTCATGGAGGGGTGGCCTGCAGCGATGGGGGTCTTCAGGGGTCCTACAGAGTCAAAAAGAGGCGTTAAAGCCAAGTCACATTTTGGTCCCTAGGCTATTGCACTTATTGATAAGAAATACAAAAGGATGACGCACATAATAAGCACTGGCTAGGTGGCGACATGGTGAGAGGCACTCTTATGGGAAGTATAGGAAGGGAACAGTATCATGGCTCCCATTCATTAGAACTTGTAGTGGTCTGACATGACATTGGGTGGATTGTGATGTGCATTCAGGTACCTTTCAAACCAATCTTGCTCTTGTCCATAGATTCCTTGGCATCAGGGGGTATCATCCACTTTCCCCCGGGTCCTTTGATGGCAGTAACATTCCTCTCCTCCCATCCAATGGGAGCCTACACATACAACATGACTGTAGAAGTATCCTCCACAGAGACATGTTCCACTAGAAAGCCTAGGATTTGTTGGTCCTGTGTGTTTTCTGTCAGGTTAAGATAAAAAACGACTGACGATTCAAACATACTTTAGCAGCCTCGAAGATCTTCATGACAGCTGTAGAGATTTCTGGACCTATCCCATCTCCAGGAATTAATGTTACTGTTTGTATCTGTGAAGGGAGGGTGCACCGTGTTCCCCAGTTTAAACTGTGTATAGGATTACTTTACTATGCATTATGCTCGACTTTTTCACATGCAAAACACAGACCATTCGTGGTCCCTCTATCTGTAGAACAAACGCATACAGTAGGTAGGAAATACATTGCTCAACATGTCACGTGGAAGAATGGACAGGTGGGGCCTTGAAGCACCTGACTTAACTTACCCCTCTCGAAAAAGGTCTTGAACACAGCATCGGTCTCTTTACATGGGATAGCTGGGGCAAGAACAAGAAGGATGGTTATTGGAACCGAATGACAACCGCAGAAAAATGGCCAGTTGCGTTACAATAAACCCAGTACACGTATCAAGCCTAGTAAAATGAGAAGATGTGGGAATAAAATAATATGTATTTGTTAGCTAGCTTAATCCTTTTGGAAGACACTCCGCATAGCGTGACACACTGAAGGGCACGCACTCTCAATGCCTCACATGGACATCAGTAAGTTACATTACAGAACAGAAGCCACCAACAAGTTCCAATGGGAAATTGGTGAATCATTTTTCGTAATTCATTTTGTCTAACGGAATGTTCTTACCATTGACCTCCATGCGTTCCCAGCCATACTCGTGTAATGTGGTCCAACACCGCTCTGCCGGAATAGACGCGGATGTCGTCACATGCGTGAAGCCACTCTCTCCGGGGTTGCCAGAACGTTTCATAATCCACGTCAAGTGCACCTGTTTGGTCTAATGAATTAAAGTTACGCTTTATTTGTAAAGATGCGGGGGGAGAAGTGTTCAAATGTGCCTTTTTGACTCATGTGTGCCAACAAAGCTATGCAATTGAAATTCAAATCCTGTCTCAAAGCATTGTCTAGGTTAACGTTACTGTTTTAAGCACAGCAGTTTTAAAAGCGTCACAATGACAAAAAGTAAATAAATAAATAAAACAAACTCATAGTTTTACCAGCTATTGTTGCATGGTTGCATCCAATACTTGTTGCACTTTCATCCTTTTTTCTTTTTTTCTACATTCATCCAGAGAGCCGTTTCAACTTCTGCTTAAATGCCGCCACCTAGTGGCTCATAGTTTGCATCTGCTTTTATTTGCAACATCCAGAAACAATCCAGTGATGAAAACATTCAACAAGGACTCAGTGCGCGAGACGCTCTACTTCAAGAATGCGTAAAAAGGAATATTCTCTTTTTGATTGCACCTGACACAACAATCTCTTTATCGAGGTCTATCGTGTATGTAAACCGAATAATAATCTACGAAAGCCGACAAATAATTATATATTCACTGGGAATGCATCAATATTTTCGGCAAGAGAATATGACCTCGTCCTAAATGACTAAAACAGAAAAAGCATCACGAACTTCAAATGTAATGTATCTGTGTAATGGGAAAATTACTCGACTAGGATGGGTAATAAACAAACGATATTTACTGATGAACAGTTCGAGGCATATCAGGTAAGATGGGTAATATTTATTTTACAGTAATTTAAGATGTATAATGTAGCCTACTGTAGCTTGTGTAGTCATAGCACTAAATGTGAACGCATAACACTTCTGTGTAAGAATATTGTGCATTAGGCACACTGGTTTTCATCAACATCACACATTCTGCATGATGTATTTCAGGGGGTCATTAGAGAGACACACCTTTATGAAACCTAATGTGTTTCTGCTAGGTACTAATTGCTCAAATAATGTTAATTGTGCACAGGCATTGTGTTGCTGAATTGGTGGATCCAAGCTTGCAGCACTTTCAAGTGCTAGACAGTAGTGTATAGCTTATTGTACAGTAGCCATATGGGTGAATCTCAATGTGAGCACGATTCTCAAATCATGCCCAAGCATGACTAGGTTAGTTGTGTAAAATAATAACTGAATGTGGTAGAACAGTCATACGGATATGAAACATGTGGTTTAGAAATGGTTGACACCCCATTTTGCATTGAAACCCTTTCCGTGCAGGTATATACAGTACCATGTCCTCTAATAGTGATTATGTTCCTCCTATCCCAGATAGTAGATATAATATGTATTGTTATCAACAACTTGTCTTTGTCTTGGACTAGGTTTAATCTTGGACTAGGTTTAATCTGTGTCCAAGAGTGGTCAGGCCCAACATCTCATGGACATACAACACAATAGTGTCTATCAATAGACCTGGCCTGATGGCCCAGGGCTCGGCCATATCTGGTTTCCACTGCTAATTTAATCTAACATGATTGTATTTTGTTCTTCCTGCAGGACTGCACTTTCTTCACACGGAAAGAGATCCTACGGTAGGTCCAGGCTCATCCACCCCTGTTTGGCCATGGGTTTGAAGCTTTACTAACACATGTGTAACACCAGAGTGCAACTACAAGTTTGTACTAGCAAAGTCAGAATACTGTAGTCGAACTATTTTTCCAGTAAATCAAGCCAGACTTGAGGCATTGGTCCCATCGTTATTGCGTCTTTATCTATTTATTATGGGTATCTAATTAAACTGCTATGCCGATAACAGGATGTTGCGGGCAAAGAAGCTTTCAGTGAAATTGTAAATCAGGGATCCTCTCAGCCCAATGGTCTTATTCTCCACTCACACCATAGATCATGAGACCCACATTCATCTTGTAGCTACTGTTCATTTCTTGAGGATATCTGACCAGTGCTTCCTCTAGCCTCCACCTTCACTCTGAACTCCACACTGCCTCCGGTGCTGGAACTCATCCAGAGATACCTCCACCTTCACTCTGAACTCCACACTGCCTCCGGTGCTGGAACTCATCCAGAGATACCTCCACCTTCACTCTGAACTCCACACTGCCTCCGGTGCTGGAGCTCATCCAGAGCCAGTGAATCTCTGTCTCCCGGTCCTTTTCGCTGGCCTCAGTATTCTAAAGCAATTAAATTCCTGTAATGTTGCCAGTGCGCTTTCAGACAGACTTATGGCATGAAATCACCCCAGCTGCAATTAAAACCCTGTAGGGTACATGTTTTCTTTTCCTAGGGCGACCATTTGTTTTCTTCAAATGTAGGTCATGGCCATGTCAATACTTCCCTCAAGACGCAATGCTACATAGTCAATATCATTAGGACTTTCAAGATTTATATTGCTATTAACACTTATTGCTTAATGATGCATTCTAGAGGATCAGTGTTGTGTAGATTACAGTGCAGATAGCTGTTGACTCATTGTGTGTTCTGTCCAATGAATGCGCCCTCAATTCACCTCCCATTGCTTTAATGGGTTTGTGTTTACAGTTATGAATTCAGACCCTCATGAGTCCTGAGTTCACCAACTAACAAAATAATTTAGTAGTGTCATGACTTTTTATACAGTATGCACCTCATAACAGATCTTGGTCAAATATGATTTGAATTCCTTTCAAATACCTAAGACGTTCTGGACTGAGCCCGACTGGCGCAGTGCACCTGGACTGAGCCCGACTGGCGCAGTGGACCTGGACTGAGCCCGACTGGCGCAGTGGACCTGGACTGAGCCCGACTGGCACAGTGGACCTGGACATTCTGGACTGAGCCCAACTGGCACAGTGGACCTGGACTGAGCCTGACTGGCGCAGTGGACCTGGACGTTCTGGACTGAGCCTGACTGGCGCAGTGGACCTGGACGTTCTGGACTGAGCCTGACTGGCGCAGTGGACCTGGACGGTCGTCCCTGTAGCGCATCCCTCACACAGATGACTCCAGACAGGCTCAAGTACTCATGAATGTATTTGAGAGGATTTCAAATTCCATGCGTGGCTATTACTCTCCTTTCAAACGTCACTCGTTCTCTTCACAGTCCACAACATCTGGGTTTTGGTTTCGTTTCACACCCCTCCATACTGTACACACATGTATGTTGCTGTATAAACATGGCTACATTCTGCAAGGAGACCTGAGTGTAATGGATTCCAAGAGAGATAAGGCTGGGCCCTGCTGCCCGGTGTACACACTGTCCCACAACACGTACGGGTGCTAAGGTGGATATGCCACAAATGAGCCAATAAACCTCCAGACATAGTGTGAGTCATGGGGGAAGCCAGTAACAGTGGTCAGTAGTGCTGTCCTGCAGGCCGGCCGGGCCGGCTGTGGAGCTGTTCCTGCTATAAAGCTCAGGTGTTATTTGTGATGGATGTTTTATATTGAGGCGTTTCATTAGGCTAACGCTGGTTATCAAGGTAAGTCATGAGGAACGTACGGATACAGTGAGTTTCCCTTCCTGACTCAACTGAATGGTGCTTTTCTTGCTGTCCTTGGTTGGATTGGATGGCTGAATTGGACACAGTTCAGTGAAAGGTCATCAAGGCAATACGCTTGATGGTTTGTCCTTTGTTTTTATCGATTGCAATGTGTGCTTGAGCTGAAACAATGGTTAGACTATTAGGGTTTCTAGGTTTCACTCATGTTTTGTTAATTACACAATTTCCTTCAGAGGTACAGTATCTGGCAAGTAATCAGTCTTATAGTAATGACCACATGACCCAGTAAATGATGGACATCTCCATCCATGTTCAGATGGATTAGTTGTAATTAATGTCATACCCAGAAGGAAGGAGTTTCAGGACTAAATTATCCTTGTGCTCGGATTGTTTTGTTCCATCTGCTATCAAGATGAATCGTATGGATCAGAATCAGAAAACCATCCTGCCAACGCCCAGAATCCCCTGGGTCCTTCCCATGCCTCTTCATCTCCTACAGACAGGAGCGCTCTGCGCTATAGGAGACCATGTCTTTCAGTTTTAGAATCAGAAAATGTGTTTACCCTGGACAACCCCATCATTTACAACCCCTAATACAGTGCAGTATACTGTATAGTGTAATATTAGTCCTGGTTAACAGCCATGCAGGATGCAGATATTGTATGCTATGATGGCTTTAATGGATATACTTTATGGTCTGTGTGGGAAGGGGCTTTTTGAATGAGGCTGCCATGCAATTAACAAATTTAAGTTATCCTCCGACCAAGGAACGAATTTATGCACTGTTGAGGTGGAGACGGTAAATTATTTTGGGGAGTGGTAAATTGGCTTATTTTTGCTACGATTGCTTTGCCAGTCGCTTACTAAATTGTCAAGTGTATCTTTGTCGTAAAACACAATGTATATGTTTTTCATATGGTCGTGGTGGGTATTTAATGGCTTCACTCTGGTTTGTGAGCCATTATCCTTTCTTAATTGCCATTTACTGTATCATTGAGTGGAGATTGTGTGGAGGTTCAGCACTGTGTGAAATGAAGGAGCAATCACCACACCTCTGACTTGATAAGGCTCAAAAGCTGGGCTTCATACAGACTCATCCCCAGTGGGGACACGCCGCCCTGAAGACACAAGATAAACACTGGAAGGCTTCATGGACCAGGGATATTTAAATTGGGACTGCAGATGAAAACTAGCCTTCTTGGCTAATTCTGGTACATTTGTTAATGTACATTGTCCCTACCAAATAAACCAATAAACAAACAAACAAAAAAGAATAAACAGGGGCTTGCGTGGCCATTCTGTCTGTTATATGTGTCTGTTAAACATCTCATTACTTTCCTCGCCCCATTGCAAGTTAGGCTGCGCTCCTCAGTGACTAAGGGAAGGCTCCCCGTACACATGTTCAGCACTCTGAGACTCTGACCAGTGTGTCCAGATTAGTGCTGCAAGATATATCGATACAAACGATATATTGCAGTACAAAACCCATGCGACACTAAACCCATGGTAAAGGCCGACTTATATTTATGGAAAATTAAAATACTGATCCAGAGATGCTTCCGAAGTTGACAGTGACATGCCGGTATAGAAAAGCAGCTTCCTGCACGGCTAAGATTACATAGTAGGTAATTGCTTAATTGGTGTAATCTAATTAGTGTTCCTTCCATGCCCAATCACCGGCTCACTGGCCTCGTGGTTAGAGTGTCTTCCCTGACTTTGGGAGGTTGGACTCTTAGCACTCAGTATCAAGGGTTGGATTGGGGGTAAGTCCCTGCGACATATAGCTTGTACATAAAACTGCCTCACGCTAGGAAATCAGGAGATAGGCTCCTGGCCTATGGGCCACTAGACTCGAGAGCCATTGGTTCTCAAGGCTCCTTCCACGTCCAATCAATTGTATCTATAATATGGGGGGAAAGTGACAAATTCATTGTGCTGTGTTCAACAGAGCAGGTGTGAATATAACAAAAGCTGTGCCGTAATTTGCAGAGGTTATAGAAAGATAATTGATTGTTTGTGTCATGCTTTTGTTGTAGGCTACATGGCAGATACCGTGAGCTAGCCCCACACCTAGTTCCAATGGATTACACCAACGAACCAGACGTCAAACTCCCCATGGCACTGATCATCAGCATGCCAGAATTAAAGGTACATTTTTTGTTTCCTTTATGTTTTGATAGTATTGTATTTCCCTTTAGGGCTTTTTTCATGTAAAACAGTCATGTACTGTTCTCTAATGTATTGATTAATAGATGTTTTGGCCATATCAAGTCTGATGTCTATGGTTGTTGGTCATTAAAGTTTCCAAGAGTATACTGCTACTGAAACAGTATTATTATACATTATTATTAGGTGGGCTAGCTTGCAGAAGCTAGCCCAACTTGTGATATTCCCACTATTTCTTTCTTTCTTTCTTTCTTTCTTTCTTTCTTTCTTTCTTTCTTTCTTTCTTTCTTTCTTTCTTTCTTTCTTTATTAGGTGGGCTAGCTTGCAGAAGCTAGCCCAACTTGTGATATTCCCACTATTTTTCTTTCTTTCTTTCTTTCTTTCTTTCTTTCTTTCTTTCTTTCTTTCTTTCTTTCTTTCTTTCTTTCTTTCTTTCTTTCTTTCTTTCTTTCTTATTATTATTCTCCCCACTTTTTTTAACCTTAACTAGTTCTTCATACTTTGTGCTAGAAACTTCATTCAAACTTTAAAATGTTCATGACGTTCAGCTCTTGAACGGATCCATTCAGATTTTTGATATTTTTTATAGTTTTTTAGAAATTTAAATTTTAAAACTATTTTTTGTCCCATTGAAACTGCTTGAAACTGCTTTTGGAATGTTCAGAAACTTTATGTTTTTAGAGTGGTGGCAGCAGTTGCTTTGAAAATATTCACACATTTTGTAAACTGCTGGCACTCCTACAGTTTTGAAAGCTCACACACATATTATACATCAAAATGTTCACACAACTGTGCTGATTCGTACAATGTAAGTATCTAAGCAGTGTGACTTATAGTTTTCGCTGTATGACGATTTGTTCGGCAACTGCGCTCCTCATTGAAACGTATGGCAATGCACTCTAGCTTTTGAGCTGCTAATTTTGCATTTTTACTCTTTTTCTAACTTGTCACTATGCCTACAGTTTTAACAGCTCATAGAGATATTATATATCTAAACATTCCCATAACTGAGCTGATTCGTACAATGTAAGTATCTAAGCCGTGTGACTTATAGTTTTCGCTGTATGACGATTTGTTCGGCAACTGCGTTCTCCATTGAAACGTATGGGCCCACACTACCTTTTGAGCTGCTAATTTTGCATTTTTACCCTTTTTCTAACTCGTCACCATGCCTACAGTTTTTAAACTACACAGACATATCATAGCCCTAAAATGTTCAGCATTTTCTCAGGATTCCTACGGTGTCAAGATCTAGGCTGTGACCTTTATACTTTTTGAGAGAGAGCTGTCTGAAGCCAACATGCCTTTCCATTGAAGTGAATGAGAGGATGCTCACAGTGTCAGTTGACTACTGTGGTAGCATTCATATTCATTCATTCATTCATTCATTCCTTCCTTCCTTCCTTCCATCCATCTTTCCTTCTTTCCTTCCTTGCTTCCTTCCTTTCTTTCTTTCTTTCTTTCTTTCTTTCTTTCTTTCTTTCTTTCTTTCTTTCTTTCTTTCTTTCTTTCTTTCTTCCTTCCTTCCTTTCTTCCATCCTTCCTTCCTTCCTTCCTTCCTTCCATCCTTCCATCCTCCCTTCCTTCTTTCCTTCCTTCCTTCCATCCTTCTTTCCTTTCCTTTCCTTTCCTTTCCTTTCCTTTCCTTTCCTTTCCTTCCTTCCATCCATCCTTCCATCCTTCTTTCCTTCCTTCCTTCCATCGATCCTTCATTCCTTCGTTCCTTCCTTCATCCTTCCTTCCTTCCATCCTTCTTTCCTTCCTTCCTTCCTTCCTTACATCCATCTTTCCTTCCTTTCTTTCCTTCCTTCCTTCCTTCCTTCCTTCCTTCCTTCCATCCATCCTTCCATCCTCCTTCCTTCCATCCTTCCTTCTTTCCTTCCTTCCTTCCATCCATCCATCCATCCATCCATCCATCCTTCCTTCCTTTCCTTTCCTTTCCTTTCCTTTCCTTTCCTTTCCTTTCCTTCCTTCCTTCTTTCCATCCATCCATCCTTCCATCCTTCTTTCCTTCCTTCCTTCCTTCCATCCATCCTTCCTTCCTTACATCCTTCCTTCTTTCCTTCTTTCCTTCTTTCCTTCCTTCCTTCCTTCCATCCATCCTTCCATCCTTCTTTCCTTCCTTCATTTCTTCCATCCATCCTTCCTTCCTTCTTTCCTTCCATCCATCCTTCCTTCCTTTCTTTCTTTCTTCCTTCCTTCCTTCCTTCCTTCCATCCATCCTTCCTTCCTTCCTTCCTTCCTTCCTTCTTTCTTTCTTTCCTTCCTTCCTTCCTTCCTTCCTTCCTTCCTTCCTTCCTTCCTTCCTTCCTTCCTTCCTTCCTTCCATCCATCCTTCCTTCCTTTCCTTTCCTTTCCTTTCCTTTCCTTTCCTTTCCTTTCCTTCCATCCTTCCTTCCTTCCTTCCTTCCTTCCTTCCATCCATCCTTCCTTTCTTCCTTCCTTCCATCCTTCCTTCCTTCCTTCCTTCTTTCCATCCTTCCTTCCTTCTTTCTTTCTTTCTTTCTTTCTTTCTTTCTTTCTTTCTTTCTTTCTTTCTTTCTTTCTTTCATCCATCCATCCATCCATCCATCCATCCATCTTTCTTTCTTTCTTTTATCCATCCTTTCTTTGTTCCATCCATCTTTCCATCCTTCCATCCTTTCTTTCTTTTCTTCCATCCATCCTTTTATCCATCCTTTCTTTCTTTCTTTCATCCATCCATCCATCTTTCTTTCATCCATCCATCCATCCATCCATCCATCCATCCATCTTTCTTTCTCACTTCTTTCTTTCTTTCTTGCCTTATATTCAAAGAAATATTCAGAATGACACTCTTTTTCAGGCTGCAAACTCATATCAATATCTTTTCTCCTCTTTCAGCTATTGAACTCAATAAAACTATGAGTTATGATGAGTGGTCTAATCTATTTTTGAGTGTAGTACTAGCAGTACTTATAACAAACACCTACTGCTTTTCACTGCTACTGCTTCTAACCTCAACTTCCATACAACACCTCCACAGCTACTGCTCCGCCCGGGGTGGGCTATAGACACATGGTCTCCAATGAGGGGATTCATGGGGATGGCCTGGCAATCACTGACCTGCCCCCCACAACCTCTGACCTGAGGGGGCGGAGTCTCGCCACCACGCCACTATCCACGCCACCGTCCCCACATCTCAGACCCTGAGTTGGCTAAAGACGCAGTTTTCACGGTTGGGTGCATGTGTGCACCGGCTCTGACCCAAGGGGGCGGAGTCTCGCCACCACGCCACTGAACATGCTACGGACACCACAACTCAGCCCTTGAGTGGGCTGGAGACACACGGTCTTCACTGGTGAAGGCAGGTGGATAGCCCAGTGCGGCCTACACTGTTCACACCTGGCTCTGAACCAAGCGGGTGGAGTCTCGCCGCCACGCCACAGACCCCACAACTCAGCCCCTGAATGAGCTAGAGACACACAGTCTTCACCAGTGGGTGCAAGGAGACTGCCCGGAGGTCTTCATGGTGGAGTCAGGTAGGTGGCCCGGAGAGGGGTACACTGTCCCCGACTGGCTCTGACCTGAGGGGGTGGAGTCTCACCACCACGCCACTATCCACACCACGGGCCCCACAACTCAACCCCTGAGTGGGCTAGAGACACAGTCTTCATTGGTGGATGCATGGAAATTGCCCAGAGGTCACATTACTGTCCCGACTAGCTGTGACCCAAGGGGGCGGGGCCTAACCAGCACGCCACTATCCTCGCCACGGGCCCCACAACTCAGCCCCTGAGTGGGCTAGAGACACACGGTCTTCACCGGTTGACAGGTAGGTGGCCCGGAGAGGGGTACACTGTCCCTGACTGGCTCTGACCTGAGGGGGCAGAGTCTCACCCCCACGCCACTATCCACGCCACGGCCGCACAACTCAGCCCCTGAGTGGGCTAGAGACACATGGTCTTCACCGGTGCGGGCGGGTAGGTGGCCCGGAGAGGGGTACACTGTCCTCGACCAGCTCTGACCTGAGGGGGCGGAGTCTCACCACCACGCCACTATCTACGCCACGGGCCCCACAACTCAGCCCCTGATTGGGCTAGAGACACATGGTCTTCACCGGTGCGGGCGGGTAGGTGGCCCGGAGAGGGGTACACTGTCCTCGACCAGCTCTGACCTGAGGGGGCGGAGTCTCACCACCATGCCACTGTCCACGCCACAGACCCCACAACTCAGCCCCTGAGTGGGCTAGAGATGCACGGTCTTCGCCGGTGGGTGCATGGAGATTGCCTGGTCCATAGTAGTTCTAGCAGTAGCTGTTACATACAGCTGCAGCAGCTAGCCCACCTCACATTTTCTCCAGGAAATGTACTTTCTAGTTATTATTATTATTATTATTATTATTATTATTAACATTGATCCCCTAAGTAAGGTTACCTAAAGCTCACCTGTTTTGACTAGAAAACAGAAAACACAAGTAATAGTGGATCTTGAAACACAAGTTGCGTAAACACAGCCTACTACTGGACTAAAGTAGGAGGTGGTTCTGTGGTGATGTGGGCTAGTAGCGTAGCGACAGGGTATCAGGGAGGATTCATGTGTTGGAGCCTATAGTCATTACTGCTCTGATAACCTGCCCGTGAGAAACATCCCATTCACTCTCTGCTTAGTCAGCGCTCGCTGTGCTTAGTCAGCCTCGATATGTCACCCTCCCTCCAGCCCAACCCAGCTCAGCCTAACCTAGCACCCCCCCCCCAGCCCAGCTCAGCCTAACTTAGCCCCCACCCCCCCCCCCCCCCTCCAGCCCTGGCCCAGCACAGCCTAACCTAGCCCCCCCTCCAGCCCAGCACAGCCTAACCTAGCCTAGCCTGCAAGAGTAGCCCATACACGGGATCACTGAAGCACAGAGACAGAGATGAATCTTAGTCATAGACCAGAAGACGGCATCTACAGAGAATGTGTGGTGGTATTGCTTCCACTGCATATGGAATATTGGGCTCATCGGGTTATGAAGGCGCATACCATAGGGCTAGCCCTTAACACACAGAACCATAGGGCTAGCCCTTAACACACAGAACCATAGGGCTAGCCCTTAACACATAGAACCATAGGGCTAGCCCTTAACACACAGAACCATAGGGCTAGCCCTTAACACACAGAACCATAGGGTTAGCCCTTAACACACAGAACCATAGGGCTAGCCCTTA
This sequence comes from Borostomias antarcticus, assembly GCF_949987555.1. Taxonomy (NCBI): domain Eukaryota; kingdom Metazoa; phylum Chordata; class Actinopteri; order Stomiiformes; family Stomiidae; genus Borostomias; species Borostomias antarcticus. The sequence goes on from NC_140237.1 coordinate 5,459,786, forward strand.
ACACACAGAACCATAGGGCTAGCCCTTAACACATAGAACCATAGGGCTAGCCCTTAACACACAGTACCATAGGGCTAGCCCTTAACACACAGAACCATAGGGCTAGCCCTTAACACACAGAACCATAGGGCTAGCCCTTAACACACAGAACCATAGGGCTAGCCCTTAACACACAGAACCATAGGGCTAGCCCTTAACACACAGTACCATAGGGTTAGCCCTTAACACACAGAACCATAGGGCTAGCCCTTAACACACAGAACAATAGGGCTAGCCCTTAACACACAGAACCATAGGGTTAGCCCTTAACACACAGAACCATAGGGCTAGCCCTTAACACACAGAACAATAGGGATAGCCCTTAACACACAGAACAATAGGGCTAGCCCTTAACACACAGAACCATAGGGCTAGCCCTTAACACACAGTACCATAGGGTTAGCCCTTAACACACAGAACCATAGGGCCAGCCCTTAACACACAGAACAATAGGGCTAGCCCTTAACACACAGTACCATAGGGTTAGCCCTTAACACACAGAACCATAGGGCTAGCCCTTAACACACAGAACAATAGGGCTAGCCCTTAAAACACAGTACCATAGGGTTAGCCCTTAACACACAGAACCATAGGGCTAGCCCTTAACACACAGAACAATAGGGCTAGCCCTTAACACGCAGTAGCCCGGGTTGGGTTCTGGCCCGGGACAGGTGCTACATGTCATTCCCTCTCGCTCTCCCAAATCTCCTGTCAATCTTCACTATATATACGATGCCTATATGGATCACAGATATATGGATCACAGATACAGTATATGGATCACAGATATATGGATCACAGATACTGTAGGGTTAGAACAGGCTTCATGCAAATCCTAAAATATTATTTGGGGAATTTGTAGATCATTTACATTGAAGCTATCAGTCACATACATTGGACTTAACTCCATTCAAGGGTTAGTGAAGTGCATCAATTTTCATGTCATATAAAGTGTCATGTTGCCTGATCTAATGACGCCTATAGCCAGTTTCTCCTAGGAGATTATGAATGAAGAGGGAGTATCTGCAGCTTATTCATGCTTAGATACTTCATGAGTATCATCTTGTTCCCCTGGTTGTAAATCTCCCAGTCTGGCTCCCATAGACCTGGAGTCCCTTGAAGCCATGAATGATGCTCCATCAGGCCACCAGGTCATAAATCATAGTTTTTATTCAACTATAGTTTTTATTATATTTTACAGTATTTAAAAAAAGAAATAATTATTTTACTTTGATTGTTTCTTTTAAATCTGCTCTCACTGTGTTTATATTATTTATGTTTTTTATCCATCTCTTTTTATGGAAAGCACTAAGTGCTACATTGATTTGTATGAATGGTAGACAATGACATTGACATTGACAATAAATCAGCTTTTCACCTGCACAGCTGTGGGTATTAATTTGTTAAGCTTAGCCTAGCCTAGCGCTGCTGACATGATGGTAACCAGAGAGGCGCTATACTACCAGACATGACCAGCTAATGAATGGAACCTGGCAGGCAGTGTGGTGAGTGTGAGATCATGGGCTGTCCATAGGATTAAACAGGCTCTTAGCATGATTGGATATGTGACTGTTAGTCTTGTTTTTTACAATGCCCAAGATGAAGGAGCTCTGTATATCCTTTGTGAACATATCGGAGGCTGCATCTACATACAGGGTGATGCAGCTGCTCATATGACTCTATAGCATCCTGGTTAGGTTGGTCATGTTTGCGCAACAGCTTTTGACTATTTGACTTTTTACATGACACTTTTTCTCCTCTTTGCCTTTAAAGGAAAATCCTTTCAGAAACCGTATAGTGGAGACCTTCTCGGAGGATGGCCAAGGCAACCTCACGTTCAACGACTTTGTGGACATGTTCTCTGCCCTGTGTGAAACGGCACCCAGAGAGCTCAAGATCATATATGCCTTCAAGATCTATGGTGAGCGTCGTGTCTTCCTGTATCTGACCGAAGGTGATCTGGACAGTATGCTATCTAAATGCACAGCATCAGCACTGTACTCCCATTCGTGATTTTTGAACTATTACTACATTTTTAATTTTTTTGTAATGTTTTTCTCATTCCTCTCTGACAGATTTCAATGTGGATAATTTCATTTGTAAGGAGGACTTGGAGAAGACTTTGAACAAGCTGACGAAAGGTGAGCTCCCTCCGGAGGAGGTCAGCCTGGTGTGTGACAAGACCATCGAGGAGGCAGACCTGGACGGAGACAGCAAGCTCTCCTTCGCTGACTTTGAGAACATGATCTCCAAAGCCCCAGATTTCTTAAGGTAGGGCGATATTTACAACACAGACCATGAAGGGATTAATGATGACAGAAAGAATATGATGGTGAACTTGTCACAAAGACCCCCTATTGACGAATGTCAAGTAGACCACTGTGGGCCACAAATTGTTCTTTTGAAGCTTTGCATGAGTTATTTCTTTTACTCAAATTGTTGATATATGCATGAACGATTTTTGCTTAAGGAGTTAGAAACGGAGTCTTGTGTGTGTGTGTGTGTGTGTGTGTGTGTGTGTGTGTGTGTGTGTGTGTGTGTGTGTGTGTGTGTGAGGAGCTGGGTTGAGGGAGTAGACCCCAGTATTCTGCAGCTCTGCATAATGTTGTTCTCAGAAAGAGATAAAACACAGAGAGCCAATAGTGCTTGATCAAAGACTTTTTATTGCTAACCAATCCATCATGGTATTGTAAATAGTTTTCATTCGGGTTTCCAATCCATGCGGAAAGTCCTGGCCAGTAAACAAACAGCGCCCTATTTCTGAAGGGTTGATTTAGCTAGGCAATGATATTACCTGTAAATCTGTCACTCACACAGGACCAGATTTAGATTGGCTTGAGCTTGTCTTCCTTAGTTGTTATTAGAGGATTGGGTTGCCTCAGCAACCAGGTCAGACATGGATGGACTACTGGACTCTTGCCATAGCTGCATGTTAGCTCTCGTGGACAGGGGCAGCTAGCCAGGTCCTGGTTATGCATGTTTAGCGTTTATTATCAAACCAACAATTGCTATGTTGACATTTAAAAAGGGAATAGAGAATAATTCCGCTGATTTTAAAATGAATAGACAGGTACAAATCTCAAAGCCAAGTGAAAGGATGAAATGGACACCATCATGAAATATTTATAGATGACATGGCAATATTGACCAGAGCAGAGATTACAGAAGTTCTAGTTAACATTTAATCCTCTTATCTGCATTATGATCTGCTTCGAACAGGTGCATTTGAGAGACTGCTGTTTCTCCCCAAAGCCGTTGATGAATTTGAAGTCTCCCCTCAGTCCCTCTGACTCCTCAGTAAAACAGTCATTCTGCTCAGCCGTCTTTTTTATCCTGCCCTAAATGACGCAGCGTCCTCTATCTCCTGTACAAGTGCTCCATGCTAAAGATGACCATTTCTCCATTTGGCAAGCACAAAAATGTTAGATAGATACTGCCAAGGCAGTGCAGTCCAATGTGACAATGATGATAGTTCACTGGCCGACTCTTGTAAAATGGCAGTTCAGTACCTCTATTTCAGTTGAACACTATTAGCGGTGTACTTGTGGGTTAATGGGAGGATTAGAGGCCTGTTCTGTGATCCCTTCCATTCCTTGGCCTCATTTTCCCTCTAGAAATTGCTTTTGTAAATCTTAACTCAAAGTGTACCAGAGTGGGACATGGAGATGCTTTAGAACCAGAAAGGCGAGGAAACACCGTGAAACAGTTAGATATAACGGATGATTTTTAGAATGACTTGTGATACTTCCATCAAAGTCTATTTGTGGCCTGTTCAGTGGGCTGAAATATCTAAGGACTTACTTAAACAAGTTGACAGAAGGACACACTACAGAAACCATTTAATATGTGACGATACGTAACAGTCCATTTATGGTTCTTTTTCATGAATAGTGTTCCCTGACTATATCTGCTGCGTGGGTTCCTCAGTACAGCCAGGTCAGGTCAGGTCCCGTCCCAGTTGTTTCCCACTGGGCAGAGCTAGACTAGAAAAGACACATGCCATATTTGTGAAATGCATTATACTGCATTGTGTTGCTAACTACAGTATCATCCTTGTGCTCCATTTCTAGCACCTTCCATATACGAATCTGAGGAGTCAGTCGTGATTGGGCGAGGTGGAGCAGGACATGCCGTGGTGGCAATGTGGACGAGGACGCTGTCATGCCTAGGTATGATGTCATCACTGAAGAACTCCCCTCTGGTTTGGACTCTTTGGATGGCGGTCAATGTCCAGCAGAAGAGTCCCTGACCTCAGTCTCCTCACAGCACAGTGCCTGTCCTAGCAAACATGAGTGGAGAACTTTCTGAACATTGGAGTCTATTTCCAATGCGGTGTTAGTGATGCAAAGTGGTTTTGGATACAGGATGGTGTACCGTGGGGGTCTTTTTCATGGAAGCACAGGCCTTTTGCCAATTCATGCTCTACAGGAAGTATCGTTGTAGACATTCTGAAAGAGAATATCAATAATGCATGATTGTTTTCTCTATAATCAATTCATATTCCTTAAAGATGGACAGTTATGTGGACACTTTGAATCCAACACAACAAACGGAGATGGTGGACAAAGATTATCTTTTATACCAGTAGTGCTTATCTTACACAATGTACGAGGAGTTTTCTCGCAGACCTACGACTTTCTTGCAGATGTTTTGTTCTTGGAGATATTTCTCGTGTACCCATGGTCAATGACAAAGATGGGCAAGAGGATCAGACAAGGGCTTTTTCTTCTGAAGCATAAGACAGAGAGGGAAGGGAGGATACACACAATACACAGTATTAAAAGCACAGTTTTAGTACCTAGGACAGAACAGTAAATAGCTATGCAATCTGTCTTCATGAAGTGCATGAGTGCAATGTAAATTGCTAATAGCTTTTTTATTTCTTATCCAGTATTGTCTAAATAACTGGAGCATATTGACAATCATACCTAACTGTTCTCCAGTTGATGAAGGGCTCCTTCATTCCACCATAATGTTTGCTTTGATACCTTTTCCTGCCTCTAAACTTGATATTATTGCATAAACTCATTTAAGAATACAGTTTTGAGTATTTAATATAATAGAACATTTGGCTAGACTTGAATAAATGAATTTTCTGTTGCTAATGGCACAATTAACCCTTAGGGGTTAAAGCTTTCATCTTTTCCTGGTATCTGTCAACCTTGCAACATTACCTTGGCTGAAGTGTTAATTCCAACAGATGACTGAACATGATATTGGAATTGGGTGGTTTTTAGACTGAAGGGATAGTTCACTCCAAAATTAAATGTTGGATAAACTTAGTTTATCCAACATTTTCAGAGCTCATTGGTTGTCAAATGACATGTCAATCTCAAAGCAACAGCAATAATTGATACAATATGAGAAATTGAACTTCTCTGATTTAAGATTGAGATATTGTATACAGTTGGATATTAACTGATTGTGACAGTCGGGACAGTCTCTACTGTTATTGACTCCTTTTGTGGTCTGAAAATGTCTGTCAATGTTAGATTCTTGAATGTCCTGACACTTTATTTTGCACAGAGAATGATAGTTGAATAGTAGTGTTTATTGTATCTGTTTTTATACACTCTGCAGTTGTTGCATGCACATTAATGCATTATTTTCTGCAAGGCCCATAAGATGCTATCAATGCTATTAGAAGCCATAATGCTAATGGTACATTGTAAATCTGTGAGTTGTCCATGCTCTCACTGTTTTGTATGCATTAACATTATGGCTAAGAAATAAGATATTGCCAAGCAATGTACCTGTAAATCTCCCTGAGCTGAAACCTATACCGTCCATAAAAACCAAAGAGGGACATCATGTAGCCATAAAACCCATACATTGCCCTGTAGCCAACCAATGGAAATGGATTGTAATTTGAATATAGACAGTAAGCGATTTTAAATTGGAGCTCCTGAACGTAATTTAATCAAATCATCCGTGGGAGTTACATAACAGCCAATGAGAATTGTTTTTGAGGAAGAGGAGGAAATTGGAGAGCAGAGCACATTTGAAAGTGTTCTTCCGGTGTGGCGCACTCGTTAAGCCCCCTCCCCTGCTTAATATGCCCTGAAGTCCTCATCACAGCCCCTCCAGCTCCCTTTATGAGAGCGGCTATCGCTCCTGCAGGCAGGGCAGGAGATCACCCTGATTGTGCTGGTCTATTAATTGGCAATTCCCTCCCTCACCCAGCATCTGCTGGTTACAGTTTCCAACACCACGCAGTCTGTGTTACAGAGTTCCATAGCGAATGTGATATCTCTGAAGCACTAAAGCGCCCATAAGGACATTGATTCTCATTACGCTGCTTGGCCAAGTCTGGTGACGTTGTGTCCTCGGAGCTGCAGCCAACAGCCCCCTCGCTCTGCTGCAGTCCGGCTCATTGTCTTGGGTGACTGTGGCGCTAAGTTACATAAGGCCTAGACAGCATGAATAGGTCACCACTGTCAAATGACACCTCCAGAAGTGCTGTCCTCCACGTTTCAACTTTGCCCAGTGTCACCTCCATGCAGATCAATTGCATTAATGTCATCTATATTCCATCTGCTGGCGCCTTGTTCTAAAAGTGTGTCTGCGGTCTTGTGGTGAGGTTACATTTTGTACTATAATCTAATTGAAGCCACTTTATCAGGAGAAAACATGATAATCTGTGCTCTCAGAAACTACAATTATATGTATGTTCTGCAACAACCTCTCGTTAAAAAGCCTAGCCGAGTTTAGGGCCAGTTTGAGGTTGGTACAGTATGTCTGAGTTGTCTGAGTGGACGTTGAAATGAAGCTTGATCATTTTCAAATAACTGGGTGGGTGAGCAAAGCCCCAAACTGCACCACCCTAGAGCCAGCCCCCTCAGAAGAATACTCTCAGCCTCAATCTTGCAATGACTGTCTTACCTGTCTGTCTGTATGGACCCTCTGTGCCACACACCCGTTAACAACTCTTACCCGTCTGTCTGTATGGACCCTCAGTGCCACACACCCGTTAACAACTCTTACCCGTCTGTCTGTATGGACCCTCTGTGCCACACACCCGTTAACAACTCTTACCCGTCTGTCTGTATGGACCCTCTGTGCCACACACCCGTTAACAACTCTTACCCGTCTGTCTGTATGGACCCTCTGAGCCACACACCCGTTAACAACTGTCTTACCTGTCTGTCTGTATGGACCCTCTGAGCCACACACCCGTTAACAACTGTCTTACCTGTCTGTCTGTATGGACCCTCTGAGCCACACACCCGTTAACAACTCCGACCACCTCCCAGTCTTATTTATGACCAGGGCCCTGAAATAAATACTCTAAACCCAAGCATGAAATACTGACCCTGTTGTGGCTGACATCTTGATAATCTCCCTCAGATGATGAACATGTTGTTCCTCCCTATTATCTGTGTCAGGGCTCAACTGAACTTTGTGCACATCATGAATCCTGGGGTATCTCAGGGATATCTACCCGGCAGCAATTTATCTGCGGATGGCTTTGGCATGGTGATTTATCTGTGGATGGCTTTGGCATGGTGATTTATCTGTGGATGGCTTTGGCATGGTGATTTATCTGTGGATGGCTTTGGCATGGTGATTTATTGACACTCCTCACCAGAACAGGGAGGTTACTGGACGATGGAGCTTACATTTTGGTTGGCTCTGTCTGAAACAAGCGCGGATTCGCAACAGCTATGACCACATGTACATGCATTCACACATAAACTCAAAAACAATGCTACACTCTTAGGCACCACATGTTATTATATAATATAATATGATGTAATTGTCAAAACAATTTAGTGAGACTTTTGTATGTTGTGCTAATTGCCTCCTTCCCCAGCCAATTGAATACAGCAATCACTGACAGTAGCCTATTGTATAATGCTCAACACAACTTAATGAGACTTTTGTATGTTGCACCCTTCCCTACTCCGCCCTGTGGACAACAGCAGCATTGCACTTTTACACTTTATATTTTTGTGGACCTACTGACCGACCGACCGAACAACAGAGCCTGTTACTGTATATCTATCTTGGTGATATTTACACGCATAATTACAAAATAATTTAGGCCTATCATGTTTGGTCAGTTTTTTCACCTTAATTTCAAGGTCACTCAACTCAAAACTGCCATGATAGTGTCTTCTCTTTTCACACATGCTGCATCTGAGTTTAGAGTCATGCAAGACTAATTAAAGTAAAAAAGAAGTCCGTAAAATCATTTTAGGTGCAACTTTATGTGCATGCCCATTTTTAAAAAGACTTTTCTTTTCTCTGTTATTCTCCCTTGTACTGTTGACGTTTTTGTGTTGACCTCATTCAGCCGACACCATGCTCTCCCTGAGGTACGGCCCTGCGTCTGTCCAACCACCCAGGATGGACACTGCTGCTGTAACTCGGATGACTGATTTCAAATTTCACCTTTAATTTAATGTTTTCATTCCAGTGTTCCTGGGCCTCTTTGTACCTGTGCATGCGGGCTGTGTTCAGGGGGGACATGCTGTCCAGGGGCTGCCAGGCCTGAGTTATGGAGCTAGCCACAGCTGGACACACGCCAAGCCCAGCGCAGAGGGCCAGTTATGGCTAAATTGACTTACGGGGGTTCGGTCTGAAGGCTCTGGTAATATCACTGAGCCTGGTCTGAACGGCTGGGGGAGGAAATGAGACTTCACACAGGAGACCATTTAAACCAACCTGTTTTTGTCGCTTCTATCATGTAATTGAGATTTTAATTGAGAGTATTTTGCTTGTGTATGTGTGTGTGTGTGCACTCTGTGTCTTCTTGAGATCTGGACAGTGTTATATTCATGATGGTGTGTAGATGCTAGACTTCCATTCTGGTGGACGAGTGGAGGCATGATAGTGCTCTAACACGGCTCTGCCACTTCCAATGAAGGCAGGAGTGACGTCAATACAATGTTGTTATTCAAATGCAAGTTTACAGTATTTGCTGGAAATAAATAAAAAATATGTCAGGTCAACAGACACAAACCCATTTCTCCTGAACAGTGTCATGTTTAATTCGTTGTCAGACTTATTTTATTGTCATTTCAGTCAGGCAGACTGGATCACATTCTCCATGAAACTATTCTAGTCACCCTGGTCAAAGTGCTTGGACGAGAAAGTCATTAAACATTTCCTGTGCAATGATAAAGTCAAGTCATTTCTGCATGACATTTACCTTCAGGCTTGTCTGGTGCACCTCAGCAGTGTCTACATGGATGAGCTTCCATTTAATTCTGACATGACAGAAAGGGTAGTGCTGTGGACACACACACACACATACACACACACACACACACACACACACAGAAATATGATTTTCGATAAGAGCTCTACAGTGAGGGATTGATTGATGAGGGCATGAAAAGCATATATGCACAGCTGACCTTTGTGTCCAGCTGGTGAAACGGATCAAAATGTTGATGAATAAAATAAGAGGGAACCTGGATCCAGCAGCATCTCTCCAATCCTACTGGTTTCAGTTTGCCTCTTTAAAGATTGTCAACACGGGTGACCAAAGAATGGGATGAAGCATTGCAATCCCCAGACCCCTATCCCACCCTCCACCGCATGCCTGGGTCTTCCCCTGGTGCTCATGAGGGGGGTGTCGGAGTCCGACCTTGGCCTCGTGAGCCCAGGGCAGGGTCAAGGGGCTGTAACAGACCATCACCTGACCTTCGCCGGGGGTCATCACCACCAGAGGCACCCTCATTGAAAGTCGAAATTGCCATGCTAGCTGCTCCTTCAACCCTGTTTCTCCCTACAAAGACTGTTTTTGGACACCGTGCCCATATAACTGAGTTGAGGCACTCATTTGTATTTTGAGTGCCTCCGTGCTGCATGCGCTGCAGCAGACTATCGCTCGACATGCGGTGGTACACTGGGATGAGCTTCTGCCCCACCTCTTTTAAAAAAAAGCTGCGAGCATGGTGTTCATGGCTCTCAGGTGGTTGCCCATTTTCCTCGGCTTTCCTATACCAACACCAGGAGGGGCTGCACCTGGTGTGCATGGGGTTGTCATCAGTGGACATACAGTGAAGCAGACTACCCCATATTGCTGCCTTCATGATGTCCACTGAATGCTGGTTATTGAGAATTATTGTAATAATTCTCAATAACTGTAATAATTTTGTAACATTTTGCATTATTGGCACTGGCAGTCAGCTTACCTATCTCTTGGTCCACATCTGCATATGCCTGCCTAATCTGCTCTCTGCTTCTGTGCAAGGACTCCAGACCTCTCTCTATTTCAGCAACTGAAATTAAAACAGTTTATTTGGTCAGTTTATGGATACATGTAGAAATAAATGCCTGAGGTAGAGAGAGAGGGAGACTACTGTACATATTATAATGTAGCCTATAGGCTAGTATTCATTTATTAACCTTTTTTTTTATTTTATTTTTACATTTAATGGATGCATGTAGAAATGCCACAGGTAGAGAGAGGGAGACTACTGTGCATATGTATAGGCTTCTGATATTGGCTAGAGAGAGAGAGAGAGAGATAGAGAGAGAGAGAGAAAGAGGAAACACGGTTCAATAGCCTACCTGTCACCCTCTTGTCATGTTTCTGATATGTTTTCAGATGAAGCCCTGGGATCCCTAACACTTTACTAATCTTTTGGAGAGCTGCATACCCCAACCCTAACTCGTGTGCTAAGAGGACCATCCTCACATTGACATCAAATGCAACATCATTCCTAGTTGTGTCTTCTTCTTTCGTGTGTCATCATCAGATGTCCAGCTCAGTAGCGTATAGCCACGCCCTTGTCTCAGGTCCCACATCAAAGAGGCCAGCCTCCGAGGGTGGTTTATACAGGGGACAGGCGGTGATTATGTGCTCAGCTGTCTGCTCCGGCTCCCCACACTCACACGTTGCTCCGTCTGCCAGGCCCCACTTCCTCATTGTTGATCTGTAGCGTCCGACCCCAGTTCGCAGGCGGTTCAGCAGGGTCCATTTCCGGCGCGGCAGTTCCTCTCCTTGAATACCGCCTCCCGGGTCCTGGATGTAACGGTGGATGCGTGTAGGCCCGGCCGACTCCCACTCCTGCTTCCAGGCTGCCGCCAGCCATGCCTCTGTAGACTGGTCCTCAGGGATGGACCTGAGCAGATCTTGTGCCGCCTTGTTGTACAGGTGGCGGGACTTGAGTCTATGGGGGGGCAGTGGCGTTGTGGTGGTGTTGTGCAAGATATGCCAGTCGTGTCTTTGGGCTTTCCTTGCTAGGGCGAGGGTAGCAGCCTCTCGTCGGAGGCCGGCCGGGGCAATTCCTGCTAGTACTGGCAGGTGGCACACAGGAGTGGGCTTCAGGCAGCCAGTTATGGTCCGCAGAGCGTTATTTATCGCAATGTCGACCTTCCTGGCATGAGGGCTTCTGCACCAGGCTGGGGCACAGTATTCAGCTGCAGAGAAGACCAGGGCTTGGGTGGAGATTCGAAGCACCTTGGCGGTTGCACCCCAGCTAGTTCCAGCGAGACGTCGGATTAGTGAGACCCTTGATGACACTTTGGCCGTCACCTCTTCAAGGTGTTGTTTGAAGGACAGTGTCCTATCCAGGCGTACACCGAGGTACCGCGGGGCTTGCTGGCACTCCAGGTGCTTGTTGTTTACGAAAACTTCCAGTTCCCTTCTTGCCTCGCTGTTGTTGAGGTGGTAAGCTGCTGACACTGTCTTGCCTAGTTGTGTCATGAAGCCGAGTCGATGTGTAGACACTTTTGCGATAGCCATTTCTCTCACAAAGACTGCACTCTAAGAGCAAAGTACTACAGAACCCACTATTCTGAGGATCTATGTTAATTTTAAGACCAGTCCCTGCACAATTAGGACAAATCAACCCAGTTATCAGCTCATTCAAACGCGCCACATGATTGATTAACCATTGCTGAGTAGCGTTAGCCTCATCTCCCTGCTGCTCGCTGGACATGCTAGCACCGGCTAATGACAACTTGCGCAAAGAGGCACTTTTTGTATCATAAATGTAATCCTTTCCATTGGGTTTCTCTTGTTTCCTGTTCAACCTTGCGAGCAAACACTGTTGTCTTTGTTGCTTAGAACGCTTCACAGATGGCATTGTTTGGGTTTGAGATCAGGAAGTGGAAACGTGTCACATGACAAATCTGAACCAATCACGTTCTCAGAAATCAACAACAGCCAATGAGATTTCACGCTTAGCATCAAACCCGCCTTTGTAAAGCAGCTTGCATACTGCGAAATAAGACCAGATGTAGTAGGACATCCTGGGCTGCTTTCCGAATCGCATTCTACCCTACTATATAGTATGCCAAAACAGGATGTAGTATGTCCCAATACATAGTATGCCACATGCAGTATGGCAAAAATACCAGGATGTCCTACTACATCCGGTCGTATTTTGCAGTATGCAAGCCAGCAGGCTTTTCTGGCTATTCTGACCCACAATCCTGTGCGCAGTGGAAATGACGTCACGTGCGAGTCGCGCTGGAGGCTTTATTATGAATCCTGCGGCGCGCAGACAGATGTGCAATGATGGCGGACGCCAGCGGCAGCGCATTCAAGTGTAAGTACAGTAACGTCACTACATATTTGTAGCGAATCGTGTCGTGTGTATAATTGAAACATTAAAATATACAATTGCTGCACAAAGCTAAGTGGATATATATATAATGAGCGTAAACGTAAACCTATAATCTCAGCCAGTGGCTTAGCTAGTGGTAGCTACTAGCGTAACATTACTTCTGTAACATCAACTAGCCAGCTAGTTAGCAAGCTAGCTATGTGGTGCACTGAAGTTAACAACATTACCTCTCAATCTTCTGTCAAATTTGCCAAAAAGCAGAATGCAAGCCAAGTCAGTATAGCTAGCTATGTAAGGTACGACCATGGATGTATTAATAGAACGTACGACATACCAATTCAGCTCACCAGAAAATAGTTTGCTGATAATGCACGAGCCTATCCAGGACGTCAGTTAGCTAACTTTAACTAGGTAGTTGAAGTATTAGTCGGTCAACTGCTTTGTCTCACTGGAAAACATTATTAATTTGTTAGGAACAGATGAACATACTGAGCGACTCATTCAGTGGAGGATGGAGGAGGAGGAGCTGTTCACTGGGAAGAGGAATGCAGCGATAAAGGGGTTTGAGTGAGTAACACTTGACCATATTTTCCGAAATGTGATGAAAGGAGCATTTGTCATTGCTGGGCATGTTCCTTGTCCCCTTAGGATGTTTGTGGTCGAGCATGGCTTGGAGGGGAAGGTGACACCAGCCACCATTAAAAAGAAATGTGAGAACCTCAAACAAAAATACAAAGTCAGTCACCAGTGTTGTGTGTATGCCTTCGATTAGCCATTTACTATGCTTTAGTGTCATTAACTTCTCCTGTCATCTAATTTGCAGGATTTGAATTGTCCTAAAACAGGGGTCAGCACAGAGGGAGGGGAGGCAACAGCAGCCTCCTGGAAATGGTATGGGGTGATGGATGCTGCATTGGGCAGTAAGCCATCCATCACCCCACCATTGCTAATTTCATCAGCAAGCCAGGAGGCTGTTGAAGTCTCAACTCCCTCTGTGTCTGATCCCATCCCTGTGGAGGACGAGTGTCCTGCTGTACGAGTGCGAAAGAGAAGGAGGGAGGGAGGTCAGTCCAGTAGCCAGGTACTGGACTACCTTAGAGAGACGGAGAAGAGAGAGGCAAGACAGCAGGCGCTCGAGGAGCAAAGGTATGAGGAGGCCAGGGGGAGAGAGGAGGCAGCCAGGGCTAGGGAGGAAGAGAGGTGCCAGGAGAGCAGGAGGAGAGAGGAGAGAAGAGAAGAGGAGGCCAGGAGGAGAGAGGAGGTGGCCAGGGCTAGGGAGGAGGAGAGGTACCAGGAGAGCAAGAGGAGAGAAGAGGAGGCCAGGAGGAGAGAGGAGGCAGCCAGAACAAGGTATGACAAATACAAGATGGTGTGGACTACTCCAGTCTCCCTCAGTGTAACAAGATTGTGCTGGATTTTTACTCTATTTAAAATTTTTAGTGTCTTTTACTTAATTACTTCTATTTTTTACTGTACTATGCACATTTGGGAGCTAGCAATTGCATTCCAGTGCATAGTATACCTGTATGATGTGCACCTGACTAATAAAACTTACAAGGGAGGAGAGAAGAGACGAGGAGGCCAGGAGGAGAGAGGATGAATCTCGGTCAAGAGAGGAGAGGCGGGAGGACCGCTTTTTGGCACTGCTGGAGGCACTCACCGAAAAATAATAATTTATCTTTGTTTGTTTTGTTTGTCTTGTGTTGCAGCATGTCTATATGCCAAATTTAATTTGCTTCATTTGTTTGCTTAAAATGCCTCATTAAATGTTTCTACCAACTAACATGTCTATTCGTCTATTCAACTAACCTGTGCTTTCTTAGAGCTCAATCAGTCAAATATACTGTATCCTGAGTGTTGAATAATTGATGACTGACAGGGGTAGCTTGGCCTCCACTGGACTTGAAATGGTCTTTCAAAGCATCCACACGTTTTCCTTGTCTGGCCATCATTTTAACTGCATGTATATCTGTCTCCTCTTTGTCTGTTTGAACATTCCCCTCTAATGCCAGGATTCTAGTCTTCTCTCCTTGAGAAGTCCTGCACAACGGGGCAACTGTGGGCTAACAGTGGCCCTGAAACTGTTGACATGACTTCAAAGTTACAGGTGAAACTGGGACAAAGTGATGTGTGGATTACACAGTACACAAGTCATGATTGATCATTAGATGTAGTTATCATGATTGATCATTGGATTTATACATCACACGTGTTAAACAAAACATAATGCATAGTGGTAGCTTGGGAAAATGAGGGTGACAATACAAAATGAAGAACAAATTAACAGGCATCAAGCTTGATTTTGGTGAAGAAACAATGAGGTGTGATGCTGTGTATCCTAATGTTGGATCGTGTAATCGTGTTCTTGGAGAGCTGGAACACAGTCAAGTGGTGCAGACACTGCTGCAGCCAGGAGATCTCTGACACCTTTACCTGCTTCCACATCCCTGTTTCCAGGTTCTGGGCCATCGCCGTTCTCTCCTGCCTCATCATCATCTTCCTCAGGCTCCATAATGTCGCCGTTGTCTAGGCAGAGGTTGTGAAGGATGGTGCAGCAGGTGACGACAACAGGTGCAAAAGTGTAGCTCACTTCTAGGGACTAGAAGAAGATGGAACGCCAACGGGTCTTCATCATTCCAAAAGAGCGCTCTATGATGCCCCTGGCTCTGGACAGCTTCTTGTTGTACCTGGCCTGCACAGCGTTCTGGACAGGCTCACGGTAGGGCGTCATCAGACGGATGGGGGCAGTCAGGCAGGGGTAGCCACCATCACCCAGGATGCATCTTCCCTCTGGTGGGTAGAGCTGCTGGGAATAGACAGGACTGTTCTTCAGCACACAGGCATTGTGGACAGACCCAGGGAAACCACAGAACACAACTATGAACCTGCCACGATGGTCACAGATGGCCTGGAGCTGGATGGAGGCGAACAGCTTCCTGTTGAAATAGCAGTTGGCATCCTCTGCAGGGGGCTTGATTCGTATGTGGCAGCCGTCGATGGCACCGACTGCCACGCAAAATGCTGGAGAGCCCGCTAGCCGGGCAAAGCCAGCACCCACTTCCTCAATGTGGTCTGGTTGAGGGAAGCGGACGATCCTCTTCAGGAGCCCAACCACTGCCCAGCTGACCTTGTGTATGGTCCTGTGGACCGTAGTCTTGAGGATGCCGAAAGCCCTGGAGACTACCCTGTAGGAGGCTGCATGGGCAAGCCAGTACAGGAACATGAGGACTTTCAGCTCTTTTTCCCAGCCATGTTCAGCCTCCAGGGTAAGAGCACCTGTGAGTGCTGCTATGGATGCTCTTGTCAGGCGGATTTCAGGGCGGAGGTTGGACACGCCATCAAAGTAGAGCTGCAGGATGGGTGCATTGTGGTTCAACTGGCAATATGTTGTAGGGTGGACATCCTATGAATATGAGTATGGTGATTGAATGTGAAATGAATGAGAAATAAAAAGTTAACTTAATTGCATGAATGGTTTATTTCCAGTTTGAGATACAAGGACACTACATTACGACTGCAATGATCTGATTATATACTGTCACATATCAAAGTTTGTAAAATGTAGGTTCAGTCAACTAAGTTACACAACAGAATTGGCAAGAATGTTTACACTAACGTTACAAAGTTAAATGTGAGGCTGCTTCACATGGACAGGACATAGAATGACAATGACTGAAATGCATTATGTAATTTTACTGACACGGATAAATACCTTGATCAGGTTAGAATGTACAATTCAGTTCAAACTACATACATTGCAAAGGAACAACAGGAGAGCACTTGTCCTCCGACGGTATTGGCGTCTCTGGCGAGCTTGACGAATGGCGTTCTCGTGCATCTGCAAGGGATTTACTGCGCCAACCATTTCGAATCTTGTGCGTCTCTGCGGACAGCTGTGGGCGAATGTCGCTTTATGGACTGCGACGGATGTGGTCAGATTTCAGGGCGCAATGTTATGACAGAGTAGTATGTCCCAATTGGATGTCTACTGCTTGCAAAGTACGTACTTTCTAAGGGCAGCTGTAGTAGGTACTGGTAGTAAGAAGTAGAAGTATGCGATTCGGAACGCAGCCTGGGTTTGAGATTAGGAAGTGGAAACGTGTCACATGACAAATCTGAACCAATCATGTTCTCAGAAATCAACAACAGCCAATGAGATTTCACGCTTAGCATCAAACCCACCTTTGTAAAGCGGCTTGCATACTGGGAAATACGACCGGATGTAGTAGGACATCCTGGGCTGCTTTCCGAATCGCATTCTACCCTACTATATAGTATGCCAAAACAGGATGTAGTATGTCCCAATACATAGTATGCCACATGCAGTATGGCAAAAATACCAGGATGTCCTACTACATCCGGTCGTATTTTGCAGTATGCAAGCCAGCAGGCTTTTAGGCTTTTCTGGCTATTCTGACCCACAATCCTGTGCGCAGCGGAAATGTGCGTCACATGTGCGAGTCGTGACAGCTGTAGACGAATGTCGCGTTATGGACAGCGACGGATGTGGGCAAATTTCAAGGCGCAATGTTTTGACAAGGTAGTATGTCCCAATTGGATGCAAAGTATGCAATTCGGAACGCAGTCCTCGTGTTTTTGCCATACTGCATGGGGCATACTATGTATTGCAGTGGCGGCTGGTGACTCAAAAAACTGAGGAGGAGGAGGAAGAGAGGCGAACCACCCATGGGCGCAGGGGGGCACTTTCCCTTAGTCAGTTATTATTTGAAAAGTGGATTTACAGTCAATTTTAGCATATGAAAAACTGAATAACACGTTCTTTAACTACATGCAGCATTTATTTATCATATTCATGATAAAATATTATAAAACATTGTAAGCAATAGTTGTTGTAATGGATTGTACTCTTCTCTAAAGAGAGATAATCATTTATATTGGTGAGGTGCTGGAAAGGTTAGGTGATATATGAAAAATGTTTTTGATTAGGGGACACTGAGGTGTGCTGGCTCTCAAACAGTTTGTTAGCAAATAGATTTGACAACTGGACAATGGAATAGCCTACGTTGCACAGCAAATGCAGTATCCAACAGTTCGCTCATGGCTAGCTAGCAATGGTACAGCTATGGGATTAGCTCATTTGGGTTGCTGTCAAAGCTACCACTCTTATGTTGCTATAGCCTACAATTATCAGAACAATATGAACATTCAGTTGAAAGTTTTCCATCCACTGGATGAGGAATAAGCACCGCAAAGCGATCAATTCTCACGCAAGCAGGAGCCAGGCTGTGGATTTCTCCGATCCGGTGTTGCGACCCAGTCTCTAGAAATGTTTTGGACGAGTTGACGACAGTTTGCGCCTCCAGCCAATCAGCGCGCCTGCCTATGCCGTAGCCTGACGTGCACCTCGTAGCTAACGTTACCGGCTATAGCCAGCCAGTGAAACTGTTGTGTTCAGACAGCTCTAGCTCAAAAAGTATTTATGTCAGTTTAGATATTTAGGTGGCTAGAATCAAGACAAATAGACGAACAGTTTGATGTATAATATGTCC
Source organism: Borostomias antarcticus (assembly GCF_949987555.1). Taxonomy (NCBI): domain Eukaryota; kingdom Metazoa; phylum Chordata; class Actinopteri; order Stomiiformes; family Stomiidae; genus Borostomias; species Borostomias antarcticus. The sequence goes on from NC_140237.1 coordinate 5,477,862, forward strand.
CATAATACTTTCGGATGTATTATATTATGGAGCTACGAACACACAAAAAATATCCAATGGCACAGGGAAGAGAAACACAGACATTAACGCCGACCCAGTCGACCTTCACTGTGGTAAATCTGGAATCTGGAATGTGATCATCATCATCATCATCTTCATCCGCTTATCCAGGGTCGGGTCGCGGAGGCAGCAGCTCCAGCAGGGGGCCCCAGACATCCCTTTCCCTAGCAGCATCAACCAGCTCTGCCTGGGGAATCTTTAGCCGCTCACAGGCCAGTGCGGAGATGTAGTCCCGCCACCTAGTCCTGGGTCTACCCCGCGGCCTCCTCCCAGCCGGACACGCCTGGAACACCTCCCTAGGGAGGCGCCCAGGAGGCATCCTCACTAGATGCCCGAACCACCTCAACTGGCTCCTTTCGACGCAAAGGAGCAGCGGCTCTACTCCGAGTCTCTCCCGGATGACTGAACTTCTCACCCGATCTCTCAGGGAGACCCCAGCCACCCTCCGGAGAAAACTCATTTCGGCCGCTTGTATCCGTGATCTCGTTCTTTCGGTCATGACCCATCCTTCATGACCATAGGTGAGGGTGGGGACGAAGATAGACCGGTAGATCGAGAGCTTTGCCTTTTGGCTCAGCTCTCTTTTCGTCACAACAGTGCGGTAAAGCGACTGCAGAACCGCACCAGCTGCTCCAATTCTCCGGCCAAACTCCCTCTCCATGGTTCCCTCACTCGTGAACAAGACCCCCAGATACTTGAACTCCTTCACTTGGGGTAAGGACTCATTTCCTACTCGGAGCGGACAGGCCACCGGTTTCCTGCTGAGAACCATGGCCTCAGATTTAGAAGTGCTTATTCTCATCCCAGCCGCTTCACACTCAGTTGCGAACCTTTCCAGAGAGTGCTGGAGGTCGCAGGCAGCTGATGCCATCAGGACCACATCATCTGCAAAAAGCAGTGACGTGATCCCCAGCTCACCGAACTGCAAACCCACCTCCCCCCGGCTACGCCTCGATATCCTGTCCATGAAAATCACAAACAGGATTGGTGACAAAGCGCAGCCCTGGCGGAGGCCAACACCCACCGGAAAGGAAGACGACTTACTGCCGAGGACCCGGACACAGCTCTCGCTCTGGGTGTACAGGGATTGGATGGCCCTAAGTAGGGACCCCCTCACCCCATACTCCCGCATAACCCTCCACAAGACCTCTCGAGGGACCCGGTCGTAAGCCTTCTCCAAGTCCACAAAACACATGTAGACAGGTTGGGCAAACTCCCAAGCCCCCTCCAAGATCCTTGCGAGAGTGAAGAGCTGGTCGGTAGTTCCACGACCAGGACGAAATCCGCATTGTTCCTCTTCGATCTGAGGTTCGACTATCGGCCGGACCCTCCTTTCCAGCACCTTGGAGTAAACTTTCCCTGGGAGGCTGAGTAATGTGATGCCTCTATAATTCGCACACACCCTCTGGTCCCCTTTTTTGAATATGGGGACCACCACCCCAGTCTGCCACTCCTTCGGCACCGACCCAGACTTCCACGCAATGTTACAGAGGCGTGTCAACCAAGACAGCCCCTCTACACCCAGCGCCTTCAGCATTTCTGGACGGATCTCATCAGTCCCTGGGGCTCTGCCACTGTGGAGTTGTTTGACTACCTCAGTGACCTCCTCCAAGGACATTGACGACCCCCCATCATCTTCCGGCTCTGCCTCGTTCGTAGAGGGTGGATTAGTCGAGTTCAGGAGTTCCTCAAAGTGCTCCTTCCAACGCTCAACAACCTCCTCAGTTGAGGTCAGCAGTGTCCCCTCCTTGCTGTATACAGCTTGGATGGTCCCCCGCTTTCCCTTCCTGAGGTGTCTGATGGTCTTCCAGAAACACTTTGGTGCCGACCGAAAGTCCTTCTCCATGGTTTCTCCGAACTCCTCCCACACCCGCTGCTTTGCCTTGGTCACGGCCGAAGCCGCAGCCCTCCGGGCCAGTCGATACCCTGCAACTGTTTCTGGGGTCTCCCGGGCTAACATATCCCGGAAGGCCTCCTTCTTCAGTCGGACGGCTTCCCTGACCACCGCTGTCCACCACGGTGTCCGAGGGTTACCGCCCCTTGAGGTACCTATGGCCCTCAGGCCACAGCTCCCAGCCGCAGCTTCAGCAATGGAGGCTTTGAACACCGACCACTAATGCTCGATGTCCCCAACCTCCACAGGGAGGTGGCAATTGAAATCTCTCCGGACAGGCTCTTCCTCCAGACGTTCCCAGTTCACCCTCACTACACGCTTGGGTTTTCCAGGTCTGTCCAGAAGTTTCCCCCGCCATCGAAACCAGCTCACCACCAGATGGTGATCAGTGGACAGCTCTGCCCCTCTCTTTACCCGAGTGTCCAAAACGCATGGCCTCAGATCAGATGATACGATAACGAAATCGATCATCGACCTTCGGCCTAAGGTGTTCTGATGCCAGGTGTACTTGTGGGCATCCTTGTGTTCGAACATGGTGTTTGTTATGGACAAACCGTGACTAGCACAGAAGTCCAACAACAAAACACCACTCGGGTTCAGATCGTGGTGGCCATGCCTCCCAATCACGCCCCTCCAAGTTTCTCCATCATTGCCTACGTGTGCATTGAAGTCCCCCAGTAGGACACTGGAGTCCCCTGCAGGAGCCCCCAAAAGGACTCCACTCAGGGTCTGCAGGAAGGCTGAGTACTCTGAACTGCTGTTCGGTGCATAAGCACAAACCACAGTCAGAGTCCCCCCCCCCACAGTCCTAAGGCGCAGGGAGGCGACCCTCTCGTCCACTGGGGTGAACTCCAGCACAGAGGCGCTCAGCTGGGGGCTAGCTAGTATAGCCACACCTGCCTTACGCCTCATACCGTGAGCAATTCCGGAGAAGAACAGGGTCCAACCCCTATCCAGGAGTTTGGTTCCGGCGCCGGTGCTGTGCGTGGAGGTTAGCCCCACCAGGTGTAATTGGTATCGCTCCACCTCCCTCACAAGCTCCGGCTCCTTCCCCCCCAGCGAGGTCACGTTCCATGTCCCCAGAGCCAGCCTTTGCCGCCCGGGTCCGGTCCATCGGTGCCCCCCCGCCTTCACCGCCACCTAGTTGGCAGCGCACCCGACCCCGACAATTCCTCCCGCGGGTGGTGGGTCCACAGGACGATGGAGGAGGAGATGGTGCTTCCACGTTGCTTATTCGGGCTGGGCCCGGCCGGGCTCCGTGGTAAGCCCGGCCACCAGGCGCTCGCATGCGGGCCCTCCGTCTGGGCCTGGCTCCAGACGAGGGCCCCGGGCTTCCTCCGGGCCGGGTCTCTCTTCCTTTTTGGTGTAATGTCATCAGGGTTTTTTTTCCTGTAACCCCAGGTAGGGGGGCTAGGGGGTACTACCACTTGCCCAAGGTGGACCCCCAGACTAGTGGAGGGAAGGAGGCGTCTTACTTCTCCATTCTAGTTTTGCAACTAGCCACTGCCGCTTGGAATGTGATTGGACTAACAAAATGTCAATATCTGAATCCTGTTCAGACAGGGCCGGAGTACTGTCCTCCCTTGCGGTAAGCAATCACAAATTAGCAAGAAAAAAAGGCATTACATTGATTTAAGAGAAAAGAACCCGCCCTAAGGGAGGCTAGCCTCCCTTCCATAGATATCTATGGGTCCTCCAGCTGCATGTCATATATGTCACTGTTGGAGTTTTAGAATTTCAATAATGGGTTTTTATCCATAGGGAAAACCTGCTTTATGAACAAAACTGAGATAATATTAATTATGAATAAATAAATTCATATATTTATATTTAAAATCCCTCTCTTCTCTCCAAAAACTGAGGAGGACTGTCCTCTCCTGCCTCAATGGATGAGCCTCCACTGAAGTACTAGGATATACTACATCCTGTTTTGGTATACTATATACCCACCATAGCACAGAGACGGCATTAGTCAAAGTTGTAAATGACCTCAGAATTAATGCTGACTCCAAAGAGCTTTCTGTTCTTGTCCTCCTGGACCTGAGTGCAGCCTTTGATACTATAGATCATGCAATCCTCATCGAAAGACTGGAAAAGTGGGTTGGCCTCTCTGGTCCAGTCCTAAATTGGCTTAAGACCTATCTAACCGGTCGTGATTTCTTCGTTGCCCTCGGTGAATATAGCTCAAGAAAGATCCCTATGACCTGTGGGGTGCCCCAAGGATCGATCCTAGGACCTCTACTCTTCAGCCTGTACATGCTGCCCCTTGGCAGTGTCATCAGGAGGCACAATATTAGCTACCATAGCTACGCAGATGATACTCAACTTTATATTTCCGTAACACCCAGTAACTACAGCTTGGTTGACTGCCTTGTCAAGTGTATTACAGATATAAATGTATGGATGTCACATAATTTCCTCCAACTAAACCAGGACAAAACAGAAGTACTGATCATTGGAGAAAAAGCTGAAAGAGAGAAACTAGCTGCACACCTAAAAACTCAGGAAATTGACACCAATTGCCAGGCTAAAAACCTAGGTGTCATACTTGACTCAGATCTTAATTTTGAAAACCACATCAAGAATATTACAAAGACATCCTTTTACCACCTAAGGAACATTGCCAAGGTGCAACCCTTTCTCTCTCAGACTGACACCGAAAGATTAATGCATGCTTTCATCACAAGCAGGCTGGACTACTGCAATGCTCTACTATCAGGCCTACCAAAGAAAGCAATATCTAAGCTACAAATAATACAGAATGCTGCAGCAAGAGTCCTCACTAAGACTAGACGAAGGGCACACATCACACCAGCTTCATCTCTACACTGGTTACCAGTCAACTCTAGAATAGACTTTAAAATACTATTACTAGTCTATAAATCTCTCCACAGTCACTCACCAGAATATATTTCAGACATGCTTGTTAAGTACATGCCAAACAGACCACTTAGATCATCAGGCACTGAACTTTTAACAGTTCCAAAAGCCAGGACCAAGAAACATGGAGAGGCAGCTTTTAGTTTCTATGCCCCCAACCTCTGGAACACCCTACCGGAGTGCCTAAGAAGGGCTGAAACAACGGAGGTCTTCAAGCGAGACCTCAAGACGTACCTTTTCGACCTAGCCTTCAATCACTAGCTAGGACCTTGAGATACAGAAAGGCAGCCTCAAACCTACCTGTGAATCCTGTGTATACATTGATATTTGTCCTGCTATGCAATGTATGTATATCAAGTAGTGTACAGAAGCTGGTTTTCCTGAAACAGGCTTGTTCTGACTGTTGTGTTGCTTCAATGACTCAGTGTGCTACTAACCGTTTTCTGTCTCCCCTAGTGTCTCTCTCTCTCCTTCCTATCCTCTAACCAGGTCCAGTGTCAGCTGCGGACTGTGGATATCGTAGTATTTAGTACACACACACATGTACACACAAGACACACATCAGTCCACATCCGGCTTAGGCCTGGACCTGATGCTCTTAGCCTTTCCTGCTCCGAAAACTTAATTTAAACTTAATTTAATATTATTTATTGTTCTTTAAATGTTCTTAGCCATTAGACAAATATATTCCAGGAGCCTGCCCCAGGTTGCCTGTTTCAATATCTGTGTGGTCTGAATGGCTCTATGTGCTACTAACCCTGCTCTGCCTTCCCTCTGCCTTCCCTCTCCCTAGTGCCTCTCTCTCTCCCTCCTATCTTCTAACCAGGTCCAGTGGATGCCCCACTGTCACCAGCAGACCTCCCGAAGTCCGATAGATACCCCTGTGTCTACTGTGGATGATGTAGCATGTCCGTAGAATATTCTTTCTCCTATGATGCTTTTAGCCTCTCTCACTCTGAAATGTAATTCAATGCAATGTATTGCTTCATAAATTTTCTTAGCCGGTAGACAAACATACTCCTGGAGCTTGCTCGATCGCCTTGTTGAGAGGGGTCAGGGAAGAATTTTTACAGCTCACTTATCTGGCCCCCGGGTGATTACTGTTTTTTTTGCTTCCCTCTGGAATATGTAGAGAGTGGGTCGTATGCCCACCTCCCTTGTTCTCTGTAAAGCGCATTGTGTTGCCTCTGGGTATGAAATGCGCTATACAAATAAAGCTTTGATTGATTGATTGATTGACTATATAGTAGGGTAGTATGCGATTCGGAACGCAGCCAGAGACCTTTTCAACTATACCTGGGATGCTATGGTCCAGACAACGGACTATGGCATGTTGCGTAGGAATGCTAACTTTTGGTGAATTTAGGAAGAATCTACAGACACAAACAGACTAAATGAAGTAAAATAAACATCTAAATGCGTATTTTTGATGTTTTATTTCCAGTAGTCTGAAAGAAGACATGTTATGGAAGTAAAATAGCACAAAATCTCAAATTTGACCAGGGCGTTGAAAAACGATGTTTTCACCTGCCCCGTCTCCCCTTAAGGGCACTCTAGGTCGTTGGAGCGTGCCTAAATGCAGCTCTCTTGAACTAGGAACTCAGGATCAGGATCTGTACCATCGCTCTTGCGAGCTCAGGTACACTGCATCAGGATTTAAATGCAGCTCAGCCTATTTGCCTTAAGGGTGATCTGGATCGTTGGAGCATATATGCCTAAATGCAGCTCAGCCTTGAGGGCGCGCCTTAAAGGATAATGTTCGTTTTTGACAACCTGGACATTATTTGCGGCATATTATAAGCGTTTGACTCACCGAGATAACTTTGGTGTAATTCGGAGGCCTGTAGAATAAATTTAAAATCCAGTGCGAGCCAAGTATATCCATGTAATGGCGGCGGACGGGGCACTGAGAATGCAGCTTCTAAAAAATCTATTTTCTGCCGCGAAACGGTTGTTTTCATCAATCTGTCTTTATGAATCGCTAGTTGTGCTAAATAGAGCGAGGGCTTGTTGTGGTTTTTCACATGCCTCTGTAATATGATCTTTAGAAACGTCTTTAGAAACGAAATAGCTTCCCCACTTGCTCCAGCACGCATGCGCACAGCGCGCAGACTGGCTATTCTCCGTTACGTCTGTAGGCTACACTCGCGGCTCACATTCTCTATGCTACGATCGGCGTCCATCATATTCTAAGTCATCTTCTATATCCTCAAAATCTGATAAATATTCAGGCATATTACACACAATATTCCAGGCACCAACAAGCCGATCGTAGAGTAGACATGCGTGCTGGAGCAAGTGGGGAAGCTATTTCGTTTCTAAAGATCATATTACCCCGTTTACACCTTGCATTAAAATGCGTTTTTGGTGATCAGATTGCAATCTGATCGTGCTAAACCACATGAAAGTACAGATGTAAATGCACCCAAAACGTTTTGAGGATGGATTGCGATCCGATCGGCCAAACCACCTCCGAACGTGGTCAGGGACGCATGTCGACCACATTTAATAAAAGTGTAAACGGGAATGCGTTTTTAATCCACATATCAACAACGTGGGTTGAAATACGTAGCCGTTGGCACGCGCCGGTTCCAGACCAGCAAGAAGCAGCAACTAACCATTGTTTATGAATGAATACTATCTTAACTGAAGCTAAGCTTTTGACGTGGGAAAGTGATGTGTCCTGATCTCAGGCTATTATAAGCCCAAAACGGCGGGGTCATCGGAGAATTTCACGAAGTAATTGTGCATCACCTGTTTAAGCAGCTGAGTTTGACACAGCTGTAGCCGATCGGCTATTGCTAGTTTTGCGTCCGATGTCCCATTAATATCTCAGCCAAACACAACTATGCATGAACTTTTCCACTTGCCAGTTTATGCTTCTCATTATTATATTTGGGTAAGTTGCTTGTGCACTGTCATGACCGAAAGAATGAGATCACGGATACAAGCGGCCAAAATGAGTTTTCTCCGTAGGGTGGCTGCGGTCTCCCTGAGAGATCGGGTGAGAAGTTCAGTCACCCGGGAGAGACTTGGAGTAGAGCCGCTGCTCCTTTGCATCGAAAGGAGCCAGTTGAGGTGGTTCGGGCATCTAGTGAGGATGCCTCCTGGGCGCCTCCCTAGGGAGGTGTTCCAGGCGTGTCCGGCTGGGAGGAGGCTGCGGGGTAGACCCAGGACTAGGTGGCGGGACTACATCTCCACACTGGCCTGTGAGCGGCTAAAGATTCCCCAGGCAGAGCTGGTTGATGCTGCTAGGGAAAGGGATGTCTGGGGCCCCCTGCTGGAGCTGCTGCCTCCGCGACCCGACCCCGGATAAGCGGATGAAGAAGGATGGATGGATGCTTGTGCACTGGATGGATTCTTTATTGGGAATTAGCCGTTTGATTGTATTCAGACATAACATACAGTAGGCAACTGTTAAGGATCACAGCCGACTGATGTACTTACCCTTCCCGCGACGGAAGGTTATCAGCCGTCTCATCGCTGACCATCATGATGCAGTTATGCTTTTTAGCCAAGTTAATATTATGTAAGCTGATGTTGTGATAGCAAGAAAGCATTAAAATGGATCCTGGTCAAGGTTGGAGTCCAGACGAGTCTACTATCAATTTGGTCGGACGAAAATATTCAAGCACAATCAGGATATGATTGTCAGCTGGACAGTGTCGATCGGATCTCGAACGGATCAGGTTGAAGATACTCGAAACGCATATTAATGCCAGGTGTAAATGTAATCAGGCTAAATGGTCAGGGTGTAATCGGATAATCCGTAATTCATTTGGAAACTACAATCAAAAAACAGAATTTCTGATTTTGTATTTGAAACCAGAAGTGGAAAAACTGAATTACTAACCTGTATTTCGCTGTTGTTGTCTAAATCAAAATATGAAGAGCAAGATAACCAAATTCAAATAAACAGTCAAATTTCATTTTTTGCCAATAGCTTTTTCATGTTTTCTTTATTAATTGGAAAATGATCGAAGGCAGCCAGATATTCGTTTTTCGCTTGAAACCACCAAACAACGCGGAAATACTTGGTCTTTTTCTGATTTGTCATTTGAACCCAAAAGCTGGAAAACTGAATTAATAACCCTTTTTTCGTTTTTGTTTTCAAACTCAAAATACGAAAAACAAGAAAACCAAATTCAAATAAACCGTCCAATTTTGTTTTTTTGCCAATACCTTTTTCATGTTTTCTTTTTAGAAAGAAAAATTAACAAAGGCAGCCAGATACACGGAAGTAAAAGTAAATATATCTAAATAAAAGCCACTCGAGGGTGGAAGTCGGCTAGAGATCCATAGCTATAGATACTATCGAGCTGTGTTGCATCATATTTATCACTGTATCACATCTTATTAGTGGAAAGAATACTCATATTTACTATAATTATCTGGTTAGATAATTTAGGCTTTAGCCTATATTTCAGTGTACAATGTGTCTGTTTGTTGTTGAGGTACTGAATATGCCTTGCCCGTGATGAGAGGCTGGGGTTTGAGGCATGCAGGGTTCGGGCTAGATTGTGATGCAGACTTTACCAAGCGCACCTGGTTATGGTTGGACTAGCCTAATTGTAGCGTGATGGATGGGGGGAGGGGGGATAGCTAGTTAGTTATATACTAATGTAGGACATATTGATTGCTGATGTGTTCAGCAACGACCGGGTCATCTTACCACCATACAGACCAGAATGTTATTAATTACACCTGTGTTTAGCTATGCTATGACACTTCAAAATGTCTGCTGGTAAAAAGGTCCATTCAGCAGCACCATTCAGGTCCCACCTGCCAAATTGTGCATTTCAGCCAGGAGAGATAGGCCATCGATCCTTGTCTAGGGAGAGTTGTGTAGTGGGGCAATGTCATTGTGTTAATTTGTTGGTCTGGTAACAGGGAGCCTGTAGGAAGTGACTAGTGATAGGTAAGATCACTGAAGTAGGATATCTCTATGCCAAATGTGTAACTCTGATGTCTGATCTGTCTCTGAAGTATTTCGCTGCCTATCTATCTCTGGTGTCTCCTGTGTCTCTCTCTGTCTATCTCTATTCTCTGGTGTCTCTCTCTGTCTATATCTAATAGTCTATCTCTGGTGTCTGCTGTGTCTCTCTCTGTCTATATGTAATATTCTATCTCTGATGTCTGCTGTGTCTGTCTCTTATCTGTCTGTCTTGTCTGTTCCCTCCCAGGTGACCATGGATGACTTCATGCCTGTGAATCGTAATGGCGAGCTCCTGTGTTCTTACTCTAGCAACAGGAAGGAGCTTTGGGTGTCACTCCCTCAGAGAAGGCCTATGATCGAAGGTCAATGGTGGCTACGACTTCCCCAGATCCAACTCTGTACATGGCTCCAAATACAAACACACTATTCTGTACACACACATACTGCACACCTGGGCCAAATATACACACTACACACACAGTGACTGTACACTTGGGCCACACACACACACACACACACACACACACACACACACACACACACACACACACACAGTGATTGTATACCTGGGCCAAATATATCCACTACACACACAGTGATACACATACACAGCGACAGCACACCTATGTCATATAGTTTGTACACTTTATGCATGCACACACACACACACTGCACACCTGGGTCCTATATATACTGGACATACATACTGCACACTTGGATCAAATATTGTTGAGGTACCTGCTGTGGTTTTACCAAGCACAGTACAGTCAGTGGAACAGACTGGACAGCCCCAGAGGTGCCAACTCTAGGGGTAATCAAAGGCACCTCCAATAGACCCTTTTCACAGCAGCCACCTTGACAGAAAGCAGGGTGAAACTACAACCTGTGAGCCAAATTAACACAGCAATTAGCCTATCTTTTGCTTACCCTGGTTCTCGTCTGTCTCCCGCAGAACGGAGCGCGAGCTCTGTGTCACGGTCCCCACGAAGCCCTGCTGAGGGACCCAGAGGACCGAGCGGCCAGAAGCCAACCAGTTTTTCTGTTGCCATTTTTTACTTTTGTTGTTGGCTTAATAAATGCGCTTTAGCGCGGACTAGCAACTTGCTCAGACCTCCAGTTACTGTGCTCCCCACTGTCTGCCCTGCCGGGTGCCTACAGTTCATATAACTGAATTCATGTTAATAGAACAATGGAATCGACGGAGTTGGAGTGACGTACGGTGCAAATTGTTTTTGAGTTGACATCCGCGGCCATTGAGTGGATGAAATAGGCTATAGCCTAGGCGAGAGACTGGATAATTATGATAAATTATTTTTTGCCACTATAAGGTGCGATACAGTGATATGATGCAACACAGCTCCACATTGTAGCCTACCGAAATGTTACAAATGGGGTATTAGTGTGTAGGCACAAACACATGGTCCAGGCGAACGTAATCAAAAAGTATGAAATATGTATTAAAGATGGGGCATTACATGTGTGACTTCTTATAGCCTATCTAATCTTCTCTATGGGCCTACTCAATGAACACTGGGGGTAGGCCTACCCGGGACTGATCTGTTACTCCTGGCCGAGGGCTAAAACTGCACCCTAACTAAAATCTTCCCCGAGCTATATGTGCCTACTGTGCAGTCCCTATATCCTATCCCTATCACTGATATTAAATCAGTTCAACTATAATCAGTCATAGACATACACGTATATACATATGTATAAAGTAGGCTATATGCTCTCAATCAGTCTCTAGGCTGAAGACACGGTGTAGCCTACACCTCTCAGCAGATGTGGCAGGTAACCTGTTGACACAGGGCAGGGCCAGTACACTCCGTCCATCACACTATCCAGCTAACGTTACGGATCTCTAGATAGATTCTGGGTGGCTTTTATTTAGAAATATTCCTACTTTTACTTCCGTGTAGCCTATCTAGCTGCCTTCATAAATTTTTCATTTAAAAAAGAAAACATAAAAAAGGTATTTGGAAAAAAACAAAATTGGACGGTGTATTTGAATTTGGTTTTCTTGTTTTTCGTATTTTGAGTTTGACGACAAAAATGAAAAAAGGGTTCAGTTTTCCAGCTTTTGAGTTCAAATGAAAAATCGTAAAGACCAAGTATTCCGCGTTTTGTTTGGTGGTTTCAAACGAAAAACGATGCCTTCGATCATTTTCCAATTAATAAAGAAAACATGAAAAAGGTATTGGCAAAAAACGAAATTGGACTGTTTATTTGAATTTGGTTATCTTGCTCTTCATATTTTGATTTTGACAACAATCCCGTTTTCCGTTTTTGTTTTCAAATACAAAATCGGAAATTCAGTTTTTTGATTGTGGTTTCCAAATGAATTACAGATTATCCGATCATACCCTGACCCTAAATCATTATCTAGATACACTCTCGATACAAGACGCATTTTAATGCAAGGTGTAAACGGGGTCATTGTTTCATGCGAACCTGATGTGTTTTCAGAATGCGTGCCAGTGTTGACAGAGGGACCTGATGAACATTATTGAAAATGGCATGGTCACCAATAATGGCTTGAATTTCTCTGAGCCTCATTGGCCAAAACCATGTTTATGATTTCGTTCTTGCGTGAATATGGGCCCCGCTTCTTCCTTGTCGTTCTCGACCCTCAATCATGTAGGCCTAGAAAAAAATACATGTTACCTAGCTTAGTGTAAAATGTCACTGGAAGGGGTATCAAAAGTGCTGATATGGTGATAAGCTGATCAGCTGCTGATTACTGTAACTGTCGAAATATTCATTTTTTTTTAAACCTGTTTTCTCATCGAAATGTCCCAATGACAGATGCCACTGTAACCTATATCTGCTAAAATTTGGCTGAACTCTTGTCCTTTGAAGCTTCAAAGAGACCGCCACAACCACAGAAGACTACCTCTGAAAAATAATTTCACTCGGACAGAACGCGTCTAAATAAGTTATGTAATAGTAGCTCCGAGGCTTCAAAACCCAGCATTTGTTTGAATAGACCCGTTTGCTTAGGTTAGTGAAGTTTCATGTTTATCTGACACTTGTAAATATGAGCGCCTCTCCTAAATAGGCCGACACCGATTTATTTTGACGGCGAAGTGAATGGAGCTGGAAAGGACTGTTGCCTGGCATGAGCGAGCGGAATGCGACAACAGGACTGAGAAGGGCTGCGTCAATCCGTGGTTCAAGACATGGTCAACTAGTGCTGCGCGAATTTCATTTGATGTGGTCCTCTTCTTCTCTGAGCACGTTCACCTCCTGCTTAGGAAAAATCTTAACTGTAACTGCTGAATGCAATAGGCTGCTGTAATACACGGAAGTAGCCCACGTCACCATGTGGTTCTATGGTGTAATGGTTAGCACTCTGGACTCTGAATCCAGCGATCCGAGTTCAAATCTCGGTAGAACCTATATTTTCGTTCACGCCTGAGCCAAATAAATCCAGTCCGTTTCGAGAATCTGAAAACAATTACAGTATAGAGATAACCTATAATACCTAGAATGTTATCTTCATATAATCTAAATGCATCCATTGGGATACCATGTGGTTCTATGGTGTAATGGTTAGCACTCTGGACTCTGAATCCAGCGATCCGAGTTCAAATCTCGGTAGAACCTGTGTTTTCAATAAAATGTCGGTAGAACCTGTTTTTGATAAAATCTCGGTAGAACCTGTTTTCGCCAAATACGTTTATTTGGTTTATAAAATTTGAAATTAGTTCCATCTGAAATTGTGTCTTCCAGTGATCTCAATACATTAATGGACTATTATACCTAGGCTACTTATACAAATAAATATCATCCAGCATGCTGCAACCCATGCCATAGTTTATGCATTTCAGTTTTGTGAAAAGTTTCTTTTTTAAATGAAATCCATTATTATTAATGCAATAAAATACAATAGCCAATTATTATTGTCCCTTGGATTAGGGGCACGTGAGGGTGGAGCAATATGATGGCCCTTTATACGATCACTGTCTAATTTATCTCATGAACTGAGGAGTATTTTGATAAATTAAGTAAAGTAAGTTAAGTAACCTGCATGCAAACAAGGTTTGAAATAATCTGGAGCGAATTTACAAATTCCGTAAGTGAACCCTTGCATATACAACTGTTAACCACTAGATGACAGAATAGTCCATGTAGACTATTCACTTTCACAGACTAAAAAGTTACTGAGTCACAGTCAGTTGAAATGAAATTATTTGAGCTTTTCTGGCATAATATGTGTGGGCTTTTTATAATATAGGCTACATGCCATTAAAATATTCAAATTTCACAAAAATGCTGTTTCACATAACGTCATAGGCCTAGCCATTTCTAACTATTCCGACTTTCAGTCAAAATAAAAATGAAAAAGCCTTGAGGAAAGATAACGGCAAATAAGAATAATGTGTGTATTCTCTGTATGAGTTAAATTTTAGGCTACATTATTCATAAATTCCATCGGATTCAATAGGCTACACTATTGAACCACATTAGGAATTTAGGCATTCCTGACAAAATGTGAAAGGTGATGCACTTGTCATAGTGGGATAGTAGCCTAGGCTATGGACCCGCACCCTTCTTAGGTGAAAACCCTGTGGTGGTGGTAGTGCTGGTAAAAACCCTGTGGTGGTGGTAGTGCTGGTAAAAACCCTGTGGTGGTGGTAGTGCTGGTGAAAACCCTGTGGTGGTGGTAGTGCTGGTAAAAACCCTGTGGTGGTGGTAGTGCTGGTGAAAATCCTGTGGTGGTGGTAGTGCTGGTGAAAACCCTGTGGTGGTGGTAGTGCTGGTGAAAACCCTGTGGTGGTGGTAGTGCTGGTGAAAACCCTGTGCTGGTGAAAACCCTGTGGTGGTGGTAGTGCTGGTGAAAACCCTGTGGTGGTGGTAGTGCTGGTGAAAACCCTGTGGTGGTGGTAGTGCTGGTGAAAACCCTGTGCTGGTGAAAACCCTGTGGTGGTGGTAGTGCTGGTGAAAACCCTGTGGTGGTGGTAGTGCTGGTGAAAACCCTGTGGTGGTGGTAGTGCTGGTGAAAACCCTGTGCTGGTGAAAACCCTGTGGTGGTGGTCGTGCTGGTGAAAACCCTGTGGTGGTGGTAGTGCTGGTGAAAACCCTGTGGTGGTGGTCGTGCTGGTGAAAACCCTGTGGTGGTGGTCGTGCTGGTGAAAACCCTGTGCTGGTGAAAACCCTGTGGTGGTGGTAGTGCTGGTGAAAACCCTGTGGTGGTGGTAGTGCTGGTGAAAACCCTGTGGTGGTGGTCGTGCTGGTGAAAACCCTGTGGTGGTGGTAGTGCTGGTGAAAACCCTGTGGTGGTGGTCGTGCTGGTGAAAACCCTGTGGTGGTGGTCGTGCTGGTGAAAACCCTGTGGTGGTGGTCGTGCTGGTGAAAACCCTGTGGTGGTGGTAGTGCTGGTGAAAACCCTGTGGTGGTGGTAGTGCTGGTGAAAACCCTGTGGTGGTGGTCGTGCTGGTGAAAACCCTGTGGTGGTGGTAGTGCTGGTGAAAACCATACGCGCAGTTTGACTTTTTGATCAGGGGGGGCAGTCAGTCCCAGCCCCCCCCCCATCAAATAGGGATTATAGTGGTATAAATACGAGCCCTGCACGGACATTGGAATGCGCATATTCTGTTACAGCTGCATGATTGACCCACAACATTTAAAAACATAGTGCTTATTATTTCCAATATCCACGTTTCGTTCAACTGCGCCTCCGCTGCGCCGTCCATTAGCACAGACATTTGGAATTCGTTTCAATATAGCCTAGGCCTACTTCAAACAATATTTTCCAATAAATTCTTCCAAAAACTAAAACGGAATGTATGCTACGCCTTTCATGCTTCAATGTCGGGATGTGTCATTATAAACAGCGTAGAATCCAGCAATTGCCTCTTCACATGTAGCCTATCTGCATTTATATCAAAGAATAATCACCAAAAGAATAATAGTGCGTGCATAATCAATTTGACAACTGGACAATGGATACGTTGCACAGATGTGCAGTATCCAACAGTTCGTTCATGGCTAGCAATGGTAGGCCTACAGTTATGGGATTAGCTCATGTTTGGGTTGCTGTCAAAGCTGCCACTCTTATGTTGCTATAGCCGAAATTATCAGAACAATATGAACATTCAGTTGAAAGTTTTCCATCCACCCATAACTGGATGAGGAATCAGCACAATCAATTCTCACGCAAGCAGAAGCCGTTCAGTGCATTTCTCTGATCCGGTCTCTATAATACATGTTTTGGACGCGTTGCAGACAGTTTGCGCATCTGGCCACCAGGGGGGGCAGTGCCCCCCCTTGCCCCAGCCAATCTGCGCGCCTGGTGAAAACCCTGTGGTGGTGGTCGTGCTGGTGAAAACCCTGTGCTGGTGAAAACCCTGTGGTGGTGGTCGTGCTGGTGAAAACCCTGTGCTGGTGAAAACCCTGTGGTGGTGGTCGTGCTGGTGAAAACCCTGTGCTGGTGAAAACCCTGTGGTGGTGGTAGTGCTGGTGAAAACCCTGTGCTGGTGGTCGTGCTGGTGATGATGATGCTGTTGGAAACAGCCACGCGAGATCAGAGATGTAGTACCGCGGACGGACTCCCCATCACAGCCAAAATGGCGGAAGACAGTGTCGGGTCGGCAGTATGAGGAGAGCTTGACAGAAATATTGTATTTTAAGCAGCTGCGGCTTGATATAATATTTACAATATTGTAATGAAAGTGTTTTTTGATGAACCCCAGCCAAAGTTGTGCGACGACTCAGCACGTTTCCAAGAGGTGTAAGTATGAATGATAAACCGTTATTTCGCTGGGATTTGCAGATTGACTGGGACTGAGTTTTAGTGCTCGCGTTTGTCTCGAAAAGCCATAGATGACAGCAAGGGTTATCGTTGTTCATTCTTATAAAGGAAGATAGTTTTTGTTATTATAATATCATACTATATGTTAACTAAGTTGTCATTAGCACTAAATATATTTATCAACGAATGACTGTTGTTTAGTGCTATCCTTGGCTAGCTAGCTGATCATAGTGGCATATGGTTTGACCTATATGTTCTGCGCTGCTCTGTCTAGTTTCTTTGCGGAGGGAATATCGCTCACTTTTGTTTACCTGACTAATTAATCAGCAACTTAAACTAATCAGCACCCATTTAATCAATCAAACAACCAATCAGCACATAGGCTAGCAGCTGTGACGCCAGAGATGTGGATAGAAACCGGTCAGAAGTCCTCGCGCAACACGCTGCAGCTCGGTGGCCGAAATTGCCTCGAAGTGAAGAATCGCCTGATTGAAGTTCTCCACATTTCAGTCTCCAATTTTCAGAACGCATTAACATTTTGTACAGTTATCAGTAGCATATACTAGAATAGATTATATTGTTCATCCGAATATGTAGCCTAACTTTGATTCTAAAGTAACTAGGCTACTATGAAACATGTGAAGCACAGACACAGAATGAACTGAGCTTTGGAGTGTTTTAGTGGTGAGTGACACAGCAGGACAGGCAAGTCTGGTCAAATCATATATCATTCACTGACAGCCCTGTGATTTTAAAATCTTCTCTGTGACTTCACCAACAAACTGAAGAAGCCTTCCTTGCACTTCAAACTGCAATACTGTAGTTACTTTATCTAGCCTGGCCTGTATGAAACGCAAACATTATTTCCATGATCTCAAGCTTCACATGCGGCTGTTACTTATTTACACACTGTAGTAGGCCTATGCTACTTTACAAGTTCATACACTTTTGAACTTAAGAGATGGCAACTGGGGTGAGCTGGCATCTGCCACCCCCTAGAACCTCCAGTGCTCCCCACAATGGGATGTTAAAGACTAAAGAGATCACAGAAAAAAAAACACAAACATGAGCAGAACACAAAGAACCTGCTCTAGTCCTGCCTTTGGACAGCATGTCAGGTGTTCCGGTCAGAAGCAGCGTTACTATAGCAGTGAAGGAAAGATAAAAAAGCAGACAGTGTCTGCTGAGCTCTGATTGAGCACACCAGGTACTTCCAATACGCCCTGCTTCACCCCGGCCCAGCAGGTTGACATGACATCCAACCAAATACCAAGACCAATCCAGTTCTTATTGCACCACAGAGGCAGCAATGCTAGTCTTCAAAGGCACACACCCAAATAATAAAGGCCTCACCTTAGGAGTGGGATGGGAAATGTTGAACCAGACTTGATGAAAGTGGATCAGTTGGAGTTAAGCAGGCACAGCTTGCATAGTTTAGGGGAATTGAATCTCCTAAAACATCAATTAGGCTACCTGTAGTTTTGAGAATGTTTATTTACAGAATACAAAAGGGCAGGATGTCTCTTCTGCTAGTGGATGGGTGGCTGGATTTAGACACTCTGTGTAGGAAGCTGTGTTTGGGTGGGCTGTGGTCTCAGGATCGAGGTAGTAGCACTTAGCCACTGAATTGAGGGTGTGATGCCATTAGGCAAGGAGCAGATCTGAAACAGAGATGTTCTTTGTATTAAGCACAATGCATGATCTTATCGCCCAGGCCTAGCTTTCTGTGGTTATTTTCTTTGTGTAGGTTATCCAATTCTCCCTGATACAGAACATTCAAATAATGAAGGTCACTAGATTTGCCTTCATAGTGATTGGTCTGTGTTTAGACTGAAAAGAGAAGCATAAATAGCCATGCCAATTTCTGGAAACTGGCCATGATCATTATGTCATCATCATTATGTGCGCCTTGATTTGATTCCCCGTAATTAAAAATGTATTACAACTAGATATTCGTCTAGATAATTGTGGATTCAGTTATGGTGTCACAGACACCCAAAAGGTAGCCTACATGTTACTAATAAACGGCTGATCATCCCCCCTCTGTTCACCTCTGTTTCTCTGAAAGGAAGCTTAGGAGAAAACAATTGGCTGACCAGTTGAATGTCAGAATCAAAGCTCACACACTCTCAAGCAAGAGAGCTGGGAATGAAAAGGTTAAACAGGGAACGGAATGCTGACATTTGGCTGCCTTGATGACACATAAGCTCTCTGAAGAAAGGTCTTAAGGGAATTGAGGATGCTGTTTCCTGGCGATATGCAGTGATTCCCTCAGGGCCAGTGGCCATGCTATGTTGCCATACTCCACTGCCTTGATACTCGGATGAAACTGGGCAATTCCATGTAAATGTCAACCTCATCATGAAAAAATAAAGTTATACTATACATAACAAAATCACTTTAAAATATATCATCAAGGTCTATATTTTGGTGTACTGAATTCATCTGTCCAGATCATTTAAGAAATTGCATATTTCCACCCATTACAACAGGTATCAGAGTAATTAAAAAATAACATTTTCAGTTAACCTAATTGTATGAGTTGTTGAAAGGGCATAAGGGCCTATTTTTTCCACTCACACGGGTTCCACAGCCTCTCATGTGGAGATAAGGGGCTTGCAATGCAATATGTATAATATTGGGTCATTTGAGTTCATCCCTTTAACGTTTGAGCCATGTCAAGATGACGCGCTTTTACAGGACAGCCAATGTCACGTCCGTAACGTTTTTCAGCAAAAGTCTTTATAAAAAATACATTTTACATGCAATAGTGCCCAAACTTTCTGTGCAAAGCTAACTTTCACTGATGTCATATATGCATCATATAGTTGTTCTAATCTCTTTCTAAATGTGTATTTTCCGCGTTACGGATGTGACCGTTATGGACGTGACATAAACCCATGGATGTATTAATAGAACATAAACCCCAACATTGCTGAGCGCAGCTTTCCCGTTAGAATCGCAGTCGAGTCCTGTTATAGCTTATTACACATTCTGGCTGGCATGCAGTCTCGACATCAGTTAAGTAAATTATTATGATTTATTTCAAGTGAATGTCAAATTTGAGATCATTGTCTATAGCATTTGTTAGAAGAAATGTTACATTTAAGAATTCCCACCGCGATGTCCATGAAGCATTTAGAGAAGCTCCCGTTTACCAAAATGAAGGCTACGATTCAATGAATGAATCGAGCCTGAAATGGCTACGATTATAAGGTCCATTGCATTGTTAAAACCAGGCCAGATCCAGCCTGGCTTATGTGCGTGGCTGGCTTGTTTCTGTTCAGGACTGGTCGAACGGAACTGAAGCTAGTCATGCCACTGAAATAGCTGTGAATTGAAATGACATGAAATAATGTCTGATAAATTAAGATAGGTCTTGTCGCCTGGACACATCAGTTCACATGCTTCCAATGCTAATCCAGCACAATAAGGGCAGGATAGCCAATAAGCTCATGAAATCGCAACAACTAGCAGCAGCTTCCATAACATTAATGGTAGCGGTCAGTAGGGCTGTCACGGTGAAGAAATTTCCCCAGCGATACAAAAGGGTGGCTTTCAAAGGGTGGCTTTTTATGCGGTATTATTGCGCTTTTTTTTTTTCTTCCCCCCTGTGCTTTATAAATGAGATTTTTATAGTGTGTGTACTGTAGCCTACCTCTTATTTGTTTCAATACATTTTTACCAAACGAAAACATCGGCTACATTAAATAAATACTGTAGCAGTCAATCGGAATTTCATTACAGGAATGCAATGGTGCCCTATAACACAAACAGGCAATACACAGAATACAAATTTAATAATAAAGCAAAATATATAGGCTATAAAACAAATATGCTTCTTTTATGAAATGGTTACCAAAGAAAGACAAGATAAACTGTAAATTAAAGTAGGCTCTAAAAAATAGGAGAATCCTAACCATTTAGCCTATAATTAAACAATAGCCTAACAATAATACAATGAAAGACTTCTCTAAAGCACAACTTAACTTGTTTGGTAGAGTGTAGGCCTACATGAGAAGGCACTGGCTATACTGACAGGGGTTTTCATGTCCTTGTTACACTGAAGGATCACCAACATATTTACTTTGTGTGGTTTCAGCGAGGATCGGAGTGGGGTAACAATGTTACCGGCAGCACTAAAAACTCTCTCTGAAGATGTGCTTGTTGCACAAATGCACATATACTTGCGTGCGACTTTAGAGAGCAGGGGAAATCTAGCTTTGTTTTCGTGCCACCAGGCGAGGGGGATCCCCGTTGGGGTTGATGGGCTCCTCCTGCAGGTAATGTGTGAGTTCTTTGTCTGCTCAAGCTCTCTTGGGAATGCGCACAGGGGTGGTTGCACGTGACTTCAGCATGTCTCCAAGTGTCCTCCTCCTCTTTGCTGCAGGTGGCTCCTCTTGTGCCTCTTCCTCTCCAAGCGCTTTTATTACTATTATTTACATTTATGGGCCTGAGCCCAATTAAAACCTGACATTTCTTTCTAAATTGGCTGTTTATAAGTAACTCATTCATTCCGAGTTGTTTGGATGACAGAGCTATGCTACGTGCTAGATCTTCTTCCATATAGCCTTCTTCTCGCAATGGACTCCAAAGTGTAGTAGGCCTACCTGCAGGTGCCATAGAAGGCATGCGAAAACCACTACATTTCAAATAGTAGGCTAACCTTTGATTCACTGGTGATAAAAATCATAATTGACAAAAGGAATTAACAATCAGACTTCTGAAATACGTTATGAACCTAAATCTGTTCAGAATTATTACGCACGGAATCATAAATACCTCAACATGGATTGGAAGCGAAATTGCGTCTATTGGGCAAAAAAACAATATGCGTGTCCCATTTATTTTGTCACTTATCTACACAGCCTACTGACAAGTGTTAGGCCTGATTGTAAATACATGATTCGGAAATTGATTTACAAATGGAAATAAATGCTTTGGAAATTGATTAACAAATTTCGAATATCTGACTCAACTCCGTGTAATGCTGAAGACACGGCCTGTCGGAATGGTGTGTTTGTTTAGGGTAGGCTTAGTGAGAAAAAAGTAAGTCCATACCTGATATTTATTTGACAGCTCTAATGGGAAAAGCCTCATGAAACATAAGAACAAAATGAAAAAAACGTTAGTTACCGCGGTTGATGCGGTCGTCTGAGGAGTAGCGCGTTTTGTTTCACAGTACCGTGGTCGTGCAATATTGTGGTAACGCGACAGCCCTAGCGGCCAGTGGCTAAAGCAGTTACACTGATGATTCCTGTAACGTTAGCTATTTTGCTGCAATTGGTTGAACTTATGTTTCTGGACAAAGGTAAGAGATAAAAAGATTGGAGTGAAAAGATGAACGTGTGGAGGTTTGGGGTATAGTCCCATAAAGTCATCCCCACCAGGGCCTTGAACCCCCGTCTCCCGGGTGGGAGTCCTATGCTTTCACCGCTACTCTACTTGTGCAGTGGAGATCGGCAGGTTGATTTTGGTGTCCTTCTTTATTTTGGTGTGCAGGGACTACTGCCTCTTGTGGTGCCAACAGAGAAATGCAGGTCAACATTGACCGGAGGGAGGGAGGGATAACCAGACAAACGCTATTCTAGGTGTGCTGGCTTACAGCCATGCACAAAAACACACTGCCTCTTGTGGTAGCAACACAGAACTGCAGGTCAAGAACCCGACGGAGGGAGTGACAACCGGACATTTGCTATCTTTGGTGCGTCGCCACGCACAACAATGCATTTAGACACAATCCCCTCAATAGCCTACTATTTTGGCGGCCATCTTGAAAATCTTCAGAGCCATTTAAAATGGTTTTCTTCATGTCAAAACTGACATTTAGAGTCACTTTAGGTGTCAATAAAAGTGCTGTGATAGTTTGATGGTTGATTTCCCAAAGTGTTTCTATGTGCATTTCAGATGCGGCACATCCATAACGGCATAACGTCACATCCATAACGCTGTTTATTCCTCATAAAATTCTAAATAAATTATTAAATATTTTAAATCCTGCTATTTTCATGTTCAGCCAAGACTCCTTCATCATGTGGATATCAACATTTCTGCATTAGACTTAAAAGTTCAGAGTTTTTAAAAAAAGTATAGTGTCCAGAAAACGACCGTCTTTTTTTGTCACATCCATAACGCATGCCTTTTTGTCATTTTTTTTAGACTTAAAAATATTTTTGAATTTTTATTTTTTTACCATCTGTTCTCCCCATTGTGTGGTCTGAGAATATGCATTACAAATGTAAATGTTCTAAAAACTTTAGTTTTACTGAGACATTTTGGTTGTCATTTTGAGTGCGGATGTCACATCCATAACGCTGGAATTGCCCAACTGCCACATCTGGCAAACCTGCTTTTCATTTACCGCCTGGCCAATGTATTTCTTCCTGGCGGCTCTTCCTAACCTGTGGGCAGCCTCTGGGAAGGGCAGGGCCCTCCCTTAGTTTGACTGGCTGTGGACAGGGAGGGAATGCTTCAGAATGGAGCTAGCAAGTATCCTTTTACCATGCAGGACTGATTCTAGCTCTGCAATACTGTAAAATGCCTGTGTTATGGAGATATTTTTGTTGCGAGTGTGCTTTTACAATGTCTCTTAGCAGCATAGTCAGAGTCAAAAATCCCAAATTACAAAAGCCTAGAAGAAAGAGCAACGTAAGGTTCTGGAAGATGCTATTTTCAGGGGCTGTGTTTGTCTCAGAGCCCCAGAAACTAAGCTATCTTGTTGTTCCTTATGTATTGACATTAATTTAACCAAGGACAATAACAATAGTAAAAACCCGAAAAATATTAACGAAGTGAAGAAAGGGTGAAGTGAAAAAGCCAGCAGAAATGTTCAAATGCTGGGCCCTTGCAACATTTTGGACTTGTGATGTAAGTCAACTAGCAGTTCATTGTCAGGGCATGGACTGTGGGTGGTGATAGAGTGGGGTAAGTTAAATCAATTGTTCTACACACATTTCAAAATCTTCAGACATGTACATGCTCAGGGGAACGGCTGCTTCATGTAATCTGCGTCACAATCGCGAGATGTTTGGCAAACATGCAACGACAAGTTGGTAAGGAGGTACTACGGTCACAACCGGGACGGTGTTTTGTTTATTATGGAGCCAGTGAAGGATGAACTTACATCTCTAAGAAACAACAACAAGAAGCGATCCCTCAATACCGGAGATGATGTGTCCAGATGGTGCCAATTTACCCTCCAAGAGTTGCAAAAACTCCCAGCATCATTAAGGCTTATTTCATTCCTTCCATGGTGGAGATGTACTATTTTAGGCGCCGTTTCTGATTAATTTGCATGTTGTTGAGGAACTAGGGCTTTTAAGTCTTCTGACCAATGGCAGCGTTGTTAGCCTCCATCTCAGTCAGATCAGGAATGCTTACACAGCTGCTTGCTGCAACAAGTGGAGCAACTCTAGTGGAGTTCCTGTCAGAAGACCAGCGTCTATCCCAAGTCAGGAATGGGGATGGAATTCTGACATTATCAATTGAGAATGTTCTCCCCCAGGTTCCTCTTTCCCTCCAGAGAGCATGCTACGTGCCTGGCCTGTTCCTGGCATGTTCCTGGCCTGTTCCTGGCGCCCAACCTGCTGGACAAAAGGCAGATGTTTGGTGTTGGAAGCTCATGTTTATGTTCCTCAGTTCTTCATTCCTCCTGCAGCCCCTCTGCTCTTGCCTCAGTGTCCACCCCTGTGTCCCTCTCTGTGCTGGACACCCACACCTCAGCGTCCACCCCTGTGTCCCTCTCTGTGCTGGACACCCACACCTCAGCGTCCACCCCTGTGTCCCTCTCTGTGCTGGACACCCACACCTCAGCGTCCACCCCTGTGTCCCTCTCTGTGCTGGACACCCACACCTCAGCGTCCCCCCCTGTGTCCCTCTCTGTGCTGGACACACACACCTCAGCGTCCACCCCGCTGTGTCCCTCTCTGCGCTGGACACCTCAGCGTCGAACCCGCTGTGTCCACCTCGGCGCTGGACACCCACACTGTTGACTATCATCAGGGGTGCTCAGAGGCTGGAGCCAGAGCTCTTTCTGTTGGCTTCCCTTAGTCTTGGCAGCCCTTGGCGTTGGACAGCTGGAGGATGTTGCTTTATCATGTTTTCTTAACACCCCCCCCCTCCCGGCCATAGACTGCAGGGCTGTTGTTGGGTCTGGCCCCCATTATGAACTCCTCCTCACTCTGACCCAGGCTCCTCACGCAGGAGGAGTTTGGGGGATGTTGAGTGTAGTGCAGCCAACTGTTCAGTGGCTCATCTTGAAAAGGGGTTCTGACTGAAATATATATTAAATGAAACGATATATATTTTATGTGTGGGAGTATCCTTTCACCCCTTTGAACTGGAGACTATGTTCCTGAAAGCAGCCAAGAGTTAGAAGTGTTTGTGTGTTTGTGTGTGTGTGTGTGTGTGTGCGTGTGTGCGTGCGTGCGTGCGTTACCCCTACCTTTTCAGTTGCTCTGTCATAACTAGTTCAGCCAGGAACACTCAAATTAATGTCGTATTCATTTACTAAAACAACATCATTTAGCCTTGGTGTTGGTGGCTCTGCTCAAGTGGGTGGGCTTCCTCCTGCCTGAGGGGGTGCATACACTAGCATGACTAATGCAGATCGGGACCACTATAATGAACAATCACCTGGAGAGACATGCAATGCAGTACGGAACAGAACGAGTGACGGACTGGCAAAAAACAGTAGTAGCACCAACAGCATATCAACACAGAAGAACAGTGTGTGCGTGGGCATGTGTGTGCATGAGTGTGTGTGCATGTGGTTTAAATAGCCACCATATGAGCTAGCAGTGTCTATGTATGTGACTGGAGCCATGCAATGTAGGTTAATTGTGGCTGGTCACAGCAAATTGTGCCAAGTCTCTAAGCCTATAGTCAAGCTCTGATCTAATGTAGTCTATGCACTGCTGGCCTATTATTACTCTGGTGCTGGAATTTTATTTAGCAGTCATGAATCATGAGGTATGCCAGCTTATCCATACTGTACTATACATATTCAGGTCATGTAACTGTGCTGTTTTAAAACCAATGGGCTTCAAATACATTGGGAAAACCCTGTCTCAGGGCATGGAGAGTGCTGCTCCTCCTCTGTCAGACCAAGGTGGTAAATAATTCAGTCCAGTATAAATATTCCCTGTCGTGCCCCAGGCCCCAGGACTGCTGCGTGGGACTTCTGGGCTCTTATCAAAGGTGTGTGGCAGACAGATTGTTAGCTCTGTCTGCAGGTGCCCGTTTTCGAAGGAATTTGAGAGGACAACTCTCCCAAGTCAGGGTGTTTTTATCCCCCAAGATAGACAGAGACTTTATCCAGGTATGGCAAAAGGAAGTAGGGCAGCCAAGAATGGAGCATCCATCTGAGCTACATAGCCTACGCGCTGCTGTCTGCCTGTCTGTCTGTCTGTCTGTCTGTCTGCCTGTCTGCAAGCGTTGTCAAGGAGATGGCCCACACAAGCGCGAGTACAACCTGTTAGTCAGAGGCGCTGCCCTGACTGACTGACTGACTGACTGACTGGCTGGCTGACTGGCTGACTGACTGACTGACTGACTGGCTGACTGGCTGACTGGCTGACTGGCTGACTGACTGACTGGCTGTCTGACTGACTGACTGACTGACTGACTGACTGGCTGTCTGTCTGACTGACTGACTGACTGACTGGCTGACTGACTGACTGTGACTGACTGACTGACTGACTGACTGACTGACTGACTGACTGACTGACTGACTGGCTGACTGACTGGCTGACTGACTGGCTGACTGACTGACTGACTGGCTGACTGTCTGACTGACTGTGACTGGCTGACAGACTGTGACTGACTGACTGACTGACTGACTGACTGACTGACTGACTGACTGACTGACTGTGACTGACTGACTGACTGACTGACTGACTGACTGACTCACTGACTGACTGACTGACTGACTGACTCACTGACTGGCTGACTGGCTGTCTGACTGACTGACTGACTGACTGACTGACTGACTGGCTGACTGACTGACTGACTGACTGACTGGCTGACTGGCTGACTGGCTGACTGACTGACTGACTGACTGACTGGCTGACTGACTGGCTGGCTGACTGACTGACTGACTGACTGACTGACTGGCTGACTGGCTGACTGACTGACTGACTGACTGACTGGCTGACTGACTGACTGGCTGACTGGCTGACTGGCTGACTGACTGACTGACTGACTGACTGACTGACGGAGCGACCGTCTGATGATTTAGAGCAGTTAGGCATCAGTGAGCATCAAACATTATTTTTTATGAAATAAAACATTCTCTTTATATGATTCTCAAAATCTAAAGGGGTATTTAACATAAAAATGCTGTTTCGGTATACTTTTCAGTACATTTCACTATTTTGTTATTTTCACTCTATAAAAGTCACCAGAATACAGGTGGAGGACCCCCACACCCCCCAGAGTAAACCTGGTTACTTAATGGGCATCATCTGCGTTGTGATTGCTCTGGTTGCTCTGCCAATCAAATGTATCCAGAAAAAGAAATTAAAATGTTGCTGGCCACATTGCCCATAAAATTGCTCTGAGTATTACAGTATAATGGCCTTTAGATGCAGTTGTAGCTTGTTATTGGTCCATATGCATAATGCATTTTGACAGAATGCAATTTAAGCTACACGATTCCCTTATATTATATTTTGTCAAAGTGTAGGCCTATATCTTGTATGTTTTTGGTTGCCATCATACTAGTTCCTACAATGTTAAGATTGGAATTTTCCCCACTCCTCCAGACCTTAGTGATGCATGAAATGCCTCTCTCCCACCTGGACAGGTAGGCCCACTGGAGCGTGTGATCAGAGGTACAAGCTCTGATCTCTCCTCGCCAAGCAACTGACGATGCATTTTTCTTTTTGTCTCCAGCGTTGCCATGGTGACGTCCACAGGAGACATCACTACAGATGTAGGGGACACTTGGGTTACGTTCCGGCGGCGTGAGGGGGGGAACTGATTGGGGGATGTGCCCTATCCTTATGTAATGTGTGTCACAGTGCGGGTGGGGTTTTTGCGCTGTATTTTTAGCAGGCTGACAGCATGAGCAGGATGAGTGTCATTCTCTGGCCCAGCTCTGGTCTCTGAGGTCTAAAAGAGGAGGTATGGTCCACACAGGACCAGCGCCCTAGACAAGGCTACTCCCCTGCCCCCCCACAGGACCAGCCCCTAGACCCCTACCCCCACACAGGACCAGGCCCTAGACCCCTACCCCCACACAGGACCAGGCCCTAGACCCCTACCCCCACACAGGACCAGCCCTAGACCCCTACCCCCACACAGGACCAGGCCCTAGACCCCTACCCCCACACAGGACCAGGCCCTAGACCCCTACCCCCACACAAGACCAGGCCCTAGACCCCTACCCCCACACAGGACCAGGCCCTAGACCCCTACCCCCACACAGGACCAGGCCCTAGACCCCTACCCCCACACAGGACCAGGCCCTAGACCCCTACCCCCACACAGGACCAGCGCCCTAGACAAGGCTACTCCCCTGCCCCCACACAGGACCAGCCCCTAGACCCCTACCCCCACACAGGACCAGGCCCTAGACCCCTACCCCCACACAGGACCAGGCCCTAGACCCCTACCCCCACACAGGACCAGGCCCTAGACCCCTACCCCCACACAGGACCAGGCCCTAGACAAGGCTACTCTCCTGCCCCAGCAGAGAGCTAAAGTAGCCCAAGGCCCACCCCTTTGCATCTATCTGCGTTGCAGATGTTTTCACATGCTTCATATTGAGCATGAAAAGCTTCATACTGGCAAGTGAGATGTAGAGAGACTTGCATACTAGACTAGTGAGTTGCATGAAAGTTAAGACAAGTATTTTGACTATATGCAAAATAATTCACAGTCATTAAAAAGGTAGGCTTGTCTTTTGCAGCACGCGAGCAAACAGTCATGGGTTTGATAAATATACTAGGTAGGGATAATACAGGACGAGGAATGCTGTTATCGATAAATAATCAAGTGCATTATTTTTATACATAGCCAACGTTACAATGTTCTCACATCAGCGAAGTGCATATTTTTTCCATAACAACACACCTTGGAAGGTAACATTATCATAATAAGGGACAAGGTATTAAAATCTAGGAATTACCATAGTACCAATCTATAGGCCATACTGTGGCTCACCTGCTATTCTCACCAGAGGATTCCTATGAGAAATGCAGCAAGCCGTTTATCATCAACCTATTAGTTGGCCTCTGTATACTGTAGGCTATAACCTTGCACTGCTGTGCTGAATGTCTTTCTACTCTGGACTGCAGATTCCCTTGGTGGCTCCTGCCCATCTTAATGCCTGGGAACTACAGGGATGCGTCCTGGGGCTGGCCAGTGCTGTTGTTTCCTCAGCTGTGCGCGCACACACACACACACACACACACACACACGTACTCTCGCTTCAACATTCTGTTCTATGGACCCTCTCGGGTTTCTGAAGGTGTGTCACTAGTTCCAGCGGGACACACACTCACGTGGGGGTGGGGGGGTGTAGGGATACATGAAAGACATCGTGTGCGTGCTTGTGTGTGTGAGTGAGTGTGTGTGTGTGTGTATGCTTGAGTGTGTGTGTGCGTGCGTGCTTGTGTGTGTGAGTGAGTGTGTGTGTGTGTGTGTGCATGCTTGTGTGTGTGTGTGTGTGTGTGTGTGTGTGTGTGTGTGTGTGTGTGTGTGTGTGTGTGTGTGTGCCGGCATGCTTGAGTGTGTGTGTATGTGTGTATGTGTGTGTGTGTGTGTGTGTGTGTGTGTGTGTGTGTGTGTGTGTGTGTGTGTGTGTGTGTGTGTGTGTGTGTGTGTGTGTGTGTGTGTGTGTGTGTGTGTGTGTGTGCGTGCGTGCGTGCGTGCGTGTGCAGGGTTCATCGGTGGTCCGATGGCAGTGGGAAGCACTAATGTAACCCCGGGGAGTCACTTGCCTGAGAGGGCCAATACATGTTCAGATAATGTTTGCCATTAATTTCATGAAATGAAAGTATTGAAATAATGATTCAACATAATGCTGAACCCCTGTGTGTGTGTGTGTGTGTGTGTGTGTGTGTGTGTGTGTGTGTGTGTGTGTGTGTGTGTGTGTGTGTTCAACACCAGCACACCTCTCCCCCGTCGCTGCCTGCTGTAGTTTCCTCACAAGCAGACGATCGCCTGGCATCTCAGCCATGGCATCAATCCACACACCTAGAACAGGGCTGGAATCCCTTTATTCATGCACATGAAAGACAACAGATTAAGGGCCAGATTAAACCACTACAGACTCGGCACACGAAGCATTCCAGTCTCTCTTACAAATACAGAGGACTGGCCAGTTCAGGGTGAGGGCTAGTGAGCCGCTGAGGTCAGAGGTGTTTGACATTACCGCTCAAGTGTGTGTCTCATTTTGGGTATAACGATTGTAGCTAGCTACCCTGTGTCTTTGCACATTTTTTGTCTTCCTTTTAGCAAGCAAAACCTAGATACTGGCTTCTGCTGCAACGGCTGAAAGAACACCTGTCATCTTCTCTCATGGTAGATCTATTCATGTGCCTCATGTCGACTGAAAGACGTTTCCTGTCCCAGGGACTAAGCAGCTTTTGTATTGAACAGGAAGCTGAACAAATTGACTGTTGGGGGCTTGGGGCTGGATTGAGGATGTTAGGGACTCTGGTGTTTTGCAGATGTGTGGCTCTCTGAGCTCATATTCATGTCTCTGAGCTCATTTCCATGCTAACCATGTCAGCCTCTTGAGTTATGGCTCACAGGAAAATATCCCGCCTTGCCTCGGCTCCCACAGCTGATTCAATAACAAAGGCTTCAGGAACAGGACTCTGAGTAATGACTGGCTCAGAAAATACTATGGCCCTCATTTGTCATGAGTTATCGTCCCTATTGCATGTTGGCATAATTTGTAATGTCTTGGTAATGTAGCAGTAGAGTGGGTGAATCTGTATCTGAGACTTGCAGACTGTTTCAGCAGGATAGAGGAACGTTTAAGGCGTTTACCTCACAGTGATTTCCCTCACCTCATTAAGCTTGACCTCAGGACATCACATCAGAATCACTATTTGTTTTATTGTCATGTGGGTTTTCCACCAGGAATTTGCATTCGGTCGTGGTGCATAACATGAGACGACATTAGACAAGGTGCAGGGATGAGACAAGACAAAGACAGGACAGGACAAAGAGCAAGTACATAGGGGGGAGTCAGAGGGGGGGACACAAGCCTTGCTGATGAGACTGATGGTCGGGCGCTCCGGTTGCTCAATGGGTTGGGGCGCGTACCGTATAAAGGCTAGTCTTTAATGCAGCGGCGTGGGTTCAAATCCAGCCCACACCCTTTTCTGCATGTCTTCCCCTCTCTCTCTCTCTCTCTCTCTCTCTCTCTCTCTCTCTCTCTCTCTCTCTCTCCTTTCCTGTCTGTCCTTACACTGTCCTATCCTAATGAAGCAGAAATGCCCTGCTGGCCGTGGGGAAGAAGCTGTCTCCGTGGTGTGCAGGCGTGGTCCTGATGGACCGAGGGGAGTCTGAGGGGAGGGGCACCAAGAGATTATGGGTTGGGAGGGGTCGGCCACAATCCTCCTGGCCCGCGTCAGGGTCCTGGAGTTGTGCAGGGCCAAGAGGGAGGACAGATTGCAGCTGATCACCTCTTTGGCAGATGGGATGACGCGCTGCAGTCTGGCCCTGTCCTTGGCTGTAGCGAAGGAGTACCAGATGGTGATGGAGGAGGTGAGGATAGGCTAGATGATGGAGGTGTTGAAGAGTACCATCATTTTCTTTGGTAGTCCGAATTTCTTCTGCTGCTTCAGGAAGTAGGAATTTCTTCAGCTGCCTCAGGTATTTTGAGGAATTTTGTAAACATAGGTCTTCATCCCTCAAACAAAAGGCCAAGGATGAACTCTTTCAACCAACACTCTCACAGTGAGAAGGTGACTATGAAGGATCTATCTGCAATAGGAGTGGAAGAAGTGCCAGTACACTGTAAACAAGCATTTTCTCCCCCGTTGGAAGAGACAGTGCAGTGAGAGGTGAATGGGTGAGGGAAGAGACAGTGCAGTGAGAGGTGAATGGGTGAGGGAAGAGACAGTGGAGTGAGCGGTGAATGGGTGAGGGAAGAGACAGTGGAGTGAGGTGAATGGGCGAGGGAAGAGACAGTGGAGTGAGAGGTGAATGGGTGAGGGAAGAGACAGTGGAGTGAGGTGAATGGGTGAGGGACGAGACAGTGGAGTGAGAAGTGAATGGGTGAGGGAAGAGACAGTGAGAGAGATGAATGGGTGAGGGAAGAGACAGTGGAGTAAGAGGTGAATGGGTGAGGGAAGAGACAGTGCGGTGAGAAGTGAATGGGTGAGGGAAGAGACAGTGGAGTGAGAGGTGAATGGGTGAGGGAAGAGACAGTGGAGTGAGAGGTGAATGGGTGAGGGAAGAGACAGTGGAGTGAGGTGAATGGGCGAGGAAAGAGACAGTGGAGTGAGAGGTGAATGGGTGAGGGAAGAGACTGGAGTGAGAGGTGAATGGGTGAGGGAAGAGACAGTGGAGTGAGAAGTGAATGGGTGAGGGAAGAGACAGTGAGAGAGATGAATGGGTGAGGGAATAGACAGTGGAGTGAGAAGTGAATGGGTGAGGGAAGAGACTGGAGTGAGAAGTGAATGGGTGAGGGAAGAGACAATGAGAGAGATGAATGGGTGAGGGAAGAAACAGTGGAGTGAGAAGTGAATGGGTGAGGGAAGAGACAGTGAGAGAGATGAATGGGTGTGGGAGGTCGTTTTGAAGGTGGTGAAACAAACTCATTGACCTGCCATGACCCCGCTGGCACACAGCTATAGTTAATGTGAAGGTTACAACAGTTAGCAGAGCTTTAGCGGGGGAAGTTAGCACTCGTCTCGCAGCCTCTTCCAGTTCACTTTGCAGACTTGTAATTTTCCCATCCTTGAAGTTAGTCCACAGCCAACGCATTAAGCTACACTGTAGCACGCCCTGATAATTAGGCTGCAATTTCCACACCCTCTGAACTCATTGGCCTGGAATTGCAGTCTTTGTATTGCTTACAGTTGAATTATTTGGATATGACAAACGGAGACTCCCAGATTAGAAATCTGCTTCCAATAAAACAAGATTCCCTGAGGGTGTGGAATTGAAAATACAAGGTCTTAAATACAGTCTGCTCTGGACACGTCTGGTTAGAAACAATACAGTCTGCTCTGGACACGTCTGGTTAGAAACGATACAGTATTCTCTGGACACGTCTGGTTAGAAACATGGCTTTTTTGTCAAAATGCCTGTCTCCAGAAGTTAGAGCTGCTCCAGGGTAATGGGATGTATTTGAAACATGCCAAATCTGAATCAAAATGTCAGATTAGCAGGTATGCGTGAAGGGAACCCTGGCCGTGTGCACCCCGGTAGAAAGCACAGGAGAGGAGAAAAGAATGACAGGACTCCTGAGCTGCTCTCAGGCCCATTGAGGCGGCCTGTTTTCCCTGGGCTCCGGTGTCAAGGAGTTCAGCTGTGAATCTGGTTACCCAGGCAAAATAAAGACATGTATACTGAAATAAGAGTCTATTCCACCACACCCAGTCGGCTGAGTACCAGTTGCTGCACACTCTGCTGTAACTATTCCAGCAGTGATGCGTCGCTCCTGAACATGCCTTTTTCATTCTGTGTTTTGACTGAGGAAATGTACTGTGCTTTTTAAGAGGCGGCAAGATGTCACAAGCCTTATAATCTTCAGGCTTTATGTCTGCATAGCATATAATTGGTCTGGAATGCTCAAGAGGAAGGAAAGCGCAGTCTTCCTTTGACAGTCTACCTAGCGTAGTCTACTCACTCTCTGTTCCATGTGATCAACAGTGCGCTGAGCGTCTGCCAGCCACATGTAGACCCTGTCTGCCGTTGTTCACCGTCTCTGCAGTATTCTCCTTCTACTTTTGTTCCTCTCTTTTCATGGTTGTCTCTCTCTCCCTTTGTCTGTGTTCATTCCCACAAACGCTGTTGGTGTTAGAAGACTATTTACTGTAGCTCTCAAAAGCAAGTTTAATAATATTTAAGAATATTATACATTAAAGAATATTTCAGGACAAGGATCACCGAGGAAATAATGGATCTGTTTCTCTCCACCTCCCCTCTTTCTCTCTCCCCACAGAGAGCAGGTGGGGATGGGAGAGGATGGAGGACAAAGGCCCTCGCGTAGCAGACTACTTTGTGGTGGCGGGCCTGACAGATGCGTCCACGCCGCTGGACCAGGAGATCCACTTCGATGATGTCTGCCACAAGACGGCCAAGCCCAAGGCGCCCATCACCGACGTGGCCGTGGTGCTGCGCTCGCTGGGGGAGGAGGTGCCGCCCGGCTACACCTGCGTGGACACCACCCCCTCCGGCCTGTCGGCCGACCTGAACAACGGGAGCCTGATGGCGCCGCAGATCTTCCTGTGTTACCGGCGCGGCCTCGACAAGCCGCCGCTCACAGACCTGGGGTGAGTGAAAGAGAGAATAATAACTTTAATTTATATAGCGCCTTTTAATGAAACCCAAGGTCGCTTTACATCAGAGCAATAAACAGACAAGAGACAACAACAAGAACAAACATCAACAACAACAACAAGAACAACCAATCTAGCTGCCAAAGGCCTGGGTGAACAAGTGTGTTTTCAGTGCAGACTAGTAACAGTGTTGGGACCTGGCACATCCTCTGGTCTGTCCTCTGACCTCAGGCTGAGAGAGTTAGGTGTGGACAGCGCTAAGTGTGCTGCTGCTGGCCTCTGACAACGCAGAGTCAAGTGCTTATCAGGTGCTTTTACACAGAGCCTTTATCTGCTGCTTACCCAGAGAGCCTGTGCTTCCGACAGCACTATGGGGGGTAGTAATCAGTGGTGTGTGTGTGTGTGTTTTGTTAGAGACAGATTGGAAGTGTGTGTGTGTGTGTCTGTGTGTGTGTGTGTGTGTGTGTGTGTGTGTGTGTGTGTGTGTGTGTGTGTGTGTGTGTGTGTGTGTGTGTGTGTGTGTGTGTGTGTGTGTGTGTGTGTGTGTGTGTGTGTGTGTGTGTGTGTGTGTGTGAGCATGTTTGGTAGCTGGCGCTTGCCTGTGTGAATGAGAATGTGTGTTGCATGTGTCATTCCCCAGTGCCAAAACTAGGTCAGATGGAAGTGGAAGAGAAAGTTTGGGAGTGTGCTTATTCTTTTGGGATGACTCACCACCAACCCCAGGCGATCAACACATTAGACTGAGGTTTGTTGATCCAGTTCCCTCAGTGTGACAGTGACTTATCTCAAAAGAACTAGAAGCATACTCTCAACGTTCATGGCCATACCATCGATATAGCTATTTAGTTCCCAGTTAGTGTCTGCGTTTAGGGGGAATTCTGTTACTGTAGCACCACTATTTTCTGCTATTGTGGGTGCGGAAAAAATGAAAGAACATGTTTCCAATTGAAGCCACTTTTATATCAGATTTGCATGGCGTTTTTCCCAGGGCCCTGACTAATGTGTGGCCAAAGTTGAGTAAACTCCTGTGAGAGTTTGGTCACACCATTAGCGCCACTCACACCCAAATGTGGCACTAAAGCCAACAGCGTGGGGTGGTTACCATGGATACGGCTCTTCACATCGTTGCCGCTGGGCGAAGGGAAATGGTCTCATTTTCCGAGCTTTGAAAGGTCCTGCTGTTGAATATTAGACATAGCTGCATAATGTATCAAAGGTCATTGTTCTTGCACTGAAATGCTCCCTCTTGTACTAATGTAATAGCAGAATGGATTACTAAGCACCAAAGCAGGACTGTTTTTCTGGAACAAAACCCTCAACTTGGAGCAGACTTTGACTACTGTACCATATTAGCTGTGAGCTGATTAAAGCCTTTTGCAATAATCCAATTTATGAATGGAAATGTGTTATGCTAAGTGGTAGGGCTGCACGATTATGAAAAAAGATAATAATTGCGATTATTTGCTTCAAAATGGTAATTGTGATTAATAATTGCGATTAATATTTAATATATAATATTAATATCAATTTATATTAATTAATGAATCACTCCCGGATGACTGAACTTCTCACCCAATCTCTCAGGGAGACCCCAGCCACCCTCCGGAGAAAACATCATCACCATCATTTCGGCCGCTTGTATTCGTGATCTCGTTCTTTTGGTCATGACCCATCCTTCATGACCATAGGTGAGGGTGGGGACGAAGATAGACCGGTAGATCGAGAGCTTCGCCTTTTGGCTCAGCTCTCTTTTCGTCACAACAGTGCGGTAAAGCGACTGCAGAACCGCACCAGCTGCTCCGATTCTCCGGCCAAACTCCCTCTCCATGGTTCCCTCACTCGGGAACAAGACCCCCAGATACTTGAACTCCTTCACTTGGGGTAAGGACTCATTTCCTACTCGGAGCGGACAGGCCACCGGTTTCCTGCTGAGAACCATGGCCTCAGATTTATAAGTGCTTATTCTCATCCCAGCCGCTTCACACTCAGTTGCGAACCTATCCAAAGAGTGCTGGAGGTCGCAGGCAGCTGATGCCATCAGGACCACATGCAAAAAGCAGCGACGTGATCCCCAGCTCACCGAACTGCAAACCCACCTCCCCACGGCTACGCCTTGATATCCTGTCCATGAAAATCACAAACAGGATTGGTGACAAAGCGCAGCCCTGGCGGAGGCCAACCCCCACCGGAAAGGAAGACGACTTACTGCCGAGGACCCGGACACAGCTCTCGCTCTGGGTGTACAGGGATTGGATGGCCCTAAGTAGGGATCCCCTCACCCCATACTCCCGCATAACCCTCCACAAGACCTCTCGAGGGACCCGGTCGTAAGCCTTCTCCAAGTCCACAAAACACATGTAGACAGGTTGCGAGAGTGAAGAGCTGATCGGTGGTTCCACGACCAGGACGAAATCCGCATTGTTCCTCTTCGATCTGAGGTTCGACTATCGGCCGGACCCTCCTTTCCAGCACCTTGGAGTAAACTTTCCCTGGGAGGCTGAGTAATGTGATGCCTCTATAATTCGCACACACCCTCTGGTCCCCTTTTTTGAATATTGGGACCACCACCCCTGGATGGTCCCCCGCTTTCACTTCCTGAGGTGTCTGATGGTCTTCCAGAAACACTTTGGTGCCAGAAACCTTCTCCATGGTTTCTCCGAACTCCTCCCACACCCGCTGCTTTGCCTTGGTCACGTCCGAAGCCGCAGCCCTCCGGGCCAGTCGATACCCTGCAACTGTTTCTGGGGTCTCCCGGGCTAACATACCCCGGAAGGCCTCCTTCTTCAGTCGGACGGCTTCCCTGACCACCGCTGTCCACCACGGTGTCCGAGGGTTACCACCCCTTGAGGTACCTATGGCCCTCA
Organism: Borostomias antarcticus; assembly: GCF_949987555.1. NCBI lineage: Eukaryota > Metazoa > Chordata > Actinopteri > Stomiiformes > Stomiidae > Borostomias > Borostomias antarcticus. The sequence continues at coordinate 5,514,718 of NC_140237.1, forward strand.
GGCCACAGCTCCCAGCCGCAGCTTCAGCAATGGAGGCTTTGAACACCGACCACTCATGCTCGATGTCCCCAACCTCCACAGGGAGGTGGCAATTGAAATCTCTCCGGACAGGCTCTTCCTCCAGACGTTCCCAGTTCACCCTCACTACACGCTTGGGTTTCCCAGGTCTGTCAAGAAGCTTTCCCCGCCATCGAAACCAGCTCACCACCAGATGGTGATCAGTGGACAGCTCCTCTCTTTACCCGAGTGTCCAAAACACATGGCCTCAGATCAGATGATACGATAACGAAATCGATCATCGACCTTCGGCCTAAGGTGTTCTGATGCCAGGTGTACTTGTGGGCATCCTTGTGTTCTAACATGGTGTTTGTTATGGACAAACCGTGACTAGCACAGAAGTCCAACAACAAAACACCACTCGGGTTCAGATCGTGGTGGCCATGCCTCCCAATCAAGCCCCTCCAAGTTTCTCCATCATTGCCTACGTGTGCATTGAAGTCCCCCAGTAGGACAGTGGAGTCCCCTGCAGGAGCCCCCAAAAGAACTCCACTCAGGGTCTGCAGGAAGGCCGAGTACTCTGAACTGCTGTTCGGTGCATAAGCACAAACCACAGTCAGAGCCCCCCCCCCCCCCCCCCCCCCCACAGTCCTAAGGCGCAGGGAGGCGACCCTCTCGTCCACTGGGGTGAACTCCAGCACAGAGGCGCTCAGCTGGGGGCTAGCTAGTATAGCCACACCTGCCTTACACCTCATACCGTGAGCAACTCCGGAGAAGAACAGGGTCCAACCCCTATCCAGGAGTTTGGTTCCGGCGCCTGTGCTGTGCGTGGAGGTTAACCCCACCAGGTGCAATTGGTATCGCTCCACCTCCCTCACAAGCTCCGGCTCCTTCCCCCCCAGCGAGGTCACGTTCCATGTCCCCAGAGCCAGCCTTTGCCTCCCGGGTCCGGTCCGTCGGTGCCTCCCGCCTTCACCGCCACCTAGTTGGCAGCGCACCCGACCCCGACAATTCCTCCCGCGGGTGGTGGGTCCACGGGACGATGGAGGAGGAGATGGTGCTTCCACGTTGCTTATTCGGGCTGGGCCCGGCCGGGCTCCGTGGTAAGCCCGGCCACCAGGCGCTCGCACGCGGGCCCTCCGTCTGGGCCTGGCTCCAGACGAGGGCCCCGGGCTTCCTCCGGGCCGGGTCTCTCTTCCTTTTGGTTGTTTTGTCATCAGGGGATTTTTCCTGTAACCCCAGGTAGGGGGGCTAGGGGGTACTACCACTTGCCCAAGGTGGACCCCCAGACTAGTATATAATAACCAAAATGCTCCCAAATCACAGACGTTGATCCCTTTCTTGCTACTAACTCACTGATCTCGTGTTCGCTCATTTTTTCACTACTCACTACTCTTGTGACACTTGTCTTGACCTACTGCTATCTGTCTTCTCAGTGAAATTGCTGCGCACAGCGCACTCAGCAGCAACACATGTGATTGGTCAGACAGCATAAGCGCCTGTGATTTGTCCGTGTCCTAGCACACTCAATTCAAAGCAAAATTATTAATCACATTAATGCGATTAGTTAATCGCAGAGGTCATAATCGCAATTTCGATTACTTCATGATTAATTGTGCAGCCCTACTAAGTGGTAATAATGCTAGCCAAACTAGCAGTGCATCCTGGTTCCTGCTGCTCTGCTGGGCTGACCACTGCTGTCCCTCCCCAGTCTGCTGTCCCTCCCCAGTCTGAGGAGCTGTCCCTCCCCAGTCTGAGGGCTGACCACTGCTGTCCCTCCCCAGTCTGCTGTCCCTCCCCAGTCTGAGGAGCTGTCCCTCCCCAGTCTGAGGGCTGACCACTGCTGTCCCTCCTCAGTCTGAGGGGCTGTCCCTCCCCAGTCTGAGGGCTGACCACTGCTGTCCCTCCCCAGTCTGCTGTCCCTCCCCAGTCTGAGGGCTGACCACTGCTGTCCCTCCCCAGTCTGAGGAGCTGTCCCTCCCCAGTCTGAGGGCTGACCACTGCTGTCCCTCCTCAGTCTGAGGGGCTGTCCCTCCCCAGTCTGAGGGCTGACCACTGCTGTCCCTCCCCAGTCTGCTGTCCCTCCCCAGTCTGAGGGCTGACCACTGCTGTCCCTCCCCAGTCTGCTGTCCCTCCCCAGTCTGAGGGCTGACCACTGCTGTCCCTCCCCAGTCTGCTGTCCCTCCCCAGTCTGAGGGCTGACCACTGCTGTCCCTCCCCAGTCTGAGGAGCTGTCCCTCCCCAGTCTGAGGGCTGACCACTGCTGTCCCTCCTCAGTCTGAGGGGCTGTCCCTCCCCAGTCTGAGGGCTGACCACTGCTGTCCCTCCCCAGTCTGCTGTCCCTCCCCAGTCTGAGGGCTGACCACTGCTGTCCCTCCCCAGTCTGCTGTCCCACCCCAGTCTGAGGGCTGACCACTGCTGTCCCTCCCCAGTCTGCTGTCCCTCCCCAGTCTGAGGGCTGACCGCTGCTGTCCCTCCGCAGGGTGCTGTTTGAGTGGAAGGAGCGTCTGAAGCAGGGCTGCCACCTCATCCAGAGCACGCCCTCCGGTCGGCCCGCCAACATCAGCAGCACCTCCTCCCAGCGCATCTACATCACGTACCGCCGCGCCCCCGAGAGCCAGCCCCACGCAGCGCTGGCCGTCACCGACATCTGCATCATCATCCCGGCCAAGGGGGAGACACCGCCGCACACCTTCTGCAAGGTGGACAAGAACCTCAACAGCAGCATGGTGAGAGACCCCGGGGTGTCCTAGCCTGGGGAGACCGGCCTGACTCCGCCAGCTCATGTTCTGTTGCTCTCGCACATCAGTCTGGATACTCTCCATAGAGATCCATTTGTGCCAGATCAGGAAATTATCTCGCCAATCAGCATTGGTTTTGAGGAATTTGGAATACAAACAGCTACGCTGGACGGTTTTAGGGGACAGCGAGGAGCAGAAGTTTGCACGTGATAGACGGTGATAGAAGGTGATAGAAGGTGATAGACGGTGATAGACGGTGATAGAAGGTGATAGAAGGTGATAGAAGGTGATAGACGGTGATAGTAGGTGATAGAAGGTGATAGACGGTGATAGACGGTGATAGACGGTGATAGAAGGTGATAGAAGGTGATAGAAGGTGATAGACGGTGATAGACGGTGGTAGACGGTGGTAGACGGTGATAGAAGGTGATAGAAGGTGATAGACGGTGATAGAAGGTGATAGACGGTGATAGAAGGTGATAGTAGGTGATAGAAGGTGATAGTAGGTGATAGAAGGTGATAGAAGGTGATAGAAGGTGATAGATGGTGATAGACGGTGATAGACGGTGGTAGACGGTGAAAGAAGGTGATAGACGGTGATAGACGGTGATAGAAGGTGATAGAAGGTGATAGAGGGTGATAGACGGTGACAGAAGGTGACGGAGGGTGACGGAGGGTGACGGAGGGTGATGGAGGGTGATGGAGGGTGATAGAGGGTGATAGAGGGTGATAGAGGGTGATAGGTGATAGACGGTGATAGACGGTGATAGAAGGTGATAGACGGTGATAGAGGGTGATAGAGGGTGATAGAGGGTGATAGAGGGTGATAGAAGGTGATAGAAGGTGATAGAGGGTGATAGAGGGTGATAGGTGATAGACGGTGATAGAAGGTAATAGACGGTGATAGAGGGTGATAGAGGGTGATAGAGGGTGAAAGAGGGTGATAGGTGATAGACGGTGATAGAAGGTGATAGACGGTGATAGAAGGTGATAGAAGGTGATAGAAGGTGGTAGAGGGTGATAGAGGGTGATAGACGGTGATAGAAGGTAATAGACGGTGATAGAGGGTGATAGAGGGTGAAAGAGGGTGATAGGTGATAGACGGTGATAGAAGGTGATAGACGGTGATAGAAGGTGATAGAAGGTGATAGAAGGTGGTAGAGGGTGATAGAGGGTGATAGAGGGTGATAGAGGGTGATAGAGGGTGATGGAAGGTGATAGAGGGTGATAGAAGGTGATAGACGGTGATAGACGGTGATAGACGGTGATAGAAGGTGATAGGCGGTGATAGACGTGATAGACGGTGATGGACAGATGGTTCCCAAATGTTTGAAAGTGCCAGCCCTTTTCCAAACAGCTTCCAACAGAAGGTTCCCAGATGGTGATGCAAAGCAATATAAAGGTTGTTTATTAAAGGTTCATAGTAAGGGTGTAGAATGGGTATGTCAGCAATCCTGATGCAGAAGCACGCAGACAGACAGCTCATTCTCTTGAGAAGTTTGACTGCTTGTGAATAATTATGAGGGTGTGTGAATGTTTTTACGAATATGCTATGTTGTCAGTGTCAGTGTTGATTTTGCTAAGGTCACCATGAATAAATCTGTGTAGTTGCAGGCCTACTGTTTAAACCTGCTCTGCTCACAGCAGATAATGGGCAAACATGATTAGGATAATCCAAACTGAGATATCTGTTTTTGCAAAAGAACCCCTCAAATATGTTGTACAGTTTAATTTGGGAATTTAATTGGATCTGTACAATAGAGAAATTAGTTAGTTGATCACAAGGACGAACAAACCGCTGGGTTTAATTAGGAATACAAACCCTGTTGAAAGCCACCAACACATGTAACCAAATGATCTAGCCTACCTTCTAACCAATACTTTGTCAGTTATGACGTTGAAGGAACAGTAGGACAAATTGCATTTAAACTGATGCAGTTTTCAAAGCCTCAGTCTCACGCCCGCCACAGTTTCATCATGTACTGTACTTATGATTTGAACCCACAGCAGGATTTGTACTTTGAGACCAACGCTGTCTCTGTTTCACAATAGGAATCAGCGTCATTGTCGTAAGGTAGTCATCATTTATGAATGGATGGATGAGGCGGTTCACTGACCATCTATAGTCAGTTATGGGCGTGTAGAGGGTGGGATACGAGGCTGATCATCTATAGTCAGTTATGGGCGTGTAGAGGGTGGGATACGAGGCTGATCATCTATAGGCAGTTATGGGCGTGTAGAGGGTGGGATACGAGGCTGATCATCTATAGGCAGTTATGGGCGTGTAGAGGGTGAGATACGAGGCTGATCATCTATAGTCAGTTATGGGCGTGTAGAGGGTGAGATACGAGGCTGATCATCTATAGTCAGTTATGGGCGTGTAGAGGGTGAGATACAAGGCTGATCATCTATAGGCAGTTATGGGCGTGTAGAGGGTGGGATACGAAGCTGATCAATGTGTGCACATTTCCAGGTGGACTGGGATTCATAAACGAGAAATTGGGTGCAGGTTTTATAAATCAGATTTTTTTTGTGCGCACGCCATTTTGGCATTTTGTGCTCACGCACACTTTTAGTCTGGATTCTTAGTGTATTATAAACGAGGCCCTGGTGGGTCAGGGTAGGGGTATTCAGCACAGCAAGAGGTCACAGAATGCTCTTATTGAAATCAGAACAGAGATCCTTTGTCATGTGACACATTGTTAAGCTTGCAAGAAGAACCTCAAAAAACAGACACTGCTGTCTTGGCCCATTCAAGAGGGAGAAAGTGAGTGTTCAGATTGGGAGTAAACCCTGCAACTCTTTTCCCCAAGTGTTACGTTTTGGGCATTTGCAGAAATGTACATATAGTGCAGCATATAGAAAGAGCAGGAATTCCTTGACCCTGACAAACTAACAGTGGTTCAAGATTCTGCCTCATCATCTGTGGTTTGTTGTGGATATTTTGCAAAGAGATTGTTTTTCATCCCTGCTGGCAAGAGGCATCGAGAGAACAGAGAGTGCATCCAATTATCAAACAAAGTCTCACAAAACACACTCATAGTTGTGGGTAATAATTAGATTGCAGAACTATATATGTGTTTTTCTGTCTTAGTAGTCTCTGTTCATCCATAAGCCTTCCATTTCTTCTTGATGTGTACCAGATCCACACAATTCCCCCTACACATAATATGCATCTGTTTTTCTCCTTGGTGTTTGTGTCGTTGTAAAACACCAGCTGCCCACTCACCGTCTTACTGTGTTTGTTATGGTTCCGGTCCTCTCTCTGAGAAGCATGTGTTTAGGCACACACACACACACACACACATGCTGGCTGCACTACTATAAAAAGAAGTCCTTGCTGTGCTGTGTCAGCGAGGTCTGTTTTTATCATTGGGCAAAGTGGGCAGTCCTCTCAAGAGACTGTGAAGGCGTGTGCGTGTGTGTGTGTGCAGTATGTGTTGAGAGATGTAATGGTAATATACTGTAAGAACGTATAAGGGGAACAGGAAACACCTGAGGGAGACAGGAATCCACCCTCTGAATCTGCACACAGTCTTATACTAAACGCTTGAAACTGTTTCCTGTGGAACTGATCTCTTGGTGTGGTGGTGCCAAGCTCAAAACCGCCAACGTTTCTATACCAAAGCGTGGGTCTGGGGGGAAAAAAGTTTCAGAGACTTAGTTTCCGGTATTCTGGTGACTTTCAAAGAATGAAAATAACAAAGAAAAGTATACTGAAACAGCATGTTTACATGAAATATGCTTTCTTTAATTTTGAGTTATGGGGTGAGAATAATAGATAATGTTTTATTTAATGAAAAATAATGTTTGATGCCCATTGATGCTTAACTGCATGCCCATACAGTCTCAATCATCAGACTGTCTTTCTAATCTCTCATCTTCACTCTCTCCTGTCTCCTTCCTTCTCCTCTCTCTTCTCCTGCTCTCCTCTCAACAACCTCTATCCTCTCCTCTCTCACCTGCCCCTCCACTCTGTGCTGGTCCTGTCTGACTGTAATATCAGATTATTAAAAAATGCTGCAGTAAAAAATCATGAAACTCATCTCAGAGGTACAGGGGGATGTGTTGAACAAGGATCCGGTGTTGGTTTCTGAAAACAATTTGATTTGACCTTTCTGTGCTAATGTAAATGTCAGGTCAAAGGTAAATGTATAGGTCAGCCTATATAGAACTCAATGGGATATTGTTATGACTGTAATATCAGATTATTTTAAAATGCTGCAGTACAAATTCATGACACTTATCCATCTCAGATGTACAGGAGGATGTGTTGAACAAGGGTCATTTGGAGTTTGCTGAAAACAATTTGATTTGAGCACTTTATTGAAATGTAAAGGTAAGCCGATACAGAATTCAATGGGATATTTATGTTTTACCGTAAAAAGAGAAGTAGATGCGCAGTCGGATTGGAATGGGAGATGAAGCGGAGATAGCGCAACCGCGATTATCTGAAGTGTAGATCGCGTGACCGCAGTTCTGATTCGCAAGTTGTACTCGCGCTTCTGGTGTGGGCCGTCTCATTGACAAATTATGCTTGCTGACTGACAGACAATACGGCTCAAACATAGCCTAGGTGCATGTGTAGCTCCACATCGTGATTCTTTACTGTATTTTTTAGATAACGTTACATATTTATCGTACTTTTTTTACATTCTACATTTCTACATTAATCGGCCCGTACAGAGTTTACTGGCCCGGGGGAAGCTATAGGCTAGCCTACCTGACTGTTCTCAACATCATTCTACTTTCTGTTCCTCTTCAAATATTGTCGGATGTCGATCTGGGAAATGTAGGCTTTAGGATCCGCCAGTTGTCATCAGGGAATGATAAGACCAAATAGGCCAGAGATGGGCAGGAGCTGTTGGCACTTCTTACTGGAATGTTATCTTGCTCTACGCTGTATGAGTCCACTTATTGATTACAAACATTCATATATTTTACACTGCTACTGTATGTACCCTATTGAGGAGTAGGCTAGGTACCGGCACATTTTGGTCCAATTCTAACACTGGTTAAACACTAGCCTACATTATTTTGTAATAGGCTCGCTGAAGAAAACTTCCCTTCACACAGTCTTTTGAGTTGAGCACAGAAAGCAGCATTCAGCATTCAGCTATTGTTGAAAATAAAAATGCGGGCATGACATTATCATGGTTTTGAAAGCACATTTAGGCAGAAATATTTAGAAAGTTATACATTTTTAATTAAACACTTTAATATACAGTATATAGCCTAATTTGTATTATTATTTTTTGTATCAAATGTATGGTGTGGTGGCAAGGTGGCGCCACGGCAAAACCTTACCAGCAGAAACATTGGGTTGAACATGTTTCACACAAGCAGTGAAATCTTGACTTTGCCACATAAAATGAAAGTATTCTTGATTGTCCCCACACAGTTGTTGCTGTATAGACATTCAGTTTTTAGATCATCTTCGTCACCACCTAACTGATACCTGTAAATGGTCTCTTAAAGTCGCACTGAAATGAAAAAAGCATTCTGTCCCATTTTGGTTATTCAACGATGTATGCCAAAAAATTTACAAAATTCTACTTTTGTTGTAATCTTATCAAAGTATATAATTTCTTACTTCCTGGAAAATGGTAGGTCACGTGCAATGACAACAACAGGTACCTTAGATTTTAGGCCAATAATCTCACGACATCCACCCGTCAATCAACGCTATCCTTCTATCGAATCTGTCTAAAGTTCTTAAAACCCGTCTACTTGACAATGTTCCAATCAAATTCCTCTAAACATATGTCCCACCCTCATAGCTTGTTTGCATCGGAAATACGTCAAATTATGGAAGTTAAATGATCTCAAACGTCCGTTTCAGTGCGACTTTAAAGTATTCATGTAGACTTGTGCCTTAGAATAATCCTCTTATGTCTGTCATGTTTTCAGTGGGGATCCTCCGTCTACTTGTGCTACAAGAAGTCTGTGGCAAAAACCAACATGATAGCCTACAAAGCGGGTGAGTGGTGTTTGAATATGAGGTGTTTTTATGCAGACACACCAGCAGGGCCATACAGTACCATGTCACTGCTTCAGCACGGCAACAAGCAGGAACGCTGCCAGTTGTCATTGTGGATTCTGATATCACAAACTGTTCTACCTGGGTTTCTTGGCAGCCAAACATTGTTGACCTCTTTGGCCTATGTCCTCCATGACCCAAATGTCTGTTGTAGTAACATCAGCACACTCGAGGTGATATGAAACATCTAAAATGCCTGTCTGTCAAAGGTCTGTCAATTCACAAACAATGAGCACACTGTTGTTGATGATGTTGACAGTCTGCTAGTGTCTCTCCTGAAAACCTACAATTAGCACTTGAGAAAAAAAAGTCATCTAAGAATTTCAGAGTGTAATAAACTTGAACAACCGGTTGACCACTGCTGTTGATTTTTGACCAGTAACTGGTGGTGTGTTGGGCTGTTGGAGTCCATGGAATCCTCCCAGGTGAATGTCCTCATAGGCCACGAGAACAGACTGCTATGTGTTGGCGTGTGCAGGCACGTTAAGGTCTCAGACACTGGGTTCTGGGTTCAACACATGCATGCCAGTATTCTTCCCATCAGAGTTATTCAACTGTGATTGGAATGTCATTAACACTGACTTCTCTCATATATGGGGTGCATATGGGCAGAGTGTTGCCAGATGAGGAAGATAAGATTCCTAACAACAGAGATGTTTATGATTGCCATCCAGCACTGTTTGTCTCAAGGTTGTTTTGATACCAAATAACAACTTGGAACTACTTCGACAGGGGCCAAACCTCAACGTTGAATCAACCAAGCCCCAAACATCATCATTCCATGTATGAAGCTCACTCTGAACCCAACCCAGGGTCATTCCAACAGCACATTTTACAGGGCAAATTAATCAGGCCTATTTTACAAATCATATTTTGACCTACAGCATTGACAGAAAATCCCAACCCGAGTCCTTATTCTATCAGAGCATTGTGAGCCGAGCGGGTATCTGCTGCCCCAGACTTGACACGTCTGCCTGATATCGCTGCACAATGTGTGTGGAGCAATCTTATCTGGGCCTCAGTGGATGTTGTGGCGGCATCAGCTACTAGACGCCAAACACCGTCATTCTGGTTCCAGAGAACTTTGTGTGCCGTCTTCATGTTGAGTTTTGGAAACAGGCTAGTTTAATCCCTCCTTTCCTGGCGGATGTCAGAATTTGAGCTCTTAGTTAAGCAGACAGAACGGAACTAGGTAGGTGGTCTTTAAAGCAGCCAACAGCAAAATCACTGGTGAAGTAAATAGGTTTTTATCTCTGATATAAGGACGGTTGTTGGTCTAAAAGTACTCTAACAGCTTTTAGTTGTTGTTGTTTTTTCATCAATATAAATTGCTGTTCCAGTAGCCTGTGCTATGAGAATGCAATGTTATTTTCAACACCAGCCCAAACAGCCAAGTTAAACAAGCATACAGTACACAATAACCTAATTACTAATGATTAAGTATAACTCATTTGTGTATTGATGATGACTAATCAGCTAAGGTTTAATTAGCTGGAAGTGCGTGTTTAATTACAAAGCTAGCCCATTGTGTGCATCTCTACATTGGTTACTTGGCGTTGTGCATAATGACAGTGATTATGACAAATTTAATTTGCCCAGCACTTTTTAAACAACCACTAAGGGATATGTATCTGTGAACTTTGATCGTTAATTACAGGAGACATTTTTGCACATTTGCTATTCTATTAAACCGTGGCCTCTCCCTCTCCCTCTCTCTCTCTCTCTCTCTCTCTCTGGTTGTGTTGTCCAGGCTTGTTCAGCAGATACCCAGAAGAGGACTATGAGTCCTTCCCTCTGCCTGAGTCCGTGCCCCTCTTCTGCCTGCCTATGGGGGCCACCATCGAGTGCTGGCCAGCCTCCACCAAGTACTCCCTCCCTGTCTTCTCCACCTTCGTCCTGACTGGGGCCTCGGGGGAGAAGGTAACACACACACACGCATGCATGCACGTACTGTACACGCACACACACACACACACACACATGCATGCATGCATGCACGCACGCACGCACACACACACACATGCATGCACGCACACACACACACAGACACACACACACACAGAGTTATCAATGAGTGATATCTAGCTATATTCAATAGCAGGGCACATAGAAACCCCACTTTTAAGACGGCAACGTCGCCTTCACCATGTTAACTACCATGCTGCTTTTCACAACCTGTTCCAGCAACACAGCTGACCTGGCCACAGCCAATCACCACCATCCATAAAGGGGCATAAGGAAACCACAATGACGTACACACCAGATGGAAAATGGGTCACATACACACATACAGTACATACACACACACACACACACACACACACACACACACACACACACACTGTAAACACACACTGTAAACACAAGAATGGAACGGGCACAGATATAGCCTAGCACAGCTGCCCACTGGGCGGTGTTTCAGAGAATGCACTGTCCCTCAGAAGCCTCCTCCAATATCTCTGAGATATGTGGTGAAAACCCATCCTGAATGAAAACAAACAACCCCAAAGCCCTTCTGTGTTTAGATAGCAGCGCTCGTTCCAGTCAGAGAGCTAAACACAGCGGGGTTAGAGTCCAGCGATGGGGGCTGGCGTGCTACCCCATGTCTGGTTCGGCTGACTCTTGGGTGAACCCCACCCTGCGTCTCTGAGTGCGTGCGGGTTCGCAAGTGTGTGTGGATTGGCATATTTCTGCTGAGAGCAGTGTGTCTGTTGTAAGCCGAGGCGTGCTTTCTTGGGAAGGTCAGAGGGATTGGTGAGGCTCTGGCATATTTCCTCTCACTCTGTCAACAGAGCGTGGCTCACTTTGAAAACAGTGTGTTTGATCTGCCCATGAGAGCAGCCATGTTTCCAGGTATCAGAAAGGATGCAGATAGGAAAACAGAGACTTCTAGGACTGTGCGCTCGACTGGAATTTATTGTGAAATGGAGCAGGCTGAATTCCAGCGCTGGTATTAGAGGGTTATATAAATCCATTATCTGAGACATACAGGCCAACTCTTTCTCTTGATTCATGCGTGCGTGTGTGTGCCTGCGTGCGTGTGCGTGCGCGTGTGTGTGTGTGTGCCTGCGTGCGTGTGTGTGCTCTTGTGTGTGTGTGTGTTCACCAGGTGTACGGTGCAGCCATCCAGTTCTACGAGCCCCTCCCCCAGGAGCGTCTGACAGACGCGCAGCGCGCTCAGCTTGGCCTGCAGGGCCCCGCCCCCTCCCCCACCCCCACCCCCCACTCGGTCCACACCAACAAGTGTGTCTGCCTGCTCTCCCACTGGCCCTTCTTCGACGCCTTCCGCAAGTTCCTGACCTTCCTCTACCGCTACTCCATCTCCGGCCCGCACGTCCTGCCCATCGAGAAGTGAGCCGCCCACTTCCTACTTCTGAATGCTGTGCTTGTTTGAGGAGACGTTATTGGTTGTTAGGAAGGTTATCGGTTGTTAAAACGTGTCTTCCTAATCTTCCTAACCGAGTTTTCTCATTCCACTTTACAACTGGATATCTTTCCAGATAGACTGTGTGTATGATCAGTCAGAAACAGCAGGCTCTATCCTCCAGTATGTATCCACATGTACCCAGCTAGGATAGGGGCTGTTCAGGTCTCATGTACCCAGCTAGGATAGGGGCTGTTCAGGTCTCATGTACCCAGCTAGGATAGGGGCTGTTCAGGTCTCATGTACCCAGCTAGGATAGGGGCTGTTCAGGTCTCATGTACCCAGCTAGGATAGGGGCTGTTCAGGTCTCATGTACCTCATGTACCCAGCTAGGATAGGGGCTGTTCAGGTCTCATGTACCTCATGTACCCAGCTAGGATAGGGGCTGTTCAGGTCTCATGTACCCAGCTAGGATAGGGGCTGTTCAGGTCTCATGTACCCAGCTAGGATAGGGGCTGTTCAGGTCTCATGTACCCAGCTAGGATAGGGGCTGTTCAGGTCTCATGTACCCAGCTAGGATAGGGGCTGTTCAGGTCTCATGTACCCAGCTAGGATAGGGGCTGTTCAGGTCTCATGTACCCAGCTAGGATAGGGGCTGTTCAGGTCTCATGTACCTCATGTACCCAGCTAGGACAGGGGCTGTTCAGGTCTCATGTACCCAGCTAGGATAGGGGCTGTTCAGGTCTCATGTACCCAGCTAGGATAGGGGCTGTTCAGGTCTCAGGAGGATTCATGCTATCCGGTGTTCCACAGCGGCTCCTGAGTCTTCCCCGCGCCAGGATGTGATGACAGATTCGGCTCCCCCTCACGGTTATTTGTGGTCTCTCATCCTTCTAATTGCTCCTCCTCCAGGCACATCTCCCAGTTCATGCACAAAGTCCCCTTCCCCTCCTCCCAGAGGCCCAGGATTCTGGTACAGGTGAGTTTAGGGATCCACAGCCTCCATGTTCTCATCAGATGCCCTTTTCTCACTCACACCTGCAATGGTGAGGATGACGGTAACACATTACAGAGCGGCAGGCCTGTATTTAAGATCACTTCTATATTTGAGATCACTTCTATATTTGAGATCACTTCTATATTTGAGATCACTTCTATATTTAAGATCACTTCTATATTTGAGATCACTTCTATATTTAAGATCACTTCTATATTTAAGATCACTTCTATATTTGAGATCACTTCTATATTTGAGATCACTTCTATATTTGAGATCACTTCTATATTTGAGACCACTTCGATATTTGAGATCACTTCGTAAAGTGACGGGTTGGAAATTGTGTAATCAAGTCAACCCCCTTCACCACCGATGTTTAATACCTAGAGGTCTTAGTGATGCGCTGTGTGCATCCATTTCGGTCAGTATTGTCACCAGTTAATGCTCTTCTGTTAGTATTGTCCAGTTAATGCTTATCTGTTAGTATTGTCCAGTTAATGCTTATCTGTTAGTATTGTCATCAGTTGATGCTCATCTGTTAGTATTGTCCAGTTAATGCTCATCTGTTAGTATTGTCCAGTTGATGCTCATCTGTTAGTATTGTCCAGTTGATGCTCATCTGTTGACTGTCCTACAGCTCTCGCCTCATGACAGCCTGATGTTGAGCCAGCCTGTGTCGTCTCCTCTACCTCTCAGGTAAAGTTGGCTTGTCTTTGTATGTGTACCACTGTATAACTTACTATTCTCTCTTGATACCAAGTTTTGTCACCAATACCGGCAGCACAGAAGGGACAGGGTCTGTAGATCGACCCCTGAACTGTATGTAAGCAATTTATTGAGCAACTGTACATGCTGACGACATGCATCATGGGTGGGGGACGACAGCTTCACTGTGCACTTGTTTGACTTTACAGTTGTAAAGCGTGTGATGTCTGGTTCTAGGCGTGTAACGTGGCAGAGTGTGTATGGTACTAGGCGTGTAACGTGGAAGCGTGTGTATGGTTCTAGGCGTGTAACGTGGAAGCGTGTGTATGGTTCTAGGCGTGTAACGTGGAAGCGTGTGTATGGTTCTAGGCATGTAACGTGGAAGCGTGGGATGTCTGGTTCTAGGCGTGTTACGTGGCAGAGTGTGTATGGTTCTAGGCGTGTAACGTGGAAGCATGTGTATGGTTCTAGGCGTGTAACGTGGAAGCGTGGGATGTCTGGGTCTAGGCATGTAACGTGGAAGTGTGGGCGGTCTGGTTCTAGCCGTGTAATGTGGACGCGTGTGTCTGGTACTGGGTGTGTAACGTGGAAGCGTGTGTATGGTACTAGGCGTGTAACGTGGCAGCGTGTGAGGTATGGTTCTAGGCGTGTTACGTGGCAGTGTGTGTATGGTACTAGGCGTGTTACGTGGCAGCGTGTGATTGTGCGTGTGCGTTGCAGTGGGGGGCGCTTCTCTACGCTGCTGCAGAACCTGGGTCCGGAGAACGCGGCCACTCTGCTGGTCTTCGCCGTGACAGAACACAAGATCCTGGTCCACTCCCTGCGCCCTGCTGTGCTGACCAGCGTCACTGAGGCGCTGGTGTCGGTAAGTAGCTCATTTATGAGGAAGTGCACTTGTTTAAATGTAAGCTCAGTTAGTTTTCATGATAGCAGCATTAGTATAGGAATTGCAGAAAATATCAGAACGTAATAACGTATTGTAAGGAATCTGACCAGTAGAAGTATCATCGTCACCAAAAACGAACATTTTCCAGGAGCTTGCGTCTCGTGGAGAGAGGTCAGGGAAGAATGTTTACAGTTCTCAAAATCAGGCGTAGGATCAGTATTTGTATATTTCAGCAAGAAAAGTGAGCGTGAAGAGCAGTGACAAGTGTCAGTCATGGAAGAATTGAAGCAGAAAATAGCAAAGGGAGAGCTTCTAAAAATCCCAAATGAGACTGGGAAGTGTAGGTTGTGGAAGCACTATGACCTGATCGTGAGGAGCACAAGCTCTGGTTTATTATTATAAGTGAGGCTATTTGCTGGTTTTTGTGGCTGCCATAAAATGTTGTGACTGTTTTTTGATAATCGTATATCAGTCAGGAATATCATATCTCAGGTTTCGACTCGGGCTCAGGCTTCAAATGTTGCATTACAGTCAGGCTTATTGTCGGGCCAGGCCTGAACGTCACAGACCCAGGCTGGGTCCAGGCTTGGTTTCCAGGCCTGTGATGAGTCAGACCCCTGATGGGCACCATGTACAATGACATGCTGAGCAGCCAGTAATCCACCACAGCGTCTCTCTATTCAGAAAAGGCCCCTGGCTCCAGTACTGATATCCCTCCTCTGCTCCTCCTCTCAGATGATCTTCCCCTTCCACTGGCCCTGCCCCTACATCCCCCTGTGCCCGCTGGCGCTGGCCGACGTGCTGAGCGCCCCCTGCCCTTTCATCGTGGGGGTCGACTCGCGCTACTTTGACCTCTATGACCCCCCGCCAGACGTCAGCTGTGTGGACCTGGATACAAACACCATCTCCCAGTGAGCACTGCTTCTCTGCCTCTGAACTCCTGCCCAGAGCTAGAATGTAGTACAGAGCAATTCCATTAGGATTGGAAGGAGGTTTGCACACTTGGTTTGGATGTGATTTTGATTACGAATGCCTCTTAAAAAATGTATTTACTGGTTCTCTCATAGTCATAGGAGTTCTCTCAGATTTAGTGCAGAAATGCTCTTCAGTCTCAACCTATTCTATGAAATTGAGTAGAATGAAATATCATGTGTCTGATCAGCCACAGGTCAGAGCCCAAAGACAAGCCACTCCTGACCACGAAAACCTCACTCCTTTTCCTCTAGACCCCTGCTTTTTTTTCTCTCTTTATAGACTTCCCTGCTGGCAACCAATGTGTTTGAAACATGCAGACTATTTCCCCCTAGTTTAGCTAGGGAAGTGGTTCTATATAGTGTCAGATTCATGCTAAGCACATGCAGTTTTCCCGCCTCAGGTTTGGTTAGTGGCGGTCTCCATCTTTTGCTTTGATCCTGCGGTCACTCACTCAGCCGGACACATCCAGCAGCACTAGGGTGGTCCCCAGCCTCAAGGCCATCACCACCAGTATGTATTCAGAGAGGGGGGTCCCCTCATCCTCTCCAGAGCTGACTGTGCTTTCGGTTTCTAGCAATGAAGATAAGCGAGCCCTGACCTGGAAGATTCTGCCCAAGAAGGCTTGTAAAAACCTAATGAATGTGCTGAACAATTTCTACCAGCAGCTGGCTGACGGTGAGTACTGTCCTAACAGAACAACATGTTTCACATCAAAACCATGGTTCATGTTCAGAGGGGTTGCCAGGTTTCCTTTGCTTTAGTCAGCTGTTCAATCATGGTCATACCATATTAGAAGCAGATCTGGCAACCAGTCTTGTTCAGGTGTAGCCTAGGCCATGCACAGTCTCTCCTTCAAGATTACTGTTGAGGAGTACAGTAGATTGTTAACTACAATGGTATGAAGAAGTCCTATTGAAATGCATAAATATACACAGTATATGTAATGTGCATTGCTCATGATCCAAGCAATGATACTTTGGTGGGAGCTTGTCACTCAACTTACATCTCCAATAACTTGACACCGCAATACTCAACCACACCAAAGGAAGTTAAAAAACAGAGTTCAGCATGTTTGACATCATTTTTCTTCTCCGCTCTCTTCAGCCCTAATCGTCCCCATTATGTCATGGAACAGCACTTTCTCCCAGCTATTGATGGCGTTAAGCTGCTCCCGAGGACCCAGAGTACCTGCTTCTTATTGAGATACACAAATCAAATAACTGCTTATTCTAAGATGCAGCCAAGCAGAAAATCGATCCTGTCGCTGCTTGAGTGCTTTACCCGTAATATGGAATATTGATACAGCTGATACAGCGCTGGGCAGAACCTTATAGCACTAGGACCCAGACACAGAACCAGAGCTTTTAAGAAGCAAACCCAGACACAGAACCAGAGCTTTTAAGAAGCAAACCCAGACACAGAACCAGAGCTTTTAAGAAGCAAACCCAGACAGAGAACCAGAGCTTTTAAGAAGCAAACCCAGACAGAGAACCAGAGCTTTTAAGAAGCAAACCCAGACACAGAACCAGAGCTTTTAAGAAGCAAACCCAGACAGAGAACCAGAGCTTTTAAGAAGCAAACCCAGACACAGAACCAGAGCTTTTAAGAAGCAAACCCAGACACAGAACCAGAGCTTTTAAGAAGCAAACCCAGACACAGAACCAGAGCTTTTAAGAAGCAAACCCAGACACAGAACCAGAGCTTTGGATTTGACCCTTCACCTACAGTCCTTCAGAAACCAAACTGAACCACCATTCACTCATACTGAACCACCATTCATTCATTCATTAAGCAGGACCTCTTGTCTCAGAACTGTGTTCAACCTGCTTTGCAGTGCAGCTCTCATTTATCTTTACACCTCCAGATGCTCCAGATGTATTTGATTTATTTATTTCCAAAGGAACACATTTGTAATTTAACTCACAAATGCACAATAAGTGAAATTACGTCATATTTTACTTGAAAGGCCGTTTAATTCACTACCTGTATGGAGTGAAACTGAGACTAGTCCTGCTCTGCCCCTGGTCCCCACTGACCCCCATCTCACCCCCATCTGACCCCCATCTGACCCTCATCTGACCCCCATCTGACCCCCAGGCCAGCAGAGGCCAGACGGACTGCTGGAGCTGAGTATGAGCGACTTGTCAGAGCTGAGCTGCGGCAAGAGCCTGCACACGCTGGAGATGGAGATCCAGGAGGCCTTCCTGCGCTTCATGGCGGCCATCTTGAAGGGCTACCGCTCCTATCTGCGACCCATCACCCAGGCGCCCTCGGAGAAGGCCACCGACGCTAGCTCCCTCTTCGACCTGCAAGGTCAGGATACCCTCTAGTTGTTTCACATACAGCCTATGTTTCCTTGAGGCTTCTCTGAAGTTACATGCTATAGACTATATGTCATTTATTTGAAATGAAATGAAAATAGAAAATAATTCTACGACTGGCAATCCATAGTCCCATTTCCCCTATCCAGTACCGCTGGCCTGCCTTGGTGTGGTTTAAACCATGAGTCTTCATCACCGTTTCTTCTCTGAGTAAAAACATTGTGCACACAGTGACCAGATGGAGGGCTGTTGGGGGTTCAGAAAGGTGGTGGGTGTGTGTGTTCAAGACTTGTGTTCAGACTGTTTTGCAGTCTGGAGAGCTAGCTTTGCAGCTGTCGAAAGCTCCAGAGCCTAGTGTGGACCAAGACCCTGAAAGCTGGTTAATTTCACAGCTATAATGAGTGTGTGTGATCTCATTGCTGCTCTGGTGATGGCTGGCTATAGCCAAGGACATGTCCAATAAGAGAAATATGATAGGACAAATGAGCAGTCAAGATTTTTTTTGATGACCTCTTCGGTGTTCTTACGTAATGATTTGCGTAATATGGCAAGCATGGGTCCTGGGAAGAGAAGCCACCTTTTTATTATGTTCAGATGGATGTGTGTTTCTTAATTTCCTGTTGTAATTGTGTCTTTTCTATGGTGAGTGTATCAAAAGGAAACCACCAGCTCTCTGAATGGATTGCTGCTGCTATTAGCTCGATATTTTGCACAGCAATTGCAACGGCAATCTGCTCTAGTTTAGCACGATATCCACAAAAGATTTTGCTCTAATGATATGCCGGGCAAATACGCCCACAAATTTGCAATTTGTGCCCATGATTGCAATTAGCCATGTGGTAAATATTGGCTTTGTGCGAAGAACACAGTATCCATGACCATGGCAGAGAGAAAGAACACAGTATCCATGACCATGGCAGAGAGAAAGAACACAGTATCCATGACCATGGCAGAGAGAAAGAGCACACACATGTTCAGACCGAGAGCTGAATGTCCTCACAGACGAGGTGCAGAGACATGCAGCCAAACTGCAATCAAGAAATCTATACCCAACTGAGAGAAATCACACTGGGGAATCCATATCAGAGAGCGTTAGTGCCGTTGGTCAGTGGAAACGCACGCCCTCAGACTGTAAGAGAAGATGTATGGATCTGAAAAGATGGCGTTTAATAACAGCCAAGCATCTGCAGCGAGTGGAGGACCGCAGCATGAAGAGCGATTGACAGACTGACCCTCCAGCCAGAGAAGTTCAGAGCAGTCAATAGCACCCACAACATTCGGGAAGCCAGTAACATGGAAGAAATCTTGTTTTGTTTCCTGGATGTCCCGTTGGTTTTTGGGAAACCAAATGAAGCTGCCCACTCTTGGTACTACGGCAGGTAGCACCTCCCACATGGCCCTGCAGACCGATGACTGGGTGAGCCCAGACACCTGCCATGGGGGTCTGGAAGGAGCCCGACGCAAGACCCTGCAGTGTGGAGAGTAGCTTTACCATACCAGGTAATGCGTGGCTTCTTTTGGAGGTCGGCTCAATGTCGTCATTGATATCATCCAGAAGGGCAAGATCTGTGTGTCCTGGCAACCTGTATCTCAGAATAATATCACTCTCACTGAGGTCATAAAGGGATATTCTCCTCCAAAACATGCGTTCTTGTGCACGCCTGGCATAGCGGTGCCTTCGTCTGGCTACAATAACTGCTGCCATGATCCCTGGAGAGCCCGGGCATGTAAGACCCTTATTTGTGTTGCACTTACCACCAGCTGAATGCAATTTGTAGATACAAGATCTTGGATATAGTTGGATCTCCAGTGGTTCAAGCTTTTCTCCATATTTCAGGACACAGATCGGATCATAATGAAAACGACAGACCGCACTTTTTTGCAGAAAATATCAGTTGTTTGTTTCTGTGCATCACAGCTGGCTGGACTTATTTTTAAATCCCCCTCTATATATATTTTGCCCTTAATATCATCCAATATCAATTCAATATCATTCAAACTTGGAACACAGGTTCTGAAGAGAGACAGAAGGAGAGAGTGCGCGCTGACTGCTGCAGTTAATACCAGCTTTTCAAAAGCGATATTTGCACCTCTCTAACAGCGTGTGGCAGTTAGCTTATGGTCTTTGTGGATCAGACGCAAGGCTTATTTGGGGCAATTTTGCACTGAAGTACCTAATTTACATACATTCAAATGAGACTGGCGCAGCCGTGGGGCTATTTGCTCATCAGTACTGTTTGCAATGCTTTCCCCACTTTGCGTGTGCTTTGTGGAATGGATGCTATTTCTTTTGTCTTATTTACACAGGTTTTGCTGCTGCAAAAGCCACACAATCTTTAGTGGATTTGGCCCTAAGTGTTACAGCATAGGGGCACACACTGCGGCTTGGCTTCTGCCTCTGTGGTGTGAGCCAATGGTCATTCATCCTGGTCTGGCCATCCCACAACAACATCAGGCTATTAGTCACACCAGCTGCTTCAACACCTTGCAAGGAAGCTGCCACCCATTTGTACGCCTTTGATTGGCTATTATAGAACATGTCCACACCTGGCCAAGTCTATTCAGTCTTGTCTATTTTTCATTAGTGGTCACTTTGCTGGAGTGTGTGGGATAGTGTCCCCTGAAAGAGAAAAAATGGTTTTGTTAGCTGAGGGTATAGACTCAACCATTGAGTGGTTCAGGGTCATTAAGCAAAGCCCCCTTAGCACTAATAGCAAATTGCAAACATCAAATGTCAGTTGTACTGTTTAACCTGTTGATTGGTTGGGTCACCATACCAATTGTTTCACTATAACAAGTATTTTTTCACTACACCAAATACACTTGCAGAGCTAATTGTTAGCATCAATTGCTAGCTGTGCTAATTTGACCTTTTCTTCTTCTCAGGCTTCCTGAAGAGTCGGGACCGCTCACACCAGAAGTTCTACTCTCTCATGACCAAGACTCAGATGTTCATCCGTTTCATTGAGGAGTGCTCCTTTGTTAGTGACAAAGACGCTAGCTTGGCCTTCTTCGACGACTGTGTGGATAAAGTGAGCACAACTTAAAAATCAATTATGTAAAACTTTCCAAACATCTCTCTTTTGTTTTCCCTCTCTGGCACTTCTCTTCCTCATTCTATTTCATTCCTCTCCATTTAGTTAGGAGCTTTTCTCCTCTAGCTATTGTGTAGTATATTATGTAGAACTAGTTCCCTCAGTAACATTGCTAGTTTGTCCACCATTCCTGCCTACTTTCACCTGTCTTTAATGAAACATGCCTCTGTCCGGTCCTCTCCTGTCTCCTCTCTTTCTATCCCTTCTCCTCTCTGCCTCCTGTGCGAGCAGCTCTACAGCTCAGAGCGCAGTACAGACAAAGGAGGCAAGGCAAGTGTTCTTTGTGTCTTCTCTCTACCTCAACCTCACTGTGATAACGTTGAAGATGGAGCAGAGCTACACCTTTTGTGTGATGTACTGAAAAGCCCAAATATCACCCCCGGGTGTGTTTGGTTTCCCATGAGAAAGGTCGGCGGTTCAATCGCCATCTGGACTCACCCCATACATGCATAGCAAGTAGGCTGGTGTTTCAGCAGTGCACATAACATGTGCCATTTAGCTAGCCATGGTTAGTATCCAAAGCTGCCACCAGACAGATTCATTTCTAACTTCTCTGTGGGCTGTAATTGAAATCACAACTTGTATGAGCTGCAAGCAGCGAGTTTAACAAACTAAAGCGTGTACTGCTATAGCCTGCGTACTACAGTATGAACAGAAAGATGAGTTCCTCAGCCTCTTTCCTCTTTCAACCCCGATTATCCCTACTCCACCTAATATGAGCATTAGACTATGTGCAAATTGCTTCAACAACACTTATAACAATACTGCAGATCAGGGCAAATGCAGTGCTTCATTGGTTATATTCTGTCCAGATACTGTAGGGCTTTTGTTGCAGCTCAGTGATTTTAGAATATGTAGGAGTTGGAAAAAAAAGAATATGACGTTCTAAGATGACTTCTAAACCACTCGTCTCTCCTGGTCTGTCCCAGTGAGACAGTGCCTTGAACCCAAAATCAAACATGATCCCAGAGGGGAAATTGCAATGCAGATACTTAGAGGAGGAAATGAGGGCTCATATCCGAGGCTCCGGTCCTTGACTGACATGAGGGGTCTGACTCTGTCCTTGACTGACATGAGGGGTCTGACTCTGTCCTTGACTGACATGAGGGGTCTGACTCTGTCCTTGACTGACATGAGGGGTCTGACTCTGTCCTTGACTGACATGAGGGGTCTGACTCTGTCCTTGACTGACATGAAGGGTCTGACTCAAGGTCTGACTCTGTCCTCCTCCCTCAGTATCAAGTTCATACTCCAGTAATCCCTCTGACTCACTGCACCAGGGAATCCCTGCTAGGATTAGACTCTCTACTGCACTCTCAGGACTACATAAGCTCCTCTGGGTTCAGCCCACACTCTGCCCCCCGCCCCACACACACACGCACACACAAACACACGCTCACACAAACACACATACACACATACACACACACAGCCACCTTCTGCTCTCATAAGAGCAAAATACTGTAACTGCATAACTCTTTTCTCACTCCCATGAGTCTCACACTCCCTAAAAGAGCTGTATGTCCAAACCAACAGAACTGAATGTTCCTAACTAGAAACAAAGAGACAACACAAATCTTTGGAGACCAAGCCAAAGAATGTCAATTGGTTATTTCATTTTTTGCACTGGCAATAAATTCAAGCCTTTTGGAATTTTGTGTTTGGTTTCCTCATCAAGTTTAGCTGTAATACAACGTTGCTTCACTTAACAAGAAGAATGCATATAGAATGATGACATTCATGACATTTCATATCTTTTGATATAGGTAAAACCCTCATGGTTTTACTGCATCAAGATCAATATGATTCTGGGCGCCCCGGTAGCTCAATGGGCTGGGGCGCCTACCATGTAAAGACTAGTCCTTTCTGCAGCGGCGTGGGTTCGGCAATATGCACATTGTTCTAGTCTGGCCCCCTGCGACCCCCTGCGGCCTCCTGAGCGGCGCCGTTGATATAGGGGTTCACTGAATATCACTGAAGTGATCTATCAAGAACTGATGAATTTTACACACTTGGCCTTTAAGATAGCACGACATATTCAGTGAGCCATAGGGCTCCATTGTAATCGCCAAGGTAGAGATCCAAGGTCGCCGGTTCAATCCCCACCTCCGACGCAAAATGTCCAAGTGTCCTTAAAGGCAAAATGCACCCTAGAACAACATCAGGCTGAAAAACTAGAGCCCCATACAAAAATATAGGTGATGGCGAGTCCTATAGACCGGACTAGCGGCATCTAAAGAAAATCACGTTTCAGAGTCAGCACTTCCGGGATATACCGCGTCGAAACGCGTCGACATATACTGCCAGCAAATCGAGCAAGACTACAGGGGGGTGGGTGCTTGGTATGATTGACAGCTATGATTGACAGCTATGACAAGCACGGCGGAGGGGGCTAGCGAGCGAACATACGCCCCCTAGTTTCACATTTCAGAGCTGACTGAACATCTGTGAAACAACAAAATAAGAATGGAACGCGATAACTTGGAAGATTTTATAGAAGATGAGGAAGATGTTGATGATTCGGAGGAAATTCAGGGCTATTTGTTTGAGCCTGAATTTACAGCAGACGAAATCCGACAACGGAGAGAAGAACAAGAGGCTGCCGCCAGGCTAGTCAACCCAGGCGATGAGGCTGGATTAGCGGCCGCGATTCTTCGGTCTGGCAGTAACTGGTGGTGTCTGTGCGAAAACTGCCCAGCTATGCCGACAGAGACAGAATCTCTCTGTTGCCAAGAATGGGACCGTGGACAGTTACTGCTTTCAGAGATGGCAGAGGAGATGGAAGAGGAAGACGGGGCGCTTTGTCTGACAGAGCATGGTAGTCACGCAGCCCATTTGGATCGAGGAGTTTTGGAAACTTTTTTGCTTAGATAGGATAAATTGGAAGAGGAGACACAGACCGGAGGGTCCCGGAGGGCAAATGACAAATAAGTAAGTCAACCTAACGTTATACGTAGATCTCTGCTTTGAATTGTCTAACCTGGCTAACGTTAGCTATCTGCATTTCATATCTGCCTATTTGGCTAATCTGAGTTCCAGGAGCCCAAGCTGAGGCAAATAGTTGTCTAACTGCAATCTCGTCAATAATGAAGTCATTTTATAATGTAGGCTGTAATGTTAGCTTTGTTTGGCATGCAATGGTGCTTTGGCTAATGTTCGTAAGCTAGACAGCAATTTTAATGTATTTTCTTTGTATCTAGACAGTACCGCTTGGCTGGCTACAGAATTGTCCTGGAATGGGTTTTATGGGGAGAACGGCTCGGAAGACACCGACGTGCTGTTCTTCCTGCTTGTGTGGTGGAAAGTATTCGCCAGCTATATCCTTCTGCGGATGGACAATACCGTGGCTTTATCGAGGTCAATGAGGCTTTGGAAGGAATGTATCAGTAGGCCTACCTGATGTGTAATGTTAGGCTACAGTTAGAAAAGTCCCCCTGTGCGCGCTGTACTCCCTGCAGCAGTGAGCAT
Source organism: Borostomias antarcticus (assembly GCF_949987555.1). NCBI lineage: Eukaryota > Metazoa > Chordata > Actinopteri > Stomiiformes > Stomiidae > Borostomias > Borostomias antarcticus. The sequence continues at coordinate 5,539,307 of NC_140237.1, forward strand.
AACAGCTAGCATTCAGATCTGAGGTTTGCATGTTATCTGAATAGCTGGTTATGTCCGTTTGCATTTTCTGTTATTTATTGCGACTCAGTATGTAACATTACTGTTGTGTTCTATTGTTACCTAACCATACGTACTCCCTTTTTTGCAATAAACATCCTAAACATTGGCACCTGGACTCTTCTTCTACACTTACTCACCTGAAGACCACCAAATAGTGCCCCGACCTAACACTGTGAAGTGATCGCTGTTACACCATCTATATAGGCTATATCACACAGATGTATTCATTATAGGCTATATCACAAAAAATACTATTTCACATATGTACACAATGCAGGAGTGCAATATTCAAAAATCTTATTTACTTTCAAAGGCATATGATTACAACAAAACCAGGCTTTTAGTTTTACAGATGGTTTCATACTCTTGTGGATTTTGGAAAGGAGAAACAAAGTGTATTTGCAAGGTAGTGGTATTGGGTATCATTTTTAAAATCTAGTCTTATATGTTTGTGCTGCATCTTCTTTGGTTGGCTTTGGGGCTGCGGCAATGTTGGCTGGCAGGTCTGGTCTTGGGAGACGGGAAGATTCATCCTTGAAGATGACACTTTCATCTTGCCTTCGCTTCCACACCAGCTCCATCAATGTCGTCCGGAAGTTGGTGGTGTGTGGCTCATACCTCTTCTTTGTGACCCATTCCTTAGAACGCTTGCTCCACACTTGATCGATGACAGGTTTGCCTAAGACAGAGGATTATATGAACCATCATAGGGTGTGCTGTTCACTAATACGGGCATTTCTCTCTAACATGTTTGCACACACAATATCAATGTATAGGCGTACTGCTCACCATTACAGTCCACCTTCTGTTTACGAGTCAAGTTCTCATTGTGCTCCATGATGGCTAAGTGCGTCCTCTGTTTCATGCTCATGTTGGAGAAATGTTGTCTTTTTGGTGCATATTTGAGGAGAGCACCATGGAATACCTCCAGGGGACCTAATTGTTTTGGAGAGATGAATTATATTAGCTTTATTGTGAACAAGTGGAAATTTGCATTGTTCAATTCATCATAGATGTGTAATCTTTATAGAACTGAAAGCCGAGCCTACTTCACCAAGATGTGGTAAGCAGCAGCGACTGGCACTTCTTTTAGCCAAGGCAAGACAATACCACTGACCTGTATGTTTGAAACGCCCCATGTGATCAAGATCCTTCTGGAGGTTTTTATCGTTGACCACAGCAGCCAGTTCGTGGTATTCCTCAGATTCTTTGCAAAGCCACTTTTTCTTCTCCCGGTCTTCAGTGGTGATAGGTGGGTGAAGACAGTGGTGCTCTGTCCCTCCTTCGGTCCATGTATGCTCATCCACTGTGTGGTGTAGAATCGAGTTCCAGGTCGACTTCAGTTTCTAAAAAGAATAATAATTTAAAATATGGCACATGCATTCCAAGACATTATGAAATAGACAGTGTTGGGGAAGCTACTGTGAACCACACACACACACACATCGGAAGACCTGGGGGAAACAGACAAGAACAAAACCGACAGACCAGCACAGAGACAGAGACATACAAGGCCATAAGACATACAAGGCCATAACATACCCCAACATCTCCTCCTGCCTTGGCGCAAGAGAACCAGAGATGGTTCCTTACAGACCGAATCCATGGCTTTAAAGCTGCACGTCCTCTCTTTTTGGCCTTGGTGATCAACTTCTTTTGGATACCTGTGTAAATACAAGACAATGCAAAGGATATAAGAGCATGTGGACTTCCACCTACAATACACTGCACATTACAAACAGAAAGCCCCTTTCCCCACTAGACTTGTGCCAGACCCATGACCTGCGTTGTACTGTCAATTTGAAAGACAATGATACAGTCCTGACTCCATATCCACCACTCCAGAACCCCCATCCCTCATTTCAAATGTCAGAGCCCAGTCACCAGCATTGTATGTCAATTAACCACCTCATAGGCCCTCTACTCCCAAAATTATGTCAACTAATCTTTGATGTTGTACAATACTCACTTTTGGAGGTATGCCAAATATCAAACTCATGCTGGATTGATGGATATTCCTCACGCATGATTTTTTTTATGCTTGTGGAACGATCAGTTGCCAACACCTCCACATTTAAGCCAGTGTCAAGTAGGGTGTTAATTCCACGTCTGAAGCCAAGACTTTCCATGGCCACTGAGCTGGTTGTCTCTGTCACCTAAGGACACAACAAATAACATACAATTTGTACAATTACAAAATAATCAATATAAAGAAAGATGGATGGATAGATGGATGAATTTCTCTTTTATTTACCTGGACTAACTCAGAATGGACAATTTCCTTGCTAGGGTCAGCCATGAAAGAATGGGTTGTGTATTTGGCATTAAACCCTGGGCTGTCCGAGCGACCATCGGAACACAGCTGTGGCTGCAGGCCGTCTTCCTGTTCCAGAAACATCTTGGCCAAGAGGGCTTCTCGCTTCCGGTCATATTCAGCTTGAATGACAGGATGCAGGTAGCTGTTCTGCATGGCATAGAAGGTGCTACTGCCAAATATATGAAGATTGATCAGCTTTGCCCATTCCTCCAACTTGGTGTATGTGTTACCAGTGAACAACAGAGCAGCTGCAATGAGGAGGTTGGACTGCGGCATTCCACGTTCTGAGATGCAGGAAGTCCATGTTCCAGTGTGGCCTGTCTCACACTCCCATTTCACCCTCATTTCAGAACCCATGTAGGAGACTTCTTTTTTCTCAATGACTTTGAGGCATGTTTGGCAAAACTTCATCAATTCAAGCACTTTCGACTCAGACTATAACTTTTGGCTCTTGCCAGTGCATTTCTCTTGTTTCCTCACCAGAATCACCACCAGAATCACTGGTTGAGGGAGGGCTACTGCCTGAAGTAAAGTCTGGTCTAAAGCTAGACTCCTGTGTGGTATCCTGGCGGACATCCAAAGACTCCATACTGGTGAAGCTAGAATCCATTTCCTCCTCTGGCAACACAGCAGGGTTTCTTCCACATCCAGATGCTCCCTGTAGTATATATGAATGTAATTAGTACAGTAAAAAAAACAGTAGGTTATAAATAAAAAGCTATATATCTATTTATATGCTCAGGCACCCATGGCTAGAATCAGCCTTCACAAACTGTATACCGTTTTGCCATGAATACAACAGGTAAAATATATGGTTTACCACCTTGAATTTGATAATATTCTGCTGTCTCACACTAGTTATTCCCAGCCAATTATGTCCAGTGAAATGGAACAGATTTCCATGAAGTGTTGCCTTCCTGCTAGCTAAGTTAGCCTACTCAGAACAGCAGTGTAGCTAGCCTACACTAGTCACCACATTAGCTATAAAAAAAATGTTGTTGTATTTATTTACATTTACCTGAGTTCGTGGGACTTTGCTAGGTGTAGACGTCAGTGGTTGTTCAACAACTTGTCTCTTGCGTTGGTGAGCAACATCACTGCTAGGACCGTGGAAGGTAACGGCTACGCTCACGGTAGATGCCGGTGGTGCTGGGGCTACGCTCGCGGTAGCTGGTGCTGGGGCTACGCTCGCGGTAGCTGGTGCTGGGGCTACGCTAACGGTAGATGCCGGTGGTGCTGGGGCCGGGAAAATGGACGGAACTGCGCCCGCCTTCAGTTTTCGACGACTTGTTAGCACCGTTCCCATCAACGTATCCGCCAAATGACCCTCGAAGTCATCCAGGCGAAAGTGCTGGCTGCATATCAGAATGTTTTTGTAACCTGTTGTCGGTGTGTTGGGGGGGTAAAGAGGGCTGTTGATAGCCGATAGCCACTGCTTGCAGAGTTGAGGGTCTCGTACAGGTAAGCCATGAAAACTTACTCACGCAGGTCTGGCGTTATCTTTGCATCCACACACTATACACGATTTGGTCATTGTTGGTGTTTTTTCTTGACGCTAGAACTGATTTACAGTTGTTCGCGTTCTGGTGGGGGCATGGATGTAGGGTGGGGGGTGGGGGTTGGACTTGAGCGGGGGCGGGAGTTGGGTGGAGGTGAAATGGCTCAGTGTCACGCAAGGCATGTTGGGAATCGCAGTCTTTTCATATATTGCGCAATCGTAACCAGGAACTTCGTTTTCTGCACTTTATTGCTCAAATAACACAATTTTCTGAATCTGTGCATGTTTACTGTAAACAGGAGACATATTACATGTGATTAAAGGCTACAAAGTCAAGCCCTACAGCATTCCTTTAACAAGACGCTGAACCCCAAATTGCTTGTGGGTGGCTCTCAATTGACTCCCCTGACTAAATAAAGGTTTCCATTCAATACCAAGACATTTCCACCAGCTAGTTATAGCTATGAACTATCTATTCTATGAATGAATTGAAAATCAACACATTATAAGTTAACAAACAAACATGATATAGGGTGTATGTTACACACTTGGCCTTTAAGATATCAATACATATTCAGTGAGCCATAGGGCTCCATGTCCAAGTGTCCTTAGCAAGACGCTGAACCCCAAATTGCTTGTGGGTGGCTCTCAATTGACTCCCCTGACTAAATAAAGGTTTCCATTCAATACCAAGACATTTCCACCGGCTAGTTATAGCTGGCAAATGAACTATCTATTCTATGAATGAATTGAAAATCAACACACAAGTTAAAAAAAGAAACATTTTAATAAAAACAGATATTCACAATAATAACATATATACAATATAATTAATCTTCATCTCCTCCAGCCACTGTTCGACCGTCTTCCCCCCAGACGTCTGAGCACAGAATGTGATGTTCTTAAAACGGCTGTGCCCCGTTTCCTTTGTTTTAGGCAACCCACACTTTTTGCACCTGTATGTGTCATAGGCCTTGTGCGGCCTGACCTGGGTGGCCTGGGCCTCCTCCATTTTCTTCTTCCTCCAGGCTGTGGTCTTGGGGAGCTGGGGACCTGGAGGAACCGGGGGCACAGGGAGGGCCGTAGCAGGAGGCAGAGGGGTGGTGTGAGGGAGTGGGGCAGGGAGGGCCGTAGCATGAGGCAGAGGGGTGGTGTGAGGGAGTGGGGCAGGGAGGGCCGTAGCAGGAGGCAGAGGGGTGGTGTGAAGGAGCGGGGCAGGGTCAGAGGTGGACCGGTGTATTGAAACCCTGCCCCTTTGGGGAGCCTCTCCACTCCTGTCCTCTGGCACAGTGAAGAAAGTTTCTGTATGCTGCTGCTGACGCACTCCACTATCAGCTGGTGGTAAGTGGGCGGGGGCGTCAGCAGCAGGTACCTCCACACTGGGTCTCCATGGCGTTGGGTCCAGGATGGCCCGCTCCTGGTTCCTCTGTTTTTTGTTGTGCCTGCACAAACAGAGCAATAACATTCAGTACACCAATTTATTAAATATATATTAATAACATAGTTTGAATAGTTTTGGTTTATTATAAGTACGTACTGTACCACTGGCAAATAAGTAAACAAATGGCTGCTATTGAGTAAAGAAGTAAACAAATGAGTGTTATAAAGTGTGTGACTGACAAAATACAGCTCTCTCTACATACCGCTTCAGACTGTCCACTCCTGGAGTGACAGCCGTCTTTGAGCGACTAGTCCAGAAGCGCCCCTTCACTAGTCGGTCCCGGAACCTCTCAGGGTAGGTCACCGCCTTCTTGTCATCCGGGGTCAGCTTTGCCCAGAGAGCTATGATCTCCAGCACCTTCTGCCTGGAGATCCACGCCTGGTCCCTCAGACTGAGCAGTGCGTGTCCCAGGCGGACCACATGCTGGTACCCCGGCGCTCCATCTGGTCCCAGGAAGTCCTGAGAAGAAAAGGAAATCAACAAGATGATTATTAAAAACCAAATTCAATTTTTTTCAAGGTTCAATGTAGTTTTATTTGGCACATGTACAGTAATACAGGGTAAAACATGCAGTGAAAGGGGGGTGCTGAGTCACTGTGCATTTCCCTGCATGTCTAGTGTGATCTACAGTAAATCTTACATTGTCATCCTCTGGCGCCGCAGCACCCTCCTGCTCGGCTGGGTTGTCCCTCGCTGGACCGGGCTGTGAGGGAGGCGCTGGACCGGGCTGAGAGGGAGGTGCCCTGGGTAGAGGAGGCAGGAGGTCTTCCAGGACAATGGTAGGATCTACATCCTCCTCGTTGCCCAGATCGATCCCCTCGTCGTCCTCCAACTCAAAGTCCTCCTCCCTCACTCCATCAGGCACCTCTGGGTCCCTGGTGAGCTCTTCTGGTTCTTCTCCAATCTGGGAGAGGAGGTAGTCCAGTCCGATGAGCTCACCTGAAACAAAGTACAGAAAGGGTTTACTTACTGGTGTGTGTGTGTGTGTTTGTGTGTTCTGTGTAAGAACCTGAGAGAGAGTGCATACCAGTGTATGGAACAGGGTGCGTGAAGTCCTCAGCTATCTTACAAGCCAACCACTCTTCAGTGAGGGAGTTGATGGCCTGTTTCAGGCGGCCGTCATAGCTGTGGATGGATGGTCCGTAGTGCCCCTCCACAGCTATCACAGCCCGGTCCTCATTCCACCTTGTGAGCCCCTCCAGGAGGAAGGCATGGTAGTGGCCCCCCCTCAGGCGAGTTCCTTTAAAAAATGAAACAAGATTTTTTTGTAGTAATAAACTCTCACCCAACGTCCAGCCACTGGTTAAGTGAACATGAGCTTAACAACATCTGTTTAAATGTCTGAGTATATACCTGGAATGAACCGGTTCAGGTGGAGGTGAAAGGACTCCAGTGACGACGACCCCCGGGAGCAGCGGAACACAGGCGCCCTCCCTTCTTCTCACTGCCTGTCTGGGTGTACATCTGCACGCCGGGGGGATCCTGGATGCACTCCAGGTGACGCCGCTGGCTGTCCCAGATGACCTCAATCTTCCGGTGGTCCAGGAACGGAACGCCCAGGGTGTCGGTGGAGCTCCAGAAGTCCCTGAACAGCTCCTTCAGACGCCGCTCGGTCTCCTGCACCCCACGAGTGCGGCGGCGACAGTGCCTGGCCAGCTCCTTCTTGGAGATGCTGTTGGCCACCTGGGCGTCGCTGATGGGTCCCAGGGAGGAAGCCTCCAGTAGCGCGCGCTTGGCCGCCATCAGCAGGTCTACATCCTCTCTGCACCACTCGAATATGCAGCCTGATATGCGGCTCAGAAACAAGCCGTAGAGAGGATGGCAGTTCGTGGTCACTCCCCCAGCCAGCCGGCAGGTGAAGTGCCAGATGTCCAGCCGGACCGCAAGCTTGTCCCACTGGCTGAACATGGCTGCCGCTTTGCCCGGGCCATGGGCAGAGCAGCAGTCCCGGTCCACATACAGCAGCACGGGAGGTGGGACCCCCGCGTCCTGGTAGCGCTGCTGCAGGCCTGCTGTCATGGGGAGCAGGTCCACTCCCTCCGCCTCTGTCAGGACCGTTATGAGCACCTGCCCCAGCTCGTTGGCCACGTTGGTGGCCCAGGCTGCCCTCCCCTGGAGCTTGCCCGCCAGCTTCTTGGTCACCTAACAACAAACAGATGTATAACATAGGGATGACATTAATATATCTATATTTCACAGGGATACAATTCATGTTTTCATTCTGCCATTCATTGTTACCTTCTTTGTGGAGTCCATCTTCAAGATGGACCCATACACGGAGGTGATCCGGGCCTTCATCTCCTCCATCCTGGGCACCAAATCAGCAGCGCAGACGGTCAGCAGCCAACGGGGTGAGGGCCCAGGGATCATGGGAATCGGAGGCAGGACGGTTCTCACCGCAGCACCCGGGACAGCAAACTTCTTGCAGGTGCTGAGGTAGAGGATGGTCTGGGCCATCCAGCGCTCGCTGTGCTGCTCCCTGATCTGGTTGTACAGCCGGGTGGTGCTGTTCCCCAGAGTCCTCTCCCTCATCAGCTTCACCACCTTTATGTCACAGGCCAGACTGATGGAGAGATGGGCAGATAAGACAATCATTAGTTATAGGATAACTTGAATCAGCAGGGCTTTTTTAAATAATCTATTTTGCATAGTACATAAGTGAAAAGCTGTGTGTCCACTCACTGGTAGGTAAGAACAGCTGGAAACAGGCTCCTGCGTCCGGGCTCCAGCTGATCCAGGGTGTCGAGGGACCAGGAAGTGTACTTCTTGGTACAGCGGCGGCACTCCAGGTACTCCGTAGCCAGGAAGTACCACCCTTCCATGTCCAGGACCTTGCGCACAACTTTATAAAGGCCACAGCTTGTGAGTGCATGCTCCTTGCACGGCCGACTGCAGGACTTTAGGGCATGGTTCTTGCAGTCTGGCTGGGTGCACACAAACTTGTAGGCCCACAAGCGGTACGGCATCCACAGGCAGAGCGGGCGGAGGAAGAACCCATCTGGGGAAGCCGGAGGTTGGTGGAAGATGTTGGGCAGCGGAGGGGGGTGATACCAGAGGGTCAGGTCGCTCTTGATGACCGCTTTCCCACTGGCATCGGCTTTGAAGAGCGCCTTGCTCACCCACTGGTGCTGCTCTTTAGGGAGGGTTTTAATCCACCCATCAGGCAGAAGAACCTGTGAAAGAGAGAACACATTAGGTTCAGCTCTGTGTGTGTGTGTGTGTGTGTGTGTGTGTGTGTGTGTGTGTGTGTGTGTGTGTGTGTGTGTGTGTGTGTGTGTGTGTGTGTGTGTGTGTGTGTGTGTGTGTGTGTGTGTGTGTGTGCGTGCGTGCGTGCGTGCGTGCGTGTTTGATTACCTCTTTGTGAGTGACAGGCGGAGGCTGTGGCCTGATTCTCAGTCTGTCCAAGGCTAGGGATGGAGGAGCTGGCAGGGTGGTGGCGGTTGGAGGAACAACCTGTGAAAGACATTAGGTTATTACAAATTATTATTATTAATAATAATAATAAAGATAATAATAACAATAAGAATGATTGATTACCTCTGGCTCAGTGATGACCTCTGGCTGAGCAACAGGCCTGTCAGCCAACAACAAGGTTGTTGGAGCTGGAGCTGGAGCTACACAGTTAATAAAACAAAGGTTAATCTACCATAATATTGCACAAGAGTTTAACTTTAACACAATACTTTAATTTGGTAATGAATTGCATTAAGTTATTACTACAATGCAGTGTGCAAAGAGTTGAATTGAAATGATTGCAGCCAAATAGCAAAGCAAATAGTGGAAGCCACACAAAGATGAGTGTTTCTCAGAGTGTTAATATGATTGGCTAGATGAGAAGACAATATGAGCTATAGCTAGTGATTATACCAGTGATGGAGAGAGAGCACCATACACTACCATGCAGAGCAGGAGTAAAGCAGTGACATTTCTACAACTACAACGTACAACTACCACATGATTCCACTTACCATGTCACTTACAGAATAACCTGTTTGCAATGACAGAAAGAGGAGTAAACAAAACCTCTATTCATATATTCATGATACTCTTTAGAGCGATAAAGACAAATATACACATTGACATACCGACTACATCTGGGAGATCAGACCAGAATGAGCACTCCTCCATCAGCTCTTCATCAGTGATCTCAACTGCCACTAATGTAGTTGGACCTGACTGAGTTGCTGCAAAGAGACAGAGAGGTGAGGAGAGGACACACACACACACACATTTCTCCAAACTACTGTATTTGTGGTCAAAAACACACATCTACAATGTAGATCATTTTAAAACTCACAAATGTAAAATCTGAATCAAATGTATTCTTACAAGGCTGGATGGTAGGGGGTGAAACCCGCCGTCTCCACAGGTGGGAGAGCTGCAAAAGATTATGGGACACTTTTATACACTCATACACACACAAATACACACACCTACAATGTAGATCATTTTAAAACTCATACATTTAAAATCTGAATCAAATGTATGCTTACATGGTTGGATTGCAGCGGGGGTAAGTGTCCTTTTCACAGCCCTTTGAATGTTCTGTACACTGCAACCTTTCCCAACCAACAGGCCACGCAGGGAGGAGACTGGCACTGGTGGCTGGGTAGCGCTGGCCCGGGAGGTAGTGCGTGGCTGGGTAGCGCTGGCCCGGGAGGTAGTGCGTGGCTGGGTAGCGCTGGCCTGGGAGGTAGTGCGTGGCTGGGTAGCACTGGCAGAGGGCTGGGAGGTAGTGCGTGGCTGGGTAGCGCTGGTCTGGGAGGTAGTGCGTGGCTGGGTAGCACTGGCAGAGGGCTGGGAGGTAGTGCGTGGCTGGGTAGCGCTGGCAAAGGGCTGGGAGGTAGTGCGTGGCTGGGTAGCGCTGGCAGAGGGCTGGGAGGTAGTGCGTGGCTGGGTAGCGCTGGTCTGGGAGGTAGTGCGTGGCTGGGTAGCGCTGGCAGAGGGCTGGGAGGTAGTGCGTGGCTGGGTAGCGCTGGCCTGGGAGGTAGTGCGTGGCTGGGTAGCGCTGGCAGAGGGCTGGGAGGTAGTGCGTGGCAGGGTAGCGCTGGCCTGGGAGGTAGTGCATTGCTGGGTAGCGCTGGCAGAGGGCTGGGAGGTAGTGCGTGGCTGGGTAGCGCTGGCAGAGGGCTGGGAGCTGGTGGGAGTGGTAGTGGGGACCTCAGAGCGACCCTCAGCTGTTACAATAGAAAGGGCTGCATGTCATTCAAATATAGCATTTACAAAAAGCTACGTACATTATGAATAATTTTATAATAATATCAATCATAATTACCTGGAGTACGGCTCAGCTGCTCATCCATACGGAGGACAAAGGTCTTCAGCGCTGCTACCTGTGACCCAGGCGTCACATCCGTCCCCCTAAGCCACGCCAAGTAGCTGTATAGATACAAGGGACATTACAATATGTGACAAACAGCATGCAAACATGCAGGATCATATTCAATCCACACATGATATTCTGAGGATTGAACAGAGCTGACTTTACCTCATGACTTCCTTGTTCCTGTCCCTGTATAAGTCCCCAAAGAGGGACCCCTTGTAGCGCCCAAAGCCCACAACCTGCTGCTCCTCCAGGTCTGCAGATATGGGCCCAGCACTGGCCCCCTGCTCACGCTGCAGTCGCTGCCTGACCACCAAGGCATCCACCTCGGGGAAGAGAGAGGCGTAGCTGTCCAGAAGGTCCTTGTTGTCCATCTGAGGAGTGGCTTTGGTCGCGCTCTCTCTCCCGACGGTGGAATGACAAGATCATGACAAGGTAGCCAGTGTCATTGGAGAGCAGCCACTTCAAGGATCGCCCCTGGTACTTGCCGAACTGGAGGGCACTCTCACTGTCCACCAGCCGCTGGTCCTGGGGATCACCACCTTTTGTAACTACCCTCTCAATGGCCTTCTGTCTGACCTCCTTGGCAGTCAGGACCTTGAAAGCAGACGAGCGGGGCAGCTTGCCTATGGTGACGGCAGCTTCAGAGGGCCTCAAGGTCAGATCCCCGTTACGCTGCCATCGAAACGTTGGATTGAAATCCATTCTTTACAAAAAAGGAAAAAGACAGAGAGTTAATATACAACAGCTAGGCCTACGGTTGATTTTTCTTTTACTGTCTCTACAGAAAACAGGGCTCTACCACCCCCTCCCCCCAGACACACCTTCACAGAAAACAGGGCTCTACCACCCCCCCAGACACTCCTTTACAGAAAACAGGGCTCTACTACTACTACTACTAAACCAAACCAAGACACCAGCACTTTCACCAACTAGCCATAGCTATGAAGTAACTGTATGAAAGAAAGTAAAAATGATTTCTTATTTTATTTTAAAAAGCTTCACGTTTTATTCTGACTGAACTAGGAACGAGTCCCAGAGTCCCAAACACTGCTGTAGACTAGCTCACTGTAGCGTTACAGCCAACTAGAGTTGGATCGACCGTGCGCTCACTGTAGATTACTGTAGCCTACTGTAGATTACTGTAGCCTACTGTAGATTACTGTAGCCTACCCTTTCACCAAAAATAATTCATTGATGCCTTTCTTAGCTCATCGGCGACTTTTGGCGTTGTAACGTCGCCAGCATTATCGGCCACCGAGCCTCACTGTATGCCTCACTGTAGCTGATACTGTTAGTCAACATGCGGCAAAATAACGATCGACAGTGCGGTCGCTGTAGGTTAGGCTACTGTGGCCTACTATTTCATCAGAAAATAATTAATTGAGACTGAGTTTTCCACGCCAACGATGTCGTGTCTCTCAAAATGTGTCTCCGTCCGTCTCCCAACTGTAAATCCGTCCCCGGTGTCCCATCTCGTCGTCTTTGCTTTCGCCGTTCGAATGCAGCGCCAGCGCGCGAGGAGCTCACTTAAAGGCGGGACCAGACGCGCCGATTGGCCGAGCAAACATTGGAACCATTAGAACAGCCAATGGCGCTCTGCGGCCAACATTGGGACAGCCAATGAGGGCGCGGCAACATTGGAACCAGAACATTGGAATCGGCCGAGAAGATCGGGACGCAGTTGGGGTTCGGGTTCGAATCCAGCCCACACCCTTTACTGCATGTCTTCCCCTCTCTCTCTCCCACCTTTCCTGTCTGTCACCTACATTGTCCTATCCTAATAAAAAAAAGCAGAAATGCCTTAAAAATATCAAATAAATAAATAAATAAAGATCTATATGATTCTGAAACATCTTGAATGTGTCCCGACAGGCCTTTTAGCACAGTAGTAGTTGTTAGTAAAGGCTGGCAGAAGCACCGGTGAACATCTTGTTATCCAGCTAACGCAGGTTTTCCTCTGGTCTCCAGTGCCTTGCAGAGTACTGTGCTTAGGAAAAGCTTGGTCATACTCAGCCCCAAGCTCCCACAAACCAGTCAAAACACTGGTTGAACAAACACTGGTTGAACAAACAATTCAACTGATCAATCTGTTGTTGGAGTCCATAAATTCTCACTTTTCTGCAGCTTACTGTAAACGGTGTGGTAGAATGTTCTCATTTTATTTTTGAGTCTCTCCTCCGCTCTTCTATCTCTTATCTCTCACACACGCCATCTCTCTTCACCTCTGTCACACTAAAGTTATGATGTATCTCTCCCATTTGACTGCATTGGGGTGGAGAGTGGAGCTCTACCTGTCAGCAGGCCAGGCCCAGACATCATCAAGGACTCACTCAGAGCTCAAGCCAAAGAACACAACAGCACTTTGAATTGCGAGCGTCGCAAGCAGGGGACTAGCTATATATTGTAGACTTTTCATTGTGTATTTGGACAACTGTCCGTTTCTTCACACCAAATGTGTTTTCCATAGAAAATCCTGGTCACATGAAGCCAGTTCATCAAAGAATGGACAGCTTTGTATTGTGCCCAGAAAAAGCACTCTGGGCTAATGCTGTAGTTATTGTCCTGTACTGTTTTCACAAGGTTATTTTTATTGCTGACTTTTATTGCCGTGTTGCAGTGCACAGAGATGTCATGCACTGCAACAAATGAGGGGAAAAAACAAGAACTTTTCTAGTCAGAATCAGGGACATTAGTAATTTTGGGAGGTTTAGGAAGTGTAGTGAGAGAGAGAAGTAAACGCAGTCACAGTATGTTTGCGTTTCCATAGCAAGGCACTTCCTAGTTCTTTTTATTCTTAAAAGACGATTGTAAGTTTCAGTGGTTTTGTTTCTGCGTTATTTTCTTAGATGTATTTTGAGTTAGATATTGCCTCCCAATTAAAAAGTGATGCATTTGTTGCATTTTATTTCTGCCCATTTGTGCCAGTTTGTCATTAGACGTGCCAGGCTGCTGCTGATGGTGGTGGTGCTGGTGGGATGGTGGTGGGATGGTGGTTGTGATGGTGGTGGTGCTGGTGGGATGGTGGTGGGATGGTGGTTGTGCTGGTGGGATGGTGGTTGTGCTGGTGGGATGGTGGTTGTGCTGGTGGGATGGTGGTGGGATGGTGGTGGGATGGTGGTTGTGCTGGTGGGATGGTGGTGGGATGGTGGTTGTGCTGGTGGTGGGATGGTGGTTATGGTGGTGGGATGGTGGTAGGATGGTGGTTGTGCTGGTGGGATGGTGGTGGGATTGGTGGTAAATTCTCCCACACAACTTCCCTCCTCCATTCCCTACACTGGCTCCCTGTAGCGGCTCGCATCAGGTTTAAAACTCTACACCCCCTCCCGACCGCTACGCTCTGCTACCTCAGGGCGACTGGTTGCCCCGTCACTCTGAGGCTCCTGCGGTCGATCGACACAGTCACGGCTCTTCTCTGTCCTGGCCCCGCAGTGGTGGAATGAACTGCCCACTGATGTCAGGACAGCAGAGTCGCTGCCCATCTTTCGTCGCAGGCTCAAAACTCATCGCTTCAAGAAGTACTACAACAATCCTCCCGCCTAAGCACTTATTGTATTTTATTGTATTATATTATATTGCACTGTATTTTAGATTGCTATTCTTGCACTTTGCCTTCAGCACTAGATTATGCTCTTAGTCACTTGTTTTAGAGAGAAGATGCACTTGTGAGTTCTGGCAAGTAGTAGTACATTGGCTCTTCCTACGTTAAATGCAATTATTGTTAGTCGCTTTGGATAAAAGCGTCTGCTAAATGACTAATGTAATGTAAATGTTATGTAGTTGTGCTGGTGGGATGGTGGTGGGATGGTGGTGCTGGTGGGATGGTGGTGGGATGGTGGTGGGATGGTGGTGGTGATGGTGGTGGGATGGTGGTGCTGGTGGGATGGTGGTGGGATGGTGGTCGGATGGTGGTGGTGATGGTGGTGCTGGTGGGATGGTGGTGGGATGGTGGTCGGATGGTGGTGGTGATGGTGGTGGTGCTGGTGGGATGCTGGTGGGATGGTGGTGGGATGGTGGTTGTGCTGGTGGGATGGTGGTGGGATGGTGGTTGTGCTGGTGGGATGGTGGTTGTGCTGGCGGGATGGTGGTGGGATGGTGGTTGTGCTGGTGGGATGGTGGTGGGATGGTGGTTGTGCTGGTGGGATGGTGGTGGGATTGTGGTTGTGCTGGTGGGATGGTGGTGGGATGGTGGTGGGATGGTGGTGGTGATGGTGGTGGGATGGTGGTGCTGGTGGGATGGTGGTGGGATGGTGGTCGGATGGTGGTGGTGATGGTGGTGCTGGTGGGATGGTGGTGGGATGGTGGTCGGATGGTGGTGGTGATGGTGGTGGTGCTGGTGGGATGCTGGTGGGATGGTGGTGGGATGGTGGTTGTGCTGGTGGGATGGTGGTGGGATGGTGGTTGTGCTGGTGGGATGGTGGTTGTGCTGGCGGGATGGTGGTGGGATGGTGGTTGTGCTGGTGGGATGGTGGTGGGATGGTGGTTGTGCTGGTGGGATGGTGGTGGGATTGTGGTTGTGCTGGTGGGATGGTGGTGGGATGGTGGTTGTGCTGGTGGGATGGTGGTGGGATGGTGGTGGAATGGTGGTGGTGGTGGAATGGTGGTGGTGCTGGTGGGATGGTGGTGGGATGGTGGTTGTTCTGGTGGGATGGTGGTTGTGCTGGTGGGATGGTGGTGGTGCTGGTGGGATGGTGGTGGTGCTGGTGGGATGGTGGTGGTGCTGGTGGGATGGTGGTGGTGCTGGTGGGATGGTGGTGGTGCTGGTGGGATGGTGGTGCTGATGAAGCTCTTCCCACCAGGCGCCGGCCCCCCCCCCCCCTCCCCCTCCAGCTCACTGCTCCGTCTCTGGAACATCATCAAACCCTGTGTTCAGTGAGCTCAGATTAGGGATGGTGCAGGTTTGAAAGAGTCAAGACTCCCACCTCATTATTCAGTCTGATATAGTCCATAGACTCTTTCAATTTCAGACTTTCAATACAGCCCGCAGAGAAGGACTAGTTCAGATTGAATCTACAGCATCCACTGGGCAGCTTTGATACTTACTAACTCCACTAAGCCTACAGTGTATTACTACTACTGCTACTACTACTGCTACTACTGCTACTGCTACTGCTACTACTACTACTACTACTACAACTACTACTACTACTACTACTACTACTACTACTACTACTACTGTTACTGTATAGGTGTTGACTCTTCTACTTGTTGAGTTTAAGACCCCCTGCTCTTAGCTGCCGTCCATCTAAAAGTTGCAGCGCACAGAGAGAGACAGAAAAGGGTGAGAGAGAGAGAGAGAGAGCGCCGGAGTGAGAATGAGGTCACCAGCTGAGCCTCGGTGATGTCATGGCGCAGACGTGGTCGTCTCCTAGAATAAGGCCTGGCTAACACGGCTCTGTTAGAGGAGGGAGAGAGCTCTTATTCTGGAATAACAAGACCTGTGCGTGGACATTGTCCTCTTGTCTTTAACTGTCTCTGTACCGGCTCCACGTTGTGTAATAGAATAATGGTGTTGGTCTCTCCCCCAGGTGGATGGTGATAGGCCGGAGGAGACCAGGCTCATAGAAATCGACGAATCACAGCGCAGCGAGCACACCGTGTTCATCACGCCCCCGGAGCTGCCCCCCCTGCCCGAGGGAGAGGAGTACCCGCTGTGCTACAGGTAATGTGGCAGATTGTGTGTGTGTGTGTGTGTGCCAGCCAAACCAAAGAAAAGGGCATCGAATGAACAAAAAGGTTTTTGATAAAGTAACCACTAGTGAAAACTGCATCATTTCATATAGTGAACATACAGTGCATATGGCGGTGAATCTGCTTATCCTACTGAGGCTGTGTCTGTTCCTTCCCCCACAGCTACGATGGTTTCCCTGTGTTGAGTCTGGAGTTGTTTGACCCCATCGAGGGTCTCCGGACCCCCGCGTCTCGCCTGGCTGCCCGCCAGAGCTGCCCTGCCAGCCCTGCGCCCATGTTCAGACGCACCAAACAGGTCTGTACACACACACACACACACACACACACGTAATCAAAAGAGGTACTTATTGGTAAAACTAGTTTTAGAGTTGCTGTTAACCTTGGACTCCTGGATGGTCTGTCCTTGCCGTCATTTGTCAGATTTCAGCTTTAGACGTGATTTGAAATGTCATGTCGTTTCGATATAGTGAGCTACTTTTCCAATGTAGCTTTAGTATAACTAACTATATTTCTCTAGAGAGTCACCTTAGTGTTACTCCACTTCATCCAATGTGAACTAGATAGCTTAGTTAACTACATTTAGCTTCCCCAACAGTGCCATTCCACAGAAGTACATAAACAAACATGCTGGTTAACAGCAAGTCATCTGGTTGGTGTCTCGTCCAAATACCATGTGGAGACGTGCTGTTATGAAGTGACGTACTGCGAGTGGAGAGAGTGAAATCCAGGATCAGTGGTGAACTTGGTTGACTCCTGCTTTCCATGTCTCGCCCTCTTGTCCCTGTCTCTTGACTATTTGACCTCCCCCCCTCAGGAGATCAAGTGGGCCCAGAAGATGGCCAGGAAGTCGTCGTCCGTGCCCCAGATGTGGTCCAGGTGCCTGCTGCGCCACTGCTACGGCCTGTGGTTCATCTGCCTGCCCGCCTACGTCAAGGTGTGCCACTCCAAGGTGCGCGCGCTGCGGACCGCCTACGACGTGCTGAGGAAGATGCAGGCCAAGAGGCTGCAGCCCCCCGACGAGGTACGGCACTGGCGGTTTGGGGGAGTGAAAGGGTTTCCCCAACACGGATAGAGCGTCCTCTCAAGGCCCTGTCAAAGTGCACTCTCCTCTGGCGTTTCTGTTGTCTGTGTTTCTGTGAAAGCAGCCCCCCGGTGTTTGAGGCCATCAGCTAGTCTTCCGCAAATTAGAAACAGCTGCATGGCGAGCCTGTGGCCTCGGGGGATCTCTGAGCCTGCTCTCACTCTGCTGGTCTCTCCCCCCAGCCTGCTCACACTCTGCTGGTCTCTCCCCCCAGCCTGCTCATCACACTCAGGGGTAACGCTGTGCTGGTCTCTCCCCCCAGCCTGCTCTCACTCAGGGGTAACACTGCTGGTCTCTCTCCCCAGCCTGCTCATCACACTCAGGGGTAACGCTGTGCTGGTCTCTCCCCCCAGCCTGCTCTCACTCAGGGGTAACACTGTGCTGGTCTCTCCCCCCAGGTGTGCTACAGGGTGCTGATGCAGCTGTGTGGTCAGTACGGTCAGCCTGTCCTGGCTGTCAGGGTTCTCTTTGAGATGAAGAAGGCCGGAGTTCAGCCCAATGCCATCACCTACGGCTACTACAACAAGGTAGGAACCTGCCCTGGGCTGGACAGGCCACAGGATCTGACCACTACTTACAGACCGTGTCAGTGACCCCCATGTTTGTTTGGGGGCGAGTTCCACCACATCAGCATCGCATTCTTACTTCCAATAGACTTTTTAATCCTTATATTTCAAGAATTGAGTCATGAACCCAGCTAATTATTCACCAGACGAATCGTTTAAACATGTATATTGGAGCAATTATTTGGGGGGGGGGGGACAAAAAAAAGGTTACGGTACAAGACTGTGTACATAATTAGCCTATTGTAAGAGTGAATAAAACTAGCATTACGCATCCCAAAACTATTGCGCATGATACTCGTCTCTCGCTCAAACAGTTTCAAACTTGCTTCAGAATTCCAACTTGCTTCTTCATAAATGTAATCTTTGTCATTGTATGTGTTAATATTGTTAATATTAGTGTTTTAGTTTGTGTTGTGTGTGTATATTGTGTTTATATTTATATGTATACTGTACGTGTAGCGTTTGCTAGCTAACGCGTTAGTCGTCAGAAACATGGTGTCATGCTTCGTTCCTGACAGCGTTCACTGCTCAGATGACCGTTGTTGTCACCGGTTCTACCAATTCCCCGAGAAGGCATTGGCAAGAGCGGTGGATCACACTGATGAGGCATTACTCATTTTAATAATATGAATTTGTGATGCAGGTACATTCACATACCTAATGTTAAGCTATTACGTGAGTTGCCAGAGCTGCATGAGATGAGCATGCAATGCTAATGTGGTGGAACCTCACTGACACGCTCTATACCGGTGGACTACATCATGATAATAATGTAGATACCAAAATATTCTCTCTCTTAGGGGTGCAAAGACCCTAGAAGCAGCATTTTGCAATGCATACAGGTCGCACTGTCACTTCCTTTCAAATGTTTTTTTCCTGATATATTTACATTAACAATATTACAAACAACAAAAAACAACAACAACTGTCACATTGTGAGAGGCGGCACATCACACAGTGTAGGCGGCGAAACACACTCACACACACAAAATGGCTGGAGCATCCACCGATGAATGATGATGCTGGGAGCAGACAGCAGGGCAGTGCAGGGGACGCGCCCGGGGCCAACCAAGCGCTCCTGTCCGTCTGCACCAGGGACGGACAGCGTTAGGGCGTTCTGCATGTTTTTCATTTTGGGTTCTTTATGGGGGAAACCCTTGTGAACACAGGGAGAACATGCAAAGTCCGCACAGAAATGCCCGGAGATGATCTTGCTTTGAGGTGACAGTACTAGGTACTAGTACGTGCCACAGGTGAGTGGTTCTGGGGTTCAGTGTCTTGCTCAAGGAAGCTGAAATCAAACGGGGGACCTTGTGACCCCCAGCCGGCCGCTCTACCCCCTGATGACCTTGTGACCCCCAGCCGGCCGCTCTACCCCCTGATGACCTTGTGACCCCCAGCCGGCCGCTCTACCCCCTGATGACCTTGTGACTCCCAGCCGGCCGCTCTACCCCCTGATGACCTTGTGACCCCCAGCCGGCCGCTCTACCCCCTGAGCTCCATGCCGCCCAACTCTTACTCTGTGGCTACCTGCTTTCAGATAAGAAATGTTGGATATTACCAGCCTCTGTAATTGCACAAGGCTTCAAGATGAGTTGCGAGTCTTTAACCTGGCAACCCGCCACCAATCTGGCAACCTGACATAAAAAACAACAACAGTCCATTGATGTTATTATGGTTATCAATAAATGTGGCCTTGGTAAAGGTTGCACTGGTGTTCTGTACTATCTGTGCTTCCATGACACTGTTTGACAGATATGGCCACCTTGGAGGGTGTTATTTTATATTTATTTTGGTAGTCAATGGTTTTGAGGCACTGATTGCTAATAAGGAAAGCTTTTTTCCTTCTTCCATCATACATTGTCTGAAGCAGCAGCTGGGTTAGACAGTTTTTGCATGCAAGGTTTTTATCTTTCTCTGAGCAACCTTTTTAATGTGCACGTGTACAGTATGCACACACGCTCAAAGAGATGAACTGACAAACAGTGGAAGGATAATGCCCATCCAACTGTGCCGGGGAACACAAACTGCTGATAGCAGAGAGAGGGGCAGTCTGGAAAACACACACACAAAACACACTCTGAGTCTGCTGCGGATGTTGTAGCATGTCCGTAGAATGTTCTCTCTCCTATGATGCTTTTAGCCTCTCTCACTCTGAAACGTAATCTAATGTAATGTATTGCTATATAAATGTTCTTAGCCGGTAGACAAACATACTCCTGGAGCTTGCTCGATCGCCTTGTTGAGAGGGGTCAGGGAAGAGTTTTTACAGCTCACTTATCTGGCCCCCGGGTGATTACTGTTTTTTTGCTTCCCTCTGGAATATGTAGAGAGTGGGTCGTATGCCCACCTCCCTTGTTCTCTGTAAAGCGCATTGTGTTGCCTCTGGGTATGAAATGCGCTATACAAATAAAGCTTTGATTGATTGATTGATTGATTGAGTCTGACAGTGGAGTCCTGAATTTAAAAAATTTAATTTAATTGAAACCTTTATTTATTCAGGGAAGACAATTGAGAGCAAGCTCTTTTTCAATGCCGCCTTGATTACAATAAAAAAAACACATACAAAATAGGAACATGATACAACAAAACAACATGAAATCAAGTAGGAAGTCATACGATCCAGATAAAAAGACTACCAGAAACATGCAGTGCTCATGGAGCAGAGCTCCTGTTTGAGCCTTGAGCCTCTCCAGAGAGACACGTTGGTCTTGAGCCTCTCCAGAGAGACAAGTTGGTCTTGAGCCTCTCCAGAGAGACAAGTTGGTCTTGAGCCTCTCCAGAGAGACAAGTTGGTCTTGAGCCTCTCCAGAGAGACAAGTTGGTCTTGAGCCTCTCCAGAGAGACAAGTTGGTCTTGAGCCTCTCCAGAGAGACAAGTTGGTCTTGAGCCTCTCCAGAGAGACAAGTTGGTTTGGTTTGCCTCTGTTGTCATAGCGACGGCACATAGGGCTGTCTTATCGATCTCCGGCATGGCAACCCAATTTCACCTTGCCAATTACCAAGAGCCTTCACACAGGAGCAGCTCCGCTACTCAACATAATTGAACACAGCTTCCCTTATTCCCCTGCAGGCTGGGAGGGCATATCAACTGTCTGTGGATGTGTGTTTGTCTGTGGATGTGTGTTTGTCTGTGGATGTGTGTTTGTCTGTGGATGTGTGTTTGTCTGTGGATGTGTGTTTGGCAATAAGTTGACTCTTTAAGTTAACATCTTCCTCATCATTTGTCTCTCCTCCTCCTCTCATAATTCCTCTCCTCCCCTCTCCTCCACTCTCCCCTCTCCCCTCCCTCCTCTCCTCCCCTCTCTTCCCCTCTCCTCTCTCCTTTCTCCCCCCCCACCTCTCTTCCTCCTCCTCTCCTCTCCTCTCTCCTTCCTCCCCTCTCCTCTCTCCTCTGCCCTCCCTCCTCTCCTCCCCTCTCCTCTCTCCTCTGCCCTCCCTCCTCTCCTCCCCTCTCCTCTCTCCTCTGCCCTCCCTCCTGTCCAGGCGGTGTTGGAGAGCACCTGGCCTTCCAGCACCAGAGGGGGCTACTTCCTGTGGATGAAACTGCGGAACGTGGTCCTGGGCGTGGCCCAGTTCAGACGGGCGCTTCGGAAACAACAGGCCCCTCCCACCCAGAGCCCGTTGTCAGGTAACCACATGGCTCAGGGCTCTCTGTGAATGTGAATTGAACAGTTCTAATGTATTGTGGGTTAGCTGTGTTTGCTGTTTTGCCAAGTTGGTGTTCTTTTACTGATGTTTGATACAGTGGCCAAAGCAAAACAGAAAAACCCCATCACCCACAATCCATTAGTCCCGCTTCGTCACAAATGCTGTCATTCTTAAAACGTAACAACAAGGATAACAGAGTGTATGATGAAGCCTTACTGTAGCTCCCTGGATCCATGCATGCCAGCTATCTGAGGAGGGTCCTCTCAACTCCAGAGGACATGAGGAGGGCACTCCCTGCAGCTCACGGCTCTAGTCCCCCTCTTACTCCTAACCTGGGCTCTCACAATCAACTAACACATGGGTCTGGGCTCTATTCCCCCTCTTACTCCTAACCTGGGCTCTCACAATCAACTAACACATGGGTCTGGGCTCTATTCCCCCTCTTACTCCTAACCTGGGCTCTCACAATCAACTAACACATGGGTCTGGGCTCTATTCCCCCTCTTACTCCTAACCTGGGCTCTCACAATCAACTAACACATGGGTCTGGGCTCTATTCCCCCTCTTACTCCTAACCTGGGCTCTCACAGTCAACTAACACATGGGTCTGGGCTCTCTTCCCCCTCTTACTCCTAACCTGGGCTCTCACAGTCAACTAACACATGGGTCTTGGCTCTCTTCCCCCTCTTACTCCTAACCTGGGCTCTCACAGTCAACTAACACATGGGTCTGGGCTCTATTCCCCCTCTTACTCCTAACCTGGGCTCTCACAGTCAACTAACACATGGGTCTGGGCTCTATTCCCCCTCTTACTCCTAACCTGGGCTCTCACAATCAACTAACACATGGGTCTGGGCTCTATTCCCCCTCTTACTCCTAACCTGGGCTCTCACAATCAACTAACACACCGGTCTGGGCTCTATTCCCCCTCTTACTCCTAACCTGGGCTCTCACAGTCAACTAACACATGGGTCTGAGCTCTATTCCCCCTCTTACTCCTAACCTGGGCTCTCACAGTCAACTAACACATGGGTCTGGGCTCTATTCCCCCTCTTACTCCTAACCTGGGCTCTCACAGTCAACTAACACATGGGTCTGGGCTCTATTCCCCCTCTTACTCCTAACCTGGGCTCTCACAGTCAACTAACACATGGGTCTGGGCTCTATTCCCCCTCTAACTCCTAACCTGGGCTCTCACAGTCAACTAACACACCGGTCTGGGGAAGGAGCTCCAGTCTCGG